>NW_004524671.1:7867559-7874148 GCF_000260255.1 Octodon degus | reverse complement strand
GAGAGGCAGACAGAGTTTACATTCAAGAGGAAAAAATCCAGAAAAAGAAGATCAAGCAGATCAAGATGTGCAGCTCTGTGGCTGCCAAACTGTGGGTTTTGATAGATTGCCGCGTCAAGGAAGATTACCCCCCAAAAGAGATCCTACAAGCTTTGAAGGCCAAATGTTGTGAGAGAGGAACTGGACTCCAGGGCTGTGGTGATGGACGAGGTAGTGCTGACGGTTGAGCAAGGAAACCTGGGTGTGCGGATCAACAAACGGAGAACTCATTTTTGCCGACCACCAGATGGTCGTGTGAGAGTCCCCACGCCTTGGGTGCAGGGTGATAGTGACATTACTGTGTTGCATCATCTTGAGAAGATGGGCTGCTGACCTCAAGCCATCCTGAACTGTGTTAATAATTTGGACATTTCAAGAGTTAGCTGGCCGTGGTGCTCCTCTGCCAGTTACTTTCTCTTATGATGGCCATGAAAATTTTGCTAAAATGATTGATGAAGCAGAATTTCAAGTGGTAGTAAAGAATACACGGGGTCATAGAGGCAAGGCTGTTTTCTTGGCACAAGATAAGCACCATTTGGCTGATCTAAGCCAGCTTATTTGCTATGAAGCTCCGTATCTGTTTCAGAAGTACGTGAAGGAGTCTCACGGATGGGATGTGCCTGTTACTGTCGTGGGAGGCCGTGTAGTTGGCACCATGCTACATGGCTTCACAGATGGGAGGATGCAGAGCAACTGCTCACTAGGTGGGGTGGGGATGATGTGCCCATTGAGTGAACAAGGGAAGCAGCCAGCTGTCCAGGTGTCCGATATTGCGGGAGTGTGTATGTGAAGCATTGACCTGTTGATGAAATGTGACGGCTCCTTCTGTGTCTGCGAGGCCAGTACAAATGTAGGTTTCATCGCCTTTGATAAGGCTTGTAATCTAGATGTAGCTGATATCATAGCGGACTATGTCGCCTCCCTTCTGCCCTCTGGCCGGCTCACCCGGTGCATGTCCCTGCTTTCCGTGGTGTCCACGGCCAGTGAGACTAGTGGGCCGGAGCTGGGTCCCCCTGCCAGCACTGCTCTCGACAACATGAGCGCAAGTTCCAGTTCTGTCGACAGTGACCCTGAAAGCACAGAGCGAGAGCTGCTCACCAAGCTCCCAGGGGGCCTGTTCAACATGAACCAGCTGCTAGCCAGTGAGATCAAACTCCTGGTGGAGTGACTCCACCAGCCAATACTTAACCAACAAAACCCTTGTAAAAGTTTCTTTTCAGCTCTTTCTTTCTTTTTCTTTTTTAACCAACTTGCAATGTTGTTCATATATGATGCTTAGGAGGATGAGAGAAAATGTGTAAGATTATTTGGAGAGAAAAAGGGGGAAATAAAAGACCTCTGCTAGTAACATATATACTGACTTTCATTTGCAGATGCTACAGAGAGGCAGAAATGTTAATGTAAAAAATAAAGTCAGGCTCTCATAGTTAACTTTTAAATCGCTACGAAATTTGCATGTGCTGAGGCCACGCCGCGAGGAACAAAATTTTGTTCATGGTCCCTCACTTTTGTTTGTACCAAAACATTTTTTTGTATAACAATACCTGATAGCATAACTTTACATTGTGTTGTGAGATTTATAAAGAGTAGGAAAAATATCTATCTAAATTAGAGATATTTTTATATACACATCGGAAAATCCTGACATTTTGCTGTTAGCTAGCAGCTCTAGTTTATAGCTTATGAGATCTCAAGAGGCTCCTATTTAGATTTCTAATGTTTGTCTTTTGTCTTTTTTTTTTCTTTTAATTTTGGTGGGAGAACAAAGTGAATATAACCCAACAGAGGCTTTTTAATAACAAAATTGGCAAGCTTGCATGATGAAAGGAAATGAGCAGTATTGCAATGTCTGATACAGAAAATAACATTTACTCAATGTAGATAAAATTTTCTAGTTTACAGTATGTGGATTGACTTGTATTTGTTAGTGCTTTAAAAGTCTTTTTGAAAGATATATGCTCTATTAATGTTGCATTTTTTACTTTCAGTTCCATTTCAATGAGAAAAAATATAAAATAGCAATGAAACAGTTTCAAAAACAGGTTAGTAGGACAGTTATACTAATACATTGCATATTGTTGTCTTTGTAGTATTCAGAGGACAAGATGTAGACATGAAATCTTGTCTAAACGCTACTAGTACAAACATCTGCTTCTCATTGAATGGAGAGAAAGTAGCTGTATATCTAGCTTAACAATCTCGTATACACATATATATGTATTTTTTTTCCGCAACAAAATGGTCCTTTATTTATGTCCCCTTTTTTGTTTTGTTTTGTCAGAGATGGGTGTTCCATTGCTGTAGAGAAGCTGTATTTGGAGACGTCTTTAAAGGGTCTTTTCATACTTGATGCCAGTTCAAATATTGTAGCTACTTGAATTCAGCAAAATAACCTAATATAGTTCAATAGTCCATAATAGTAGTGAGTTACCAGCACAACCAGCAATTGTCTGAAGTTCTTAAATTGAGCCTTTTACAGCTCAGCATATTAATATAGCTTTACTTTTTATACCTCGTGGTTATACTTTTCTGCTGGATGGAAAGAGAGAACTTAAGGATTAGACAATGTAAAGAGAGAAAGGAAAGAAGTTAGGAAATATGGTAGGGGTAAAACCATACATTTATATAAACAACGTGGTTAAGGCAATGGTCCTAAGAACTTCCATCAGGTTTTTGAAAACAGCAGTTGGTAGGTAGAATTCTCATCTTGACTAACTCTATATGCTGATATTTGTGAACCATGCATTTTTAAAAATACATGCTAGTCTAACATTCCATGCTCTATGCCTGCATCTTTAACAATGGCCAAAGTGAGAAAAATGCTACCTTTTTGTCAACAAGACACTGATTTGAAACATGTACCTTTAAAGCCTTTTCATTTTCTTTTGGGCATTTAAAGAATAATGTCGAGAAAAATATTTTTAGGTGGCAGATCATGGGCCTATAAGTCCTTAAGTATAACACTTGAAGTTATTATTTAAAAAAAACGTTTTTTTTTTTTTTAAGGTTTTTTTTTTGTGAGCATTATATATTTGCATTTTTCACATTTTACAATGAAGTATATGTGTGTGTAGATGTGCACACGTGCATGTGTATGTGTTTTACTTTTTGTTTATACCAGCCAAACAAGAAAGGATAGATTCTAGGGAATAGAGCATGACAGGAAATAGTTTTTTATTTTAAAAAGCAGATGTGCTGTTGTTGTGTTTAAACTCCCCTAGGGTAGAGATACCCACCTGAAGACATAAGAATAATAGGTGTTCCTTAGGCCTCTTTCTGTGTATGTTGTTTGATTTTGTTTCTGTTTTTAGCCTGTTCATGCATGATTTATTCAAGGCCGTGTGCTGTTCTTCAGTCCTTATGGCTATGCATTCTCTCTCTTTCTTCACATAGGATTTGGGGTGAGTGGCCTTGTTTTTGTTTGGGAATTTAGCAGTACTGAGTCTCATAGAGCCCTACTTTTAAGCCTTCAGTACTGACAACTCTATATTCCTTTATTTTCTGAATTCATAAAAGCTCCCAAACTGCATACGAGTCTTTAAAACATGTCTAATAGCTATCTTAAGTATGGGTTTGGAAGGTATGTTAAAAAATGGAGGTCCTACAGAGCTCAACATAATTTTCTAAGCAGCAAGCTTCATCTCCCTACAAATCTTCTGAAGCTTTTATCCAAGCCGTCTCTTGGCCTCTCCAGTGCTATTTTCCTTCAGATGGACCTGAACATAATCTCTTGCACACTACTACGTAGACTTCAAGGCAATAATAAGAGATCAATATTAAACAGCTTTGACAGAGGTTTGATCATTCTTACTTGTACAGTTTTCCCCTCATTTAAAAAAAAAGAATGTAAAAAAACTTGTTTTATTTTATAGAATTAGGTAATACTAAATTGAGTGAAAAGTTGACTGTTGCCAAAATAGAATAGGACCTCTACTCTGTGCACTGCCTCATTTCACTTCAGAGAAAATGTAATAACATAGGAGGAGTGTCTGATTTGTCTTTAGGATATTTTAATTGCATTTATTTTATTTTATTAAATTAATTTTATTGAGAAACAAATAGCAATGAGACAGTTTCAAAACCAATTGGTAGGACAGTTTCAATAGTTGATACATTGCATATTGTTGTCTTCGTAGTGGTTATTCACAGTACAAGATGCAGACATGATATCCTGTCCAAGCACTATTAGTAATTTGACTTGCAGAAAGCTATGTGGGCCTCACAAGTACCTCTGATGCATTAAGAGAAAGAATAATACTGGGTACTTTTGCTGGATGACCATATTTGGTAGGGTGCATGCTATTTGGTTTAGAGAAATAAAGGAAAAACTGCCTAAGCAAGCCATCACTCCGATGTTCTTGTAGAGACCATCTGATTGCCACATATTATGATGCAATTTACTCGAACAGTTATATTAAATATACATGTTAGTGGATTTAAAAGAAACACAAATAGAAGAACCTTTTTATTTAACAAAAAATTTTGCTTTATGTTGTTGGGATAAAGGACCAGGAAAAATGTATTTAGGGTGCTTTTTAACTTTTATCAAATTATGTAACTGTAATAAGAAATATCTGAAATTATTTTTTTCACTTATATTTTTACTCAATTTATCCATGTCCTATGTATTCACATTATATTGCAACACAGTTTTAATAACCTATTTGTGGATTTTACACCTATACATTAAAGTGAGAAGGGCAGGAATGGTCACTGAGACTTTCAAAACATGGGTATTTTCTCCAATCCCCTCTAAAATTAAGGTGAAGAATAAGAACAGATCACTCACTCTCAAAGCACTTAAAAGAAACAGCATTAAATATTTAAGTGATAATTTATTTTCATAATTGGTTAATATCTTTTGTATAACTTCCATCATCATAAAAATGTATTTATCAAATATTTGTAATCATTATCATGCCAAAAATCTGAATAGTGTAAAATTTTTGGATATTGTTAAAATTGTAACTTTTAAATAATTTTACATTAATTGCATTTTAAAATAATTCTTTCTGATATTGTTTTATGTCATTCAGGATGAAAGCTGGACTTTCCTACCTATTCATATGGACTATTCAATTAAAAATTTTAAGTAGTCTTTTTCTTTTTTGGTGTCCATAATTCATCATTTCCGCTGGCTTTTCTCCAATGAACTCTTAAATGTTTCTGTATGTGTTCTCATTAAGAAAATTATCCTGGAACATTAGGAAACTCCAAGAGACAGGCTTTTGTCTAGCACTTTACCAGACTTTGAGAAAAGATACAGAAGGCACTGAAAAAAAAGTCATGCGTTTCAAAATCATCTCTTCTTTTTCTCAAGAAGAAACCAATGAAAAAGTAAATTCTTTTCACTCAATGAAACCCGAACTTGGGACTTGGGGGGGTAGAGACATTGTGAAATCAAATCTTGTGTTATATTTAAAAAAATAATAACCTAGCAAGTCACATTTTTTTTTTTTTTTGCACATGGCTTTATGACTCATGGGTTCATGAGGCCCTTCTGTCTGCGCATCCCAGGTCCTCCCAATCATCCAAACCAGGGTCTTTGCTCTCTTGGTAGACAGGAAAAGTTGTCAGATTCCTGATGTTTGTACTGTGGGCACTGGTACAGACAGCACTGCTGGCCTGGTCCATTGTTTTCCCTGGAGCTGCTGATTTTCTGGGTTTACCTTTTCTTCCCAGGCATTGGCCTCATCCATAGTCAGGTTAGTTGGACAATTTGGCTCTTTGCTGCTCTGTGCTGAGTAGAACAAAATACAGAGTGAAGTTGGAGCTGACTGGTGGCCACAGTCAAGGCATAGAATCCCTAGGCGTAGAACTAGCTGAGAGCAAACAAAGACCTGATGAGACTCATGCTCTCAGGGTCCCCAGGCCAACTCTTTTAAATTCTGCACAGATTTTCTATAACCGTTTCATACAGCAGCTCTGCAGGTCTTCAGCACAAATTTTCTCCAGGATTTGTTAAAACTGTTCAAGTATCTGGTTGAACCAGGTATAACAAATAAGAAGTCATTCTTCCTTAGCAGGATTTGTAAATCTGTGGGGGCATGCAGGGTCCTTTATGCTCCAGAGTAAAGTTCTCTTAAAGTCTTCGAATTACTTATATTCCCCTCAACAAATAAGATTTTGTCCTGATACGTTTTATCTCCTGTTTGTGGTCTACATTCCTTGCTTATGTAAAAAACACCTAGAATTGAATTCATTAAATTATGTCCCTTCTCTTGCAAAAACTGCTTCCTTGCCAGCCTCAGACTTTTGGTACGAAACTGAGTCATATGAACAGGGTCTATGATTTCTCCAGGGATTTGGTGGGGGGAATTGTCAAGTCAACATTAAAAAATGAAATTTTGTACTGAAGCAGTTTTTAGAAAAACAATATTTGCTTTTTTCTTCCAACTCAGTCTGGGTCTCACATTTTAGAAGCTCCTTGTTTCTTTATTTAGAATCATCAGAATGTGGACTGGAAAAGAAAAGAATTGAAATTTTGACTTCATAGACCCAGTCCTAGCCCAGGTCCGGTGAGTGTGTGGAGAGCTTCCTGCTACCCTGC
>NW_004524671.1:7866430-7867459 GCF_000260255.1 Octodon degus | reverse complement strand
TAAAATTTTTATTAGCACATATTTGCTATACATGGTGGTTACAATGCTTGTGGAGTTGGACCATGTATATGACACACCTTAATTCTCTTTCTTCTCTTCCATCTCCCCTTCACTTTTGCCTACTTATTCTTTTGGGATAGATCTATCTCTGTATTTCCTATTATCTATTTTTATTTTGCTCTGTATTTATATTTTGGGCTTCCTGTATACATAAGAGAATCCATGAGCTACATAACCCCATGTGACTTATGTATTTCACTTAACATTATGGTTTCACGGTGCATCTTTTTTCTGCAAATGACAAGTTGATCCTTTTTTGGCAGAGTAGTACTCCACTGTGTATAAACACCATACTTCCTTTATCTATTCTTTGGTTGGTGAACATAATGGTCACTTCCAGGACTTAAATATTATGAATTTTCTGCTGTAAACATGAGCATGTAGGTATCATGATGTTGACTGGATAAAACTGGGTAGCCAGTTTTCAGCACTGTTTATGATTTTTATTGGTACACGATTTTAGCCCATAATCTTTATATTCTTTGTGGGGAATTAGTACATGTACATAAGACATCATAATTATTTTTTAATTTTTTAAAAGAGAGTAAAACAAAGACAAAGCAAACAAAAAACAGTAAAAATGATACAGAATTTCAAAACCAGATGATAGGAAACTAACAGTGGCTGTTATGACTGCTATACTACATATTGTTATCTTCATAATGGTTGCTCAGATTACCAGGTATATAGTTATGTAAGATTTATCAATTAAAAATTAACTGTTCTTTTCAATAAACCAAATTAGTAGCATAATTATCTATATATATGTATATATCCTTTCCTTTTCTCCTTTCCCAGTTTTTATTTCTTTTAAAAATAAACAACAAAGCTGAGTTTCAAATGAGGTTATTAACACAATTGTAGTAATTGATACATTGTATATTGCTTCTTATTAGTAGTTATTCAGAGTAGAAGATATAAGTATGCTATCCTGTCAATATAATATTTGCACAAAGCTTTCTTTTTAAT
>NW_004524671.1:7844105-7864489 GCF_000260255.1 Octodon degus | reverse complement strand
CATGAAGCAGAGTCAAAGAGATATGGAGGAAATGAAACTCTCAATCACAAGCTTGCAGATTTGTCTTATGGAACCATCCTCTGGTCTCATGGTTTTCAAATTAACTTGGTTTTACCAAAAAGTGCTTACTGTATTTGCCTAATAGTTGTACGCAGAGCCACAAGCTCACCAAGATGCCCACACACTCTCCTGGCAGCCAACAGAGAAAGGACTCTCAGGATCACTCTTGCTTTAACCTGGTAGGCATTCAGCATTATCTGATAAGATCTGACTGTGGTTCATGGCTCTTAAGTATAAAGACAGGACTTTTTTGATACAGAGAAAATCTTAAGTAAGATTATCTTCCCACTTCATGAAAGTGAGAAATTTTCTAGAAATTTTCTAGAAGGCTTATCATATGACACCAGATGTTTACAGTTTATCTTACATGAATCTTCAGCTGCGCCTCCATCCCAAGGTGACATGCCCTAGTTATTTCTGAGTTAGACTTTTTTTATTTCTTTATTGCTTTAAATGAAGAACTCTCTTTCTGACCTTAGATTTCAAACTGATGCATCATTAATTACTTGTCATGCGCACCTTACACAATATATGCAAAGTGTCATTCTTTTGAATATAGTCATCTATGGAAGATGAGATCCCCCAGCCACAATGAAAGGATCATCATTTAGGGGTGGGACACTCAGTGCCTGATTTTCACACACCCCAAAAAGATATTGAGCTATTTTGAGGAAAAGGTAGCAATGGAAGCTATTCTCCTGCTCAGGATAATGTGTTTTACAAAGAATGTCTGTACAACATGCCTATGAAGCATTTGCTACACTGATTATTCTAACTTGTCTAGAATTGGTATATTTTGATCCTGACAGGAATACTTTCAAAACTAAATGGCCATTTTGAACAAATTATTATAATTCCTGAAGCGACTTTAAATTGAAACTCTAGGGTCAGCCAAATAGCTCAGCAGATTAAAGCACCTGCAAGAAGGTGCAGGGCCCAGGGGTTCGATCCCCAGGCCTGCTGTGCCAGCCCCGCCCCCAGGGTGTACTCAGATGGCAATTGAGACTGGGCATGGTGGTGCGTCCCTGTAATGCAGCACTTGGGAGGCTGTACACAGATGAATCACTGTGAGTCTGATCTAGCACTGAAACCCTGAACACTCTGTAGACCCTTCCCCAAAATACAAAAATAAGTAAATAAAATAAATAAATAAATTGAAACTCTCAATCATTTTTCTAGAAGTTTGAAGACTGTGTTTTTCTGCTGCTACGTGTTCGGCCACTGATCTGTATGTGACCCTCCACATCTTTAAAAGTCTGCTCTGATCCAAACGTACTGCTGTGACTGGATGTACACTATAAATCTACTGCAGAATTGTGATATGACCCTATAAAGGATTCAACATCCAAGTTTCAGTATCCAAACCAGCTAAAGAATAGTGCCGGAGCCTGCCAACAGCTTGCTGAAGTAAATGCACTGGCTCTGCGTCCTACGGAAGAAGGGGTCTGATTTCAGCTCTACCATCTGTGTGGGCTTGCTGAAGATTCCTAACCTCTCCAAATCTTCCTTTTCTTGTAAGTGTTTCTGTATTATGTATTTGGATTAAATAGAAGATAGACAATCGTAGATGACTAACAACTATTAATTTCTTATTTTTTTATTTTTTGAAAGAATACAAAATGATAATAGAAAAAAATCAGCATTAGAAATGACACAAAAATTTCACTAAACAAAGTAATAGGAATTTAATAATGGTTGCTGTATGGTATGCTGTTCTCTTCAAATTAGTTGTTTAATTTACCAGATATAAGCATGCAAGATTGGTTTAAAGAAAAAACAAAACAAAACAAAAAAGTTATAATAAGTTCCAACAAAAAAAGAAAAAAAAAACTTCTAAGCATTAACTGCTCCTTTCAAAAGATCAGCAGAAACTGACAGCACAGTTATCCAAACTATCCTACATATATACCTACATATACTTTTTTCTCTTCTTTCTTTTGTCCTTTTCCTCATCCGAGTTTTTCCTTCCCATTGAACAAATTCCTTCCCTTTCACAAACACTTGGAAGTCATTGGCCTAGGAGTACCACAGAACTGCAGTACAGGATCACTAAAGGGTCCCAATGGGCCACCTCTATCTGAAAATTTCACCAAGGAAGCTGAGGTTACTTATGACCATATATTTTGTACCCTAGGGAGGGAGAGATACAAATGCACCGAAAACACTTACATCCCTGGTTTTATAACTTCTAGGGTATTTCCAGGGATCAGATTTGTTTCATCACAATAGATGCTTGTATCTCTCTGTCAGACAGAAGGGGAACAGTGCCTGAGAAGAAAGATCTATCAGCCTTTGCTTTCAAGGAGCTAAAAGGAAAAAGAAAGCATCCCAACACAGAGATTGTCTAATAGCAGCACAGTACAGTCATTGGAAGTCATATGGAGTTTGTCCGTCCCAGAACCCCCATTCACTGCCAGCTCATGAGCTCCTTGACCTGGTCTCTTAGAGCTACTAGGTTGTCATGACTTCAGAGTACCAACATCAAATTGTTCCCACTGTGAATCATCAGAATTGCAGGTTAAGCCAGGCATGTAGCTCAGGAGCACAGCATCTGCCTGATAAGCATGAGATCCTGAGTTTGGTTCCTGGTGCAAGAAAAAGAATTGCAAGTTAATTCCTTACTTAGCAGAAATATTAGGCAGGACAGTTCAAATAGAAGAAAAGGACTAGCAGTCATGGACACGATGAAGCCCATGGGATTTGAATTGATGTTATCTCCTATTGCCATCCTTAGTTCAGGTTCAGCTCTGAATTTACTGGAAGCATAAAAGAGCCCTTTGGGTAGTGTGTCCTCCTGCTATCACATTCTGCTGCTATTTCCAGGGTCCATATAAATGCCACCTTCTCCATTACACTCGTCTAGGTGTTTCCTAAATGAATGCTGTGTTTTCTCTAAACTTACCTTTAAATTACAGATATTTTTCCTTAAATAGAAGGTAAATATAGCAATCAATAGCAAGGAGCCAGAAGTCTAACAGTCCTAAATACAAAGCCTGCCTCTAACCCTGATTTTCATGGGACTTGAGCTTGCTAACCAGTACCTACATTATTTTCAAAATGTGGCAGATGTGACTGCACACACAGAGTTATTATAAGCATTAAATAAAACCATTTCACATAAAAGCGCAAAGCAGAGTGCCTGGTCCCTAAAGAGTGCCCAAAATATTATTATGGTTGATCTGTAAATGTTGCTGTTCTTATCATTATCATCCTTACCTTCCCTGCTTTATTATAACCTCAAAGAGTAGGGACAATATTTCATGCTACATCACTTCTTGTGGAAGACCAGGCTCAAAAAACCAAACTACTCAAGCATTTGTTGAATGATTTCAATGGGCTAGAGCATTTTGCTTTAGAGAAGGTGCTTTGACTCTAGTTAATAGAGATCATAATCAACCAACTTGGGCAAATAACAAAAATCTTAAAAACAATTTGGGTATATGTTACAGGATTGAAAGTCATCTCAATAGCCACCAACTGAAAAAATGTAGAACTTTCTTGGGTTTCTGAAGAAAGCAAAGCCAAGTTCTTACAGGTGACAAAACTGTTCTGATTCTCATTTTTGCCTCCGAGTGTCTAAATTCATTTTCCTCCTCTGAAAATGGGCTTCCTTGAACTGGAAGAGAACGTGGACACTAAGGGTTCCTCAGTTTTACAAACTGTGGTTCCATTTCTCTAGAAAGGAACTGACTTTCCATCCTCTTCCTATAACCAAAATCCCAGAGTAACATCCCTGCTATCTGGGCACCAGCTGTGTCCATCTCTAGACCACTCACTTCTCATCAAAGTGAGACCAGGCCAGGGAAGAATAGGGTGGATTCTGAGTAAATGCAAGGACAGTTTGGAGGAAGCAGTCCCAAGGGGGTGGGGTGTTTCCTCAGGGCAAGAAGAGACAGGGCAGAAAATACTACGTTGCTGTGCTGAGCCTGTGATCAGAGAATGTCCTAACATTCTCAAAACAAAATGAAGTTAATTCTAGCATATTCTATTTTTATGTCTGCATGAGTAAAGCATTTGGAGGAGCATGGTGTAGGAGTAAAAATCCATGATTAATGCATCTCCAGAAACGGCAAGGACACACAATATTAATATTTTTGTGAAAATAACAGTATATGCTGACTCTTAAACTATGATGTTATCTCATACATAAAATAAGCCAATATAGATGATTCATTTGACTAAGAGCTCACTTGCCTGTGTAGATTATCTGAATAGTCCTGCCATTAAAAGAAAGGGTTCCAATATTTTCATACTTGTAAACACAGAAAATATTAAGATTCATCTTTTCCTGGGCATTTCCAGAGTACTTTTTAATATAAATCTGTTATTCTGAATAATAGACTACTACATTAGGTTTCAGTAATAGAAATTTGATAAGGAGAAATGTACAAACAAGAAAATGAGA
This sequence comes from Octodon degus, assembly GCF_000260255.1. Lineage (NCBI taxonomy): Eukaryota > Metazoa > Chordata > Mammalia > Rodentia > Octodontidae > Octodon > Octodon degus. The sequence continues at coordinate 7,860,024 of NW_004524671.1, read as the reverse complement.
GGAGGGAGGGGTAGTTTTATCTAATTTTTTCATAATAACAAATGTCACACCTTATTTTTTATCCCACCCCAAACAAACGTGTTGAGTAAAACACCCTTTAGGCTAGTCAACAGTACTCATGACCTTTTGCAATAAGTGACTTTAATATCAATAATAAAAGCAGCTGTCTTTAATATGATAGTTTACAAAGAGCACTAAAAGAAACAAACCCTTACCCAGTGGACACTGGAAGCAGAGAGGTCCCTTGATTGCTGTGATTGAAAGACTTTCTACTTGACAGCTCTTTGGCACCTTCCTGTAAGTTTTTTCCATTCACAAACCAGAGGCAACCCAGCTTGCTTGGTCTGAGATTTGGTAAGAAAACCCTGGCACTCTCAATTTGGGAAATATGGGGAGACTTTAGTACTGGCAACAGTTTCCATGTATAAGTAGGAATAGGGAAATCTCAAAGAGTGCTCTGACTCAAGGCTGATAACAAAGGTGCACCATTGCTTCCTGACACTGCAGGGATAAGATGAATTTTTTGGAAGCAGAGATGGAGAAGGCTGTCTGGGAGGAGGACCCAACACCACTGTGGCCTCCTTAAGGGACAGAGCCATGGAAACAAACAGATGGCCTCATTCCAGTGCGCCACTAGCTCCTACCAGGTTCCCACAGAGCCATCTGACCAAAGGCCAGGGAGTGAGGGAGCCAGATGATATGCATACTAAGGGCACAGAGCAGGGTAGGGACCAGCACAGGAGAGCACCCCCTACCTCATGCATACAGGTCTTCTCAGTGAATCACATCAATGCTTTAGTCCTCCCTCATTCATTCACTCCAGCCACATTCAGGAACAACCAAGCCTCATGTAATTTAATGTCCTACAAGCTGGGAGACAGCTGAGAACACTTCCTACTTGAGCCCACAGATTTAGAAAGGGCTTTTTGGCTCCCTTCCCTGAAGCTCAGAAGTGTCCACAGAACATCATTAGTACAACACCTGCAGTCAAGTATTAGGCCTGGCCTCTTCCCACAGCTCCAAAGGACAATGGCTCTTGCAGCACTGGGCCAACATTGCTTGCATAGCTTCCAGGGATCAGCTCTTAGTCCCTGCTCCTTGGGTGTGTGGTGCTGACAGAATTATGGCTTCTTCATTCAGGGTTTCTGAAAATCCCCACAAGGGAACCAAACAGATCACAGTCAAAGCACAGAAGAGTGCCTTGTAGGTTTCTCTGTCTCCATGTTTGAACTCCAGAGGGCCTTTTGGAAATGAAATCGAGGCAGCAAGTGTGGCCAACATAAATTTCTCATCTCTTGGGGAAGGATTAAATTATTATTGCAAAACAAACACATGTGGTACGAAACTATAACTTCTATAAGAATAGAGAAGAGAAATCAGCTTTGCTTCCCTCCCTCCAAGTAGCCCTCTTGGCTAAAGTCACTCCAATTGTAGAGAATAAAAATATTTGCTTCCAAAGGAACCTTACAGACAATTCCATCACAGAATCAGTTCACCATTTTGGTCAAAATTCAGCAAAAATCTACTCAGAAAATAGAAATACCAAGAAAACATATGTTTTGACTGTAACTTGCCAAGCATTTGCATTGGATTTCTGGATGTAAAGTAGCAAAGAATTATCCATGGCTCTATTTGTAGTGAAGGTTAATTGATACTGTCTCACAGTGTTCAAACGGCTGTGCCTGCCTCAGCACCCGCATTGGGCTATGACTCTCATGGCCTCCTGTGGTGGTTGACACATTGTCAACTTGAGATGTCTGAAGACTGACTGGATCCACACTCAATGTCCTGGGATGTGGGGGCCCCACCCTAGGCCGGTGAGGATGCTCCCCAGAGTGACTCAGCACAGGGGTATAGAAAGGAGTTGAGGAAGGCTTCTGCACCTCCCACACCTGGGCGGAGTTCTCATCTTTGCCAGGCCACAGCCGCACCACTTCGGAGGAGCTCGTCTTTGCGGTGGAGCACCTGTCTTCACAGTCAGCATAGCAGGAAGAGGGAGATGCTTGAGGGACGCCGCAGCTGCTGCTGCTCCTCCTCTGCTCTTCCTTGTTTTCTGCCACCATGAACTGCTGCCTTCTGCCTTGGAGCCAGCGGAGTACGGACTGAAACCTCTGCTAACTGTGAGCTAAATAAACATTTCCTCCCTTCATTTTGGATGTTGGTATTCTGTCCTAAACTAGTGAAAAGTAACTGACACACCTCCACATGATTCTCCACTGCATTTTATGAGCTGAAGCTAGAGTCCCACCAACACAGCAGCTCCTGAAGAGCTTTGCTAAAACCACCTCATCAGCAGATAAATTAACTATTTTGGCCATTATTGTTTTCATAGCATAGATCTGTTTGTCACCAAAACTACCAAAAATGTTTTATATTTCTGGAGTCTTTTTTCCTCGCCATCACATTCCACACTTTGAGAGTTCATCAGGCATCTCTGATTACTAGTCCCAAGTGAAGGACATGACTGAATAGTATAATAGAGGTCTTTTTAGCTTTCATCTTTGTTATGGAACAGCTTATAGTAAGGCAGAAGCTCACTTTCATTGTAGTTGTACAACTTCCCTCACTGATGTGGACAGTAACATTTTTAGCATAATCAGAATTTTGAACTCTTGGAAACTCTAACCAAAAGTTGTTTAAAAAAAAAAAAAAAAAAAACTTCAGAAGTTGCTCAGACTTTGAAAAAACTAATTTCAGTGCATTTGATAACTTGAGTAGCGCTGCCCACCCAGAGCCCACAGCCGAACAGGCCTTTAGGTAGGACTGTATTTGAGTACTTTCACGAGGGTTTTCTGACCTGGTCAACAAACCATTTTATATTAACGCTTGAGAAGAAGACAAGCAACAGTGATTTATCCATTCTCTGCTTTGAAAAGCAATCATCTTCACTAAGATAGAATAGATTGGCAAGGGAATATATGAACAGTGATAATATAATACTCAATTTAATAACAATGGCCAAGAAATGTGTGCGCCAAGAATAAATTTAGTAGAGGTAGATTTATCTTTCAAGATTTCTTCTTACTCCTTACAAATTTGTCAGACACTAAAGCTGCCCTAAATTTATTAGTGAATGTGTGATTTAGTTTACACGTGATTTAGAATGAAAAAAAATTGTCCTCACAGTCTTTCCAAGATGGAGAGGGGTCAACAGGGGAATTGGCACATTTTCTTATGTGATTCTATTTCTTTCATGAGATTAATCATGCATCTATGATCAATGTTAAATTCTCCCTCTTTGTCCTCTGTTTTCATATATATATATATATATATATATATTTCTGTGATTTAGGAACATAAAATCCAAGAATCATTGATTCTGCTTCATTCCAGCTGTAGGAGATTCAGAGCCATGTCAGTCCTATTTTCATCTCTCTCCCTTCTCCTTTGTTAAATAGGCCTACACCTCCCTCCGCCCAATCCTTTTTTGGCACTTAGCTCTGTGGAGGTGAAAAATTCTTGTGTCCTTCAAAAAAATTATTATCTCAACAATTTCTTATTGAAATTGGTTGGCTCATTAAGTAAACTTATTGAATTTTTCTATCTAGGGGATTTTTTTCCCCTCAGTTCCAGCTCTGCACCCTTTCACATTGTGTTCTCCATCCCGATATTTTTGGACTAGCTCCATTCAGTTTGCTACCGCATCTGCTCCCTAAAAAAATCTATCTTTTCTGCTTGGAAAGAAAGAATATGACAAAAAATATCAGTGTGAAATTACCTCCCAGAAAATAAACAGGAACAACTAATAAAGTGATTTATTGCACTAAAAATTTGGCCTTTGAAATATATATGGTGCATGGCAGGAAGAAAGAGCAAGAGATAAAATAGAGGTGCAGCAGGAAGCTGGGATGACCAGTTATTTTAAAGGAACAAAAGGCCAGGAGGTAGCCAGAACCTAGGTATTTATTGATTACTTTTTGTCAAGGACAGTGAGTAAAGTGCAGTGGGTGTTTCCAGGAACAGTAATGGAGACTATGGTGGGCTAGGAAGAACAAAGTGTTCTTGCAAGGACAAGACAGGGGGCAATAAGGAAATCCTCACTTCCCTTATCATTCTCAGCAGTTTGGATTTTGCCCTGTGAGTGCCATAGCAGTTACTAGCCCTGGGTCTTCCAGCTGTAACCAGAAGCAAGCAAGGAGTTTCTGCATGCCAATCTGGCTCAAAGGACAGGATAAGGACAGGTGTGGACATCCCTTAGACTCAGTGTAGAATTTGTGGCTCCCAACAAGTGGCCAAATAGGGTATCATGCTTTCTCACCCTACTCCTGCCAGGTTGGTCTACATTTTACTGTTATTTACTGTTTTTAAAGTTTAACAGATTTAGAAAGCATATGCACAAAAATTGCTTGTTTATAACAGGTCATATCACTATCCCTGAAAATAGAGCTTTCTCCTTTCTTCCATTACTCCCAACTCCCTGCCACTCAGTGAGTGGCAAGCAGAGGACCAGGGCTCACACGCCTCTTCCTCCATCAGCTGTCCAGTGCTGAGCCCTACACATGCTAATTCCTTTCTCTGTCCACATCATGGCATCCAGGTGAGGGCCACCATCCTGCCACCTTACTGCCAGGATAACTGGCCTGCAGCTGCCCTTTCACTTTCCATGCTTCACCCAGTGATGGATTCAAACATAATCCTGATACACTCGCTCCTATCCTGCTCACAGTCCTTCAGTGGCCTTTGTTCCATCTCTATCTCTATTGTTACTTCCTTTTCAAAACAAAAATCAAGGAAAGGGGATTTATATTTATTTCAGGAATTTCAAAGTCACTTTTTTGAAAACAAAACAAAAAACTGGGAAAGAAGATTTGTATTTATTCTAGGATTATGATTTAGTTACTCAATTTTTAGTTAATTGAGTAACTAAAAATTAGTGTGTCATGGGCATAAGGGAGAAAAAAGCCCACTCAAAATAAGTGTGAAATAATGTAAGAATAAATCATAAAGCCCAATGTGAACAAGCAAAAAAGGACATCAAAAGGAAGTCTGTCTGAACCCGAGTTCACACTGATGTAAAAGGATGGAGGATTGCATAGAGTGTGAAAAGTGTAAAGAATAATTAGTGACATATTTTTTAAAAAACAGTAAAATAAACCAGTTGGCAATTTAACAGAATTGCATAAAGAAAATTTTATAAATACAAGAGCAATTTGGAAGAGGAAAGGGGAAGTACAACATATGAAATTTGAATACTTATGACCCTACCATTTCTTTCCTAGCTATTTACCAGTAAGAAATCATTTATGCATGATTACTCATAAGATTTTTAAGCAGAATCACCAAAAACTAGAAAAAGTTAATGTTCATCTATCAATAGATAAGTAGATAAACAAGTTGTGGCAAATTCCTAAATAGAACACTATACTGACCTTTACATTAATAAATTAAAATCCTCATTCTCAGGGCAAAAGCCAAACATAATAGAACACATACTGTATGATTCTTTCATTTAAGATTGAGAAGGAACAAAACTAGTAGATGGTGACAGAAAGCACTGTTTCCTTGAAACATAGTGGACATGGAGAAAGAGGGCATTTCTCCATATCCGTGGAGAGAAATGGCCATGGGAGAATTTGGAGTGGTGACAGATGCATCCTGTGGCTTCGCTCATAGGTATTTGTCAAGATTCATGAAAATATTCTGTGATATTTAACAACTCAACCTGGTCATAAGTTGCCCAGATAGCTGGCTAAACGCCATTTCTAAGTGTGTCTATGAGGGTCTTTCTGAAAGAAATCAGCAGCTGAATTTGTACACTGACTAGAGCGGATTATCTCTCCCAGTAGGTGGGCATCATCCAATCTGCTGAGAGCCTGAGTAAACAAAACATAGATAAGAGAAACTGCCCTCTCTGCTGACGGAGCTGTAACAGCAAACTTCTTCATATAGAGCTCCCATCTCTCAGGACTTCAAACTGGAGTGGAATCTACACCATTGACTTTTAAACTGTCAGACATTTGCAGTACATCAGGGACCTTCCTGCATCTCCATCTTATAGAAGTGAAGAGAGCAGAAGGCGGAACTTCTTAGTCTCTCTATTCACATGAGATACTAATATGTAAATACATATTGATAGATACTATATACATATATAATTTTTTCTCTATATAGATAGAGGTGAATAAGCTGGTTTATTAAATGTAAATTATGGATCTATATAAATTTGGCTTTTTCAGTTCTTTCAAAGTTTACAAAGAAGCACATGAGGTCTTTCAAAGAGCATCTAACCTAGGCCTGGGAACCACTGCCATATTTTTTAACAATTGGAACCATGAATTTGCAGAACTAGGCTACTTTTAGAAATCCAACAAAAATAGTATGTATGCTAGTAGAAAGAGAAAGAACACTTTTCTCCCATAAAAGACAATAACGGAAAGTAGGAATGACAAAAACCCACCTCTGCGGTCATACAGCATGAGAAAGCTTGAGCCCGTCCAGGGTACCAAGGACAGCATTTGGGCACCAGCAGCCAAAGCAAAATATAATTAGCTTTTGAGAATATTTCTAGAGATGTTATTGAGTTTTATTTTATTATTGTAGTTAATATGGTATAAACCTTTAATAGTCTCTCCCCCATTCTAAAACTAATGCACTTGGGGGGGATGAAACGATACGACATTGTAACATTTTGTGATAAAATATACATAAGTAAGACTATAATGACTCAGCTTCTTTTAACTTGAATTCCTCATTTTAAAAATAAAAATATTAGCATAGGCGATGTCCCAGATCTCTTAATTTTATATCCTAAGATATGGTTGCAAACTTTAGACTATGGCAGATAATGACGCTCATGAGTATATTGATAAAAAATGAATGTTTCAACAAAATATTTAGATAATGGAAAATTCAAGTAAATATAACATTACATGATCTCATGTAATTAGTTACTAATATTACTGTATCAAATAACATTAGTTCTTTCAATAAAGCAGATAGAAATAAAATAATTAGACAAAAATAGAAAATCAGCATGATTCCCATATACTAGTAACAGCTGTAGCTGTAAAGAATGAGAAAAAATATTATATTCACATTCTTATTAAAGAGTAACAACCATAACAAAAAATTTATAAAATTTATGAAATTCACCTAGACAGCAGCCCACCTTCCAGAGAACTATAAAATAGTTAAGTAAAAAACCATGTAGTATTTTTGAGTGGAAAACTTTAAATATCCTTGATTTCACATGTTCTTTCAGGTATTAATATTCTATTTTGTTTTTCTCTTCTCAGTCCAAACTTTTACAGTCAACACTCCCCAACTTCATTTCCTTACCTAGAATTCACTGTTCAGTTGACTATGATGTGCCCATGCCCTCTCTAAGCTATTGAAGCTGTTCTGCACCATGTCACTAACAGCATACTTGTTGCTAAAGCTAGTGACTACTTTGCGGTCATTATAGTTCCCACTATGTAAAGAGTATTTGACAACACCACCATCAGCTCCTTTAAAAAAAGAAAATAATTTCTTATGTTTCCAAAACAACACCCTTTGCTATCTTTCTGCCCACTCCCCCAGCTTCTTGCTGTCTGGCTCCTCATCCTCTGTTTGTACCTTAAGTATTAGTGATTCTTAGAATTTCTGTATACCTGCATGAAGGGCTATGCCTACTCTTTAATTTAACAAATTTGTGTCTTCAGTTTAGCTTACTGTCATATAAATTTCAAATTAGTACAGCCAGTTGCCTATTGAGTAGGCAGTCATCAGTGACCACATGCTTAAAAATCAGTATCCTCCTGCTTCTTACCCATCTTTCTTGTATTCCTTCTCAGTGAATAGAACCAACAAGTGCCTGAGTGCTCTGTTATATTATATCCAATCCTTCCCTCTCTGTTATTTTTAAATGCCTGGTCAACTACCAATTTCTAATTATTTTATTTTGTTTTATTTTTATTCATTTTAATGAAAAAATAGCAGTGAAACAGTTTCACTAATTATTACATTGCATATTGTTGTCTTAGTGGTTATTCATTGTACAAGATGCAGACATGATATTCTAATTAGTGAAGCTGTGCTAGTAATTGGTTTTGAAACTGTCTCATTGCTATTTGTTTCTCAACAAAATTGTTTTAAAAAATAAACTGAATGATAAAAAAAGGAACAGTTTCAAAACAGATTAGTAGGACTGTTACAATAATTAATACATTACATATTGTTGTCTTCATAGTAGTTATTCAGAGGACAAGATGCAGACATGATATCTTGTCTAAGCAACATTAGTGCAAACCTTTCTTCTCAATGAACTAAGAGAAAGTAGCTTTATATCAATCCTAACTATTTTGTATATACATATATATTTTTTCACTACAAAATGGTCCTTTATTTATATGCCCCTTTTTTGTTTTGTTTTGTTGTTCCACTGTTGTTAGAGAAGTTGTATTGGGAGAAGTCTTTAAAGGATATTTTCATATTTGATTCCAGTTCAAATATTGTAGCTACTTGAATTCAGAAAAATAACCCAATATAGTCCAATAGTCCATAATAGTGGGTTATTAACAGAACTGACAATTGTCAGAAGTTGTTGACTAGAGCCTTTTACAGCTCAGCAATATTAATATGGCATTACTTTTCATACCTCGTGGTTATACTTTTCTGCTGGATGGTTAAGAACAAGTTAAAGCAAGACATATATAACTGAAAATTTAACTTTTGTATATGACAAGGTCAGTCAAACCCCCTCAGGATTTACCCCCAAACCATGTACAGCACCTTGTAGATCTTTTCTCAGAAAACAAGAGATAAGAAAAAAAATGTCATAAGACTGTCCTGCTACAGTGTTGTATATGGTTAGATTTCTACATTTCTGTGTAAAAACGTGTAATTGTTTTTTTCACATTCTATAGAGCTTCAAAGTTTAGAATATCCATGATTGTTGGAAAACAGCAGTTCCATGTTATGTCTAAGGTATTTGATATTCAGACACATAAGTGATGTTAAACTCAACTGCCTCTGTTACAGGGTAATAATATTATTAGCCTTCTCTTCTGGAGGGTTAACAACTAAAGTTTGCATACCAAAAATTAGAGGAAAAGAGGAGCTACAGAGATAGCCAATATTTTGGCCCTAGCCCTTCAAGGTCAGTGAGGACTCAGGACATAAGAGAACCTGTGCCATGACATCCTGTTACTCAGTGGTGTCCCAAATTTTCTGATCTAGGAGATTATGGGGCCACAGAGGAAAGTGATTGACGCTGTGGAGTGTGCCAAAGGAGAGTCACCTAGAGAGAGAAAAGTCTCTCAGGCTCTCACGGAGAGCAAGTGGGCCAAGCAATTGCTGTGACTCATCCAGATGACTGACCCTGACAAAAGATCTAATAATTTTATATCCTAAATATCTCCCAAATATACTACATTTATCAAATCCATCTGTGCCTCTCCATTCTTAGTGCCACCACCCTGCCCTAGGCCAGCATCATATTTTTTTTTATCTCTGATTTGTTAGAACAACTGACGCTCCTCCCATGATTGTTTTGCCTTTATTCCAATTGATCCTTTATCTTACAGCCAAACAGATCTTTTCTAACTGTGACCAAGTCACTGTCCAACTTAAGTCTCTTCAGCAAATCTATGGATCGCAGGGTGAATCGCATGCTCTCGACCCTCCTTGCTCTGTCTCCTTTCCACAACTATATGCTCATGCTCTGCTCCTGTCACATAGAATTATGTTCAATTTATGAAATCCATCAGACTCTTTACTCTCTCTCTCTCTCTCTCTCTCTCTCTCTCTCTCTCTCAGAATTTCTTGGTGAAGCTCTATCAATGACCAACATTCTTTTCCCTCATCTAATTGCCTGTCACCATGAGCCTGAGGACTAATGTATGTCACTCAACTAGGCAGCCTCAGCCCTTACCATGTTATCTCCTAGCACCTGTGCCTGTCTTTGCATCTTTTGTGCTTCACTGGGTTGTACAGAGCAAGTGTCCTGTCTCCTCCTAGAAACTGTCAATATGAGGGCAGCAACCATGTCCTTCTGCCACTGTGCCACATGTCCACTGGGAAGTTTCTGAGCATGATGAATGTTTAATAACTTACAGAATGAATTCACTAATTGTAGAGGTAGAATGATGAAGACAATAATACTAATACAAGAATAGGTAAATCAATAACAAAATAAAAATGGAAAAGAGATCCTTAGGAGAACAGGAACTTTATGAAAGCATCACTATAAGTATGAGAAAGTGAAAATACTTTAGTTACTATTGATAAGTTTTTGAGGTGAAAGGTGAATAAAGATTCTCTAAGGTTAAAATTTATGGAAAATGCAGTAATAATTACTTTATTTCATAATCATTTGTGTGGCTGGTAGTGCCAGTTTTATGAGCTGAAATAAAGGGCAAATTGAAAACTAAATGAAAATAATATTTATTAAACATTATAGGTCAGGGCCAGGGACATGGTTCAGTAGAATAAGTGCTTCCCTGGCAAGCGCAAGGGTCTGAGTTCAATCCCCAATTCTGAAAAAAAAAAAAAAAATTAGGTCAAGGATTTAAATGCTCTTTTATAGAGTTTCTGCAAGTTTTTATGAAAACACGATGATCCAAGACAAACAAGCCAAAGAAATAAAGAAATATAACAAAAGAAATATAAACTAGTAATGATTTTTTAAAAGTATTTAGCTTCCATTGTAATAAAAGAAATTCAATTTTTAACATGACACCTTTAAAACGTTCATGTTAGTAAAGTGTTTTTAGTTTATTTTTCTTAGTATGTTTGTAATACATAACAATTGAGAATTGGTACATATACACATCACACCTTAATCATAGTAAAGGTATTTTTATAAGAAAAATTCTAAGTGCTTTAAAGATAAGAGTTTGGTAAACATTACTGGGAAATCAAGAAATAGATATAACTTTCTATTAAGCAGTTTGTAATATGTATGAAGAGTTTATAGGGCCAGCCAAATAGCTCAGAAGATTAATGTTCCTGTTTAGGCAGACGCAGGGGCCAGGAGATCCATCCCTGGGCGTGCCATGCTGGCCCCGCCCCTGAGGACCACAGAGATAGCAACTGAGACTGGGTGGTGGCGCACGCCTGTAATCCCAGCACTTGGGAGGCTGTAAACAGGCAGATCTGTACGAGTCTGATCTACAAAGTGAGACCCTGTACACCCTGTCCTAAATACAAAAAATTTAAAAAATTAAAAAAGGGGGGTTTTTTTTGGTGGTACCAAGGATTAAACTCAGGACCTTATGCTTGTCAGGCAAGTGTTTATTCTACTGAGCTATCTTCCCAGCCCCCCAAAAGAGTTTTCAAAACTCATAAGAAACTAGATTTTTCTGCCCTTTGAAGAATCAAGCCTAAAGAAATAACTCAACAAGGAAGATATGAGTATTAATCGCAGTATTATTTATAACAAGAAAGAATAGAGAAAAAATAAAAAATAACAAGAAACTTTTCACTCTAGAAAGAATATCCACAAAACAGTATCTTGCAGCAACAGATATACAGATTGGTAGCTAAGCAGATGCAGAATTCTGCACAGAGAAGGATTATTACCTTTATAAAATTAAATATGCATAAATATATGAAAAGAAATTTCAAGGAAATAAATGTTAGATATGCTTCCCTCTAAATCAGGAAATTGGGAGAACTATTATTTTCTTCCTTATATGTTTCAATATTTGCAGATTTGCTACAGTAGTATTATTTTTATAATCTATCAAAACAAAGATCATAAAAATTGACTCTCATAAAGCTAAATTGACTGGATAGAAACATTAAGACTGTTGGAGCCAGTTATTAACTTTTCCTTTGAAGTGGCCTTTGTGGAGTGAATGTGAATGAAGCCCTAAGCCCAGAAACTTGTCTCAAGGATGCCCCACACTGGCTGTGGGCTTAGACATGGCTCAGGAGAGCCAGAGGGACACAGACCGTATGTACTGTTCAAAGCACTTGTAGGGAGATGGAACCCATAAAGAGTGGGACACAGAATGTTAGGACCCAGAATTGGGCCCCCAAGTGTCATGAGAGCATTGGACCTGTAATCATGCATGAAGATACAGGTCATAGACCAGTTAAAGACAACCCAAGCTTATAGCATCCAACAGAATATTGTAGGCAAGAACTCAAATGAGATTTGAGAAGAATCACGTATGCAGCCATGCTACATGACTATTTTAAAGGAAAATTATGATATTCCAGCAAACATTGATGCCCAGGTATAAAAATAAAAATATTGCTTAGAAGGAATCCAGGAGAAGAGGTGATTTTGAGGACCCTATCAGTAAAGAAGAGAGAACCAAAAACCATCAGTGTGTTAGGGAGATCAATAGCCGTCACCCAAAGCTCCGTATTCTTGCACCTGCATTGAAATGAGGTGTACAACATGTGGCACTGGATTTGTTAGAACTATATTTACCAGGCCAAACCCAGGCACATGGGAGTCCACATAGCTTTAGAGGTGGATCACCTGGAACCCATGAGACACAGGAGAACAGTCTAAGAATTGCAGAGTGATCAGTGAGAACAACAACATGGAAGTATCTGAAGCAGCAGCAAGGAGCCAGCAGCTGGTCTCTGGAGAGCTGCACGGTCCCTACATCCAGAGGTCAAGAGCAGCTCCATACCCAGCTCAATTCTTATGGCAAACCTGGATTGAATACAAAGCATATTTCTGGGATATGACATTGACAGTAACATACAAAGTAAACACCAGGTGTATTTTGTTGTTCCTAGTTTGTATGATTGTTTATCCCTTTTTTGTCTGGTTTGAAATCATCTTGTTTTGCTTTGTATGTTGTGGTTGTTTTTGTTTTTGGAATTTCTTTTTCTTTTCTCTCCTCTCTTTCTTAGTTCTACATTTTTTTTCTTTGCCATTTATTTTCTTCCTTTCTTTCCAGTCTCCTTCTCTGTTTAGGTTTTTTACCTATCATTTTCATTGTCTTCTATTGGTACTTTCTCCCTTTCCTCAACTACTTTTTGAACTTGAACTTTCAAATAAGTAAACACTGTTGCTTCCGTTTTGATTGCTCCTGTGTATTCTATTTCATTCTTTGCCTCCTGTGTCCTCTAGGAGGCAAATTTTCCCAAAATCCAAGTGATCATCCTTTGACCTCCAGCCTTGATTTTACTATATTTGACCTCATGCAACACTTTATCCTGTGCCATGCCCACCTTAACCCCTTCTGCCACCCACAAAATGGCAAAATCATACCACGAAGGGAAAAATATAGTAGATGGTATATGTTCAATTTTGCTATATAACTTTAGAATTTGCTCCTATGGTTGGAGGTATCAGATTAATGATTACTATAATTGGTCAGTAGCTAAGCTGTACTTGAAACTACCATCACTAACTGTACTACTTTTTCCAGAATGTCATACATGTAATAAGCAGTTTTTCTTCCCTGCATAATCCTGTGATTTTACAGGTCATGAACACCATCACAAACCAGTACCAAAGGATTGAGTGCTGAGCCAAATAGTAACTTGGCACCCAAATTGGGGATGTAGGCTCTTGGAAGAACTATAAAGAACTACCAGTTAGAGGTCACCCTGAAATATAAACATATCTTGGGAAGCATCAATACTAGAAATAAAGCTGTCACAAGAAATCAGCAAGCATCAACATAGAAAACAAAATAAAATAAAAAGGAGAAAATAGAAAATGACAAGATGAAGAAACAAAATGCAACCTGAGACCTCCAGCCCACCCAGGATAAGCCCAGAATATAATGAGACAGATGAAGTTGGAAGTCAAACACTGGAACTTTCTGAAATGACAGAAACAGAAGTTAAAAAAAAAAAAAGTAGAAAAGGTTATAGAGAAAATAATGTCTCAGATGCAAAAAGAAATGCTTAAAATCAAAGATATTAGAGAAGAATAGATTAAAAAAATAGATGAGCTTAGAAAAATGATGGAGAGCTGGGGAGATAGTGTGGCAGTCTAAGCACCTGCCTAGAAAGCACAAGGACCTGGGTTTGATCCTGGGTGCTACACACTGGCCTAGGAATCCCTGGCATGCATGCTGTGCTGGCCATCAAAACCAGACGTGGTGGCACAGGCCTGTGATCCCAGCACTGAGGAGGCTGAGACAGGGAATCACTATGAGTCCAAGTTACATGATGAGATCTTGTAACCAAATAAATAAATAAAAGACTTTTAGAAATTTTTTGAAAAGATAAATGATGGAAACAAAGAATGCCCAGCATGGGAAATAACTGGAATCTATCTAACAGATCCAAGCAGAAATCCAGATTAAAACCTCTACTGAAAGTATAGGCAACAGATCAAACAAAGGGCAGGATAAAAATATCAGATCTTAAAGACAGAACTACAACTAATGATCATGAAAAGAAAGATATTTTCAAAATAACAAGAGACCATGAAAAATCAATCCAACAGCTACAAGATGACACAAAGAAAGAAGAATAAGATAAGATTTATTGGGTCAATGAGAAAGCTGACAACAGCACAAATGCTATTAAAGGGAAAAAATTCACAAAAATAATGGCAGAAAACTTCACAAGCATAGATAAAGAGTTTGATATACAAGTAAATAATGCACACAGAGCACCTAGTAGCCAGACCAAAATAAAACTACATCAAGACATATAATAATCAATATTCTAAAAATTTAACATAAGAACAGATTATTAAAAGGTATTAGAGAAAAGAGAAAAACCACCTATAAAGCAAAGCCCATCAGAATTATGAGATTCTTCACAACACAATCATCAAATCATAAGAGCTTGAAATATTTGAAGTCTTGAAAGAAAAGTTCTAACCCAGATTGATGTACCCTTAAAAACTATCTTTCAAATTTAGTGGGAAAGGGCTGGCCTGATAGTTCAGTGGACTAAAGTGCCTGCTTAAGCAGCATGCAGCAGCTGGGGTTTGATCCCTGGCCTGAAGTGCTGGCCCCACCTGCAGGGTGTGCTGAGACGGCCATTGAGACTGGACGTGATGGCGCACACCTGGAATCCCAGCACTTGGTAGGCTGAAATCTGAAGAATCACTATGAATCCAACCTACATAGTGAGACTCTATAGATTCTGTAGACCCTGTCTAAATACAGAAAAAAAAATCCAGTGGAAAAATAAGATATTTTCATGAAAAAGATCAACTGAAAAAATTCATGATCAACACTACAAAGAGTACTCAAAGGTATCTATCTCTTGTAGTACAGCCAAATCTTGGAAACAACCAAAATGCCCATCACCTGAGGAATGGATAAAGAAGATGTGGTATTTTTATACAGCAGAGTATTACTCAGCTCTAAAGGAAGTCAAACTTGAAACCTTTATAGGTAAATGGATGCAACTAGAGGCTACACTCATAAGTGAAATAACTCAGTGTAAATATCATATTGCCTCGCTAGTGTAAGAACCTGAAAGAATAAGCAAAATATGAAAGGAATGATAGATATAGTGGAAATAAAAATGAACATAAGGAATAAACAACAGGGAAAGGAAGAAAGGGCAAAAAGTAAGGGAGAAATATGTGTGAGCATATATTCAGGATAGCTGAGATGATTGTAGTTCTTATTTCCATCAATTTTTGGAAATAGCTCTCAATGTTCAAAGTTTTCACTTCAACTAACTGTACTTGCTAATATCTATAATCTAAGCCATGACATCAAAGACAGAAAAGTACAATACAAAAACCATAGTTGAATACCTCTCATCTTGCTCTTCCAAATGTGTATCATTTCTTTTTTGAAAAAAAATTATTTATTTAATT
Organism: Octodon degus; assembly: GCF_000260255.1. Lineage (NCBI taxonomy): Eukaryota > Metazoa > Chordata > Mammalia > Rodentia > Octodontidae > Octodon > Octodon degus. The sequence continues at coordinate 7,844,336 of NW_004524671.1, read as the reverse complement.
TTATGTATTTGGTACAGGGTCTCACTACACAACTTGGACTCATAGTGATCCTCCTGTCTCAACCTCCCCAGCAATGGATTACAAGTGTGCACCACTACGCTTGGTATTCAACGCAGGGCCAGCATGGCATGTGGTACTGGGGATTAAGCCAGGGTCCTTGCACTTTCCTAGGCAGGTGCTTAGACCGCTGAGCTATGTGTACCATTTCTAATGTCTTATCAATTAGTATAC
>NW_004524671.1:7842542-7844005 GCF_000260255.1 Octodon degus | reverse complement strand
AAATTAGGGTTTATTGCAAGTAAACATTAATGTTTAATTATTTGATCAATTAATTATGCATACCTATATCTATTAATCCCAACAACAGATTTGACACTGAAAATATGTAATACAACAACCACTGTTTTTATTGTTTTGAAATTCTGTACCATTTGTACTATTACTTGTTACTCTATTTCTGTCTTTGTTTCTGCTGTTTGTTTTTACTCTTTAAAATAACTATTTTTTAAAAAGATACAAGGGCCAAGGAGATAGCTCAGTAGAATGAGTACCTGCCTGGCAAGTGCAAGGTGGGCACTCATTCTACTGAATTCAATCCCTGGTACTACAAAAAATAAATAAAATAAAATAAATAAGTAAGCAGAAAGATACTATTTCTTTTGTAGATCCTGTGAATAACCACTACAAAGACAACAATATGCAAGGTATTAATTATTGTAACTGTCCTAACAACTTGTTTTTAAACTATCTCCTTGCTATTTCTCTCTCAGTAAAATTAATCAAAAAAGTCTTTTTTTAAAAGTCTTTAAAAAGAGATAAAAATGATCACAATTCCAAGAGCAACAGCAAGAAGAAATCACTAAGCAGACCAAGCAACTAAAAAGAGGAAAAAAGCAGGGAACCAAGAGCAGGAAAATAACATGACAAACACAAGTTAGTACATATCAGTTATAACGATCAATGTAAAGGGTCTCAGTTCACCAATCAAAAGAAACAGACTGGCAGAATGGATCAAGAAACAAAATCCAACAATATTCTGTACACAAGAAATACATTAAACTGAAAAGGAAATTCATAGACTGAAAGTCAAATGATGGAAAACACTCCTCCATGCAACATGAACCCCCCAAAATGCAGGGGTAACTATTCTGTTTTCAGACAATGCGAACTTCAAACCAAGAATGATCAAAAGAGATAAAGAAGGTCACTATATACTTGATAGGAGAAAACATCAAGAGGAAAGGATAACAATCATAAATATGCATACATCAAATATGGAACACCCAACAACATAGACAATTATTAATAGACATGAAAAATCAAGTGTACAATAACACAGTTGTAATAGAGAAGCCTAATACCTCATTGTCACACAGAGATAAATCAACTAGACAAAAAACTCAACAAACTAATATCCAGAATGAACCAAATCTCTAAACAAATGGACTTAGTCACTGTTTTCAGATGTTCTACCCAACATCATCAGAATACATATTCCTCTCAGCTGTACAAGAAATACTCTCTAAAATAGACCATACACTAGCCTATTGAACATGCTTAGGAAAACACAAAGGAGTTGAAATTATCCCATGCATATTATTTATTATAGTGCAATGAAAACGAAAATTAATGGCAAAAGAAACTTGATAAACATGTGGAAACACCTTCCTGAACAACCAATAGGCCACAGATGAAATTAAGCAAGAAGTTAAACAATATCTACAACTAAACATCTGTTTTCA
>NW_004524671.1:7839563-7842142 GCF_000260255.1 Octodon degus | reverse complement strand
CCTCAAGCTTCTAGAAAAAAGAATAGCAAGACAAGCCCAAAGCCCATACAAAGGGGCAAATTATAAAGATCAGAGCAAAAATTAACACAATCCAAACTAAAAAAAAAAAGTATAAACAATTAATGAATCAACATTTGGTTATTTGGAAGAATAAATAAAAGTCGCAAACCTTTGGACAACCAATGAAAGAAAAGATTCAAATTCATATGTTGGGCAATAAAAATAGTGAAATTGCTACATATTCTGTGGAAATTCAGAGCATCAATACTACTTTGAAAATATTAGCCTCAGAGAATAAGAAAAAGAATGGACAAAATCCTAGATATTCATAAATTATCAAAGCTAAATCAAGATGACATAAAAATTCAGCAGCTGGGGAGATAACTTAGCAGCACGAGCACCTGTCTGGGAAGTGCAAGGTCCTGAGTTAGATCCCCAGTACAAAACCAAACAAGGGGCCAGGGAGATGGTTCAGTAGAATAAGCGCTTCCCTGGCAAGTGCAAAGGCCTGAGTTCAATCCTCGGTTCTGAAAAAAAAAAAAATTCTGAATGACCCAATATAAGTTAATGAGATTGAAAACATAATTAAAAACTTATCAACAAAGAAAAGACCAGGTGTATTCACTGATGAATAGAAATTTAGAGGAGATTTAATGCAAATATTCCTCAAACTCTTGAATGTACTTGACAGGGAAGAAATGCTCCTTAACTCATCCCTGAAGGTAAGTATTATTCTGATACCAAAACCAGAGGAAGATCCCACTGAAAAAGAAAACTACTGGCCAATCTCCCTAATGAACATAGATGCAAAATTAGTCAGTGAAATACTAGCAAACAGAATATGGAAAACAATCAAGAAGATTATACATCAAGATTAAGTGGGATTCATTCCAGAATGCAGGGATGGTTCAACATACACAAATCAATAAATTTAATACACAGCAACAGAGCCAAAGACAAAAATCACATGATCATCTCAATAAATACAGAAGTTTTTTTTAAAGTTCAATGCTCATTCATGATAAAAACTCTACAAAAAGTCAGTATTGATGGTCTCAACCCCATCAAAGCTATCTAAGAGAAACCAACAGCCAATATCATACTAAATGAACAAAAGCTGAAAGCTTTCATTCTAAAATCAGAAACAAAACAAGGATGTCTACTATAGTTCTGAAAACATTAGGCAGAGCAATCAGATGAGTGATAAAAGGAATAGGAAAGGAAGAAGTAAAATTATCATTATTCACAGATGACATGACACTCTACATGGAAGAGCCCAAAAACTCCACCAAAAGACTTGTAGATTTAATAATCAAATTCAGCAAGATACAAAGTCAAAACTAAAAAAGCAATAGCATTCCTATACAACAAACACACTGAGAGAGACGTTAGGGAAACCACACACTTTGTAAAAGCAGTAAAAATAAAATACTTAGCAATCCATCTAGCAAAAGAATTAAAGGATCTATATACTGAAAATTACAGTACTCTGGAAAAGTAGATTGAAGAGGATATCCAAAAATAGAAAGAGTTCTTGCTCATGTTAAGAATAATTAATATTAAGAAAATGACCATCTAGGGTTAGGGTTAGGCTTAGGGTTAGGGTTAGGGTTAGGGTTAGGGTAGAAAAAAAAAAAGAAAGAAAATGACCATTGTCTCAAAATTATCATACAGATTTAAGGCAATCCTGATCAAAATACTATTAGCATACCTCACAGAATTAGAGACATTTTTAAGATTCACTTGAAACCAGAAAAGACCTAAAATAACAAAAGCAATTATGGACAACAAAGAAAAAGCAGGAAGCATCACAAGCCCTGATTTGAAATATAATATATACTTGAAATTCCTGACTATATTACAAAGCTAAAATGAGCATGGTACTGGCAAAAAAGAGACCTGAGGATCAGTGGAACAGGTTAGAAGATGCAGACACAGGTAAAAGCACTCTCAGCTGTTTTATCTTTGACAAGGGCCCAAGAAATGCTCACTAGAAGAAAGACAGCCTCTCTAATAAATGGTGCTGGAAAAACTCGCTTTGGCTACATGCCACAGAGTATAAATAGACCCATGTTTATCACTACACACTAAAGTCAAAGTGGATAAAAGATCTAAATATTAAAACCAAAAAACTGAATCTACTGGAAAAGAAAGTAGGTAGAAATCTTGACACCATAGTTGTAGCCAGAGAGTTCATGAATAAAATCCAAACTGGATAGGAAATACTTCAAAGAATCAATAACTGGTAACCAATCTTATTTTAAAAAGTTTTGCACATCAAAAGAAATTGCAAAGAGTGTTAAAATACAGTTTACAGAGTGGGATGTAAATATAGCCAACAGTCCCTCAGACAATAACTTATATCTGGAACATACAAATAATTTAAAAAATCAGACCCATCAAATTTAAAGACCCAATCCAAAACTGGGCATCTGAGATAAATACATACTTCTTAGATGAAAAAAATGCAGAAAGCAAATAAGTCAATGAAAAAGTGTTCAGCATCACTGATCATTTAAGAAATGAAAATTAAATCAACACTCAGATTACATCTCAACCCAGAAAGATTTGCTTTCATT
>NW_004524671.1:7825378-7839463 GCF_000260255.1 Octodon degus | reverse complement strand
ACTTATACACTGTTGGTTTGAGTGTAGACTAGTGAGACCACTATAGAAATCAGTGTGGAGACTCCTCAAAAAGCTAGGATTAGAAGTCCCATTCAATTCAGATATTCCTTTATTTTTCCAGAAGAACTTAAAACATCACATCAGAGTGTTATATGTGCACCCATATTTATAGCAGCAAAATTTGTCATAGCTAAATCTTGGAAATAACTCAAATGTCTATCAACCAAGAAATGGATAAAGAAGATGTGATATTTTTATACAGTTGAGTATTACTCAGCTATAAAGAAAAACTCAAAGCTTTTATAGGTAAATGGATGCAACTAGAGACCACACTCTTAAGTGAAATAAATCAGACCCACATGTGTAAACATCATACTGTCTCCCTAGTGCAAGAACATGACAGAGTAAATAAAATCTGAAATGTGCAATAGATATTATAAAAGGGAAAGAAAATATTCAAAGGAAAAGAGTAACTGGGATTGAGCAAAGGAGTAAAGAAGGAAGGAAAAAGAAATATATATATATATATATCACAGTTAATATAGCTATACTACTAATATCTATTGAAAAGATTTGTTCTTGCATTGATCAATTTTCATGCTTATATCTTGTAATCTAATAAATTATTTTTAAAATAACAATAAGCAGTGTATTGACCATTGTCAGTCTCCTGCTATCTTGGCTTGAAATTTTGTATCATTGCTTTACTCTTTAAATGAATTAAATTTACCATAAGTGACAGAAAACCCAACGTAACCATGATTTCACTGATTCAGAAATGTTCATCTCTCTACTGCGAGAGCCCAGGGACAGGCTTTCCTCTGTATCAGGGATCCAGATTCCTTGAACTTAGCACTTCGCCACACATAAACTCTATTCTGTGTTACTTCAGTCCCTGAGTTTCCTGTCTAGCTGGAGCCATTGTGTCTCTGTGCAAATTAGCAGCACAGGAGGTCAGGAGCAAAGAAAGAAGATTCCCAGAGCTACTACCCAACACTTCTGCTCATATCCCTCTAGGCCACACTCAGCCACACCTACATTCAAAAGAAGATGTGAAATCCAGAGCTCATTTTGAATAGAAATGTGTCCAGCTCAATGTTTGACTACTATGGAAGATATAGAAAAGAATATGAGAGAATAAATAAGATGATGCCAAGAAAAGATTCCAGTAAGTGAGGTAAGAGGGGAAGAATTTCAAGAGGAGGGAACACTTCATGTACTTTCAAAACATGGTAAAGAGTATTGTTTTCAGGAAATAATGGATCCCATTCACCAGCTGGAAAATCTCTGGTTCGGTGCACAGGATTTAGATTCACTATAAAATCCATATTTGTCTCATGGAGATGGATGAGAAGCCAATGATACAGTGACTTATGCTACTTTTCTGGTCTCCTTTGTGAACTTGGTATAATTCACATAAGCTAACATTCTCAGGATGGGTTGGTAGTTTATTTTTAAAGCGCTTACTGCTCCAAGTTTGCTCTCCTCCCTAGAGAATCATTATAATGACTCAAACATCTACAAGGATGCAAACTTCAGAACGACGTGTCTATGCTCATTCTGGGTTTAATAAGTATAAGTTTGCCAGCATTATTAGCTATCCACAACCACAGGGCCCAGCCAACTCCCTTTGCTCAAATTGCTAGTTATGTCCTATGCAGTCCTGCATCTGGGAATACAAATAAATTGGGCATATGACATTCAAAGGTGAGATAATCGAAAAGTCTTCATCCCATGCCAGATGTGTCACAGAGACAGAAAAACAGCAACTTTATGCGAAATATGATTGCTTCATTTCCAGTAAACTTGATTTGAAACAGGGAAAATCTCCCCTCAACCCTGCCCCTTAACCCTGATTCCAGAAAACAAACATGACAGCATCTATCTGGCCTGTGAATGGACCTCAGATATCTTGGACTGACGCCTTTATATTTTGCTACAATTGAATATCTTGTGGAAAGTGTGGTCAAGGCAGGAGTTGAGCATTCAGTGCTATCTGCTCTTATCCATAAAGTGCAAGATGCAATTAAAGTAAACTCAGGTTTACTGCAGAAGAGACTGTAGCTGGAATGCATTTGTCTGTCTCTGAAGAGACTCTCAGATAGTTGGCATCATAACCATCTTTTGCAGTATTCAACTCAGAGTTCCTGGATCCTGCCCTACCTTTGGGGAAAGACTTTGGCAGAGGAGGACACAGCTCACAGCTGGAATTAGTTCCCTGACACATAAAAACTGGCCCTAGTATTATTATGTTGCAGTCATCTTCATGTACCAGTGTAAAAATCATTACCTATGGGAATATCTTTACCACTTCTCATTGGTGTTCTCTGGCATTTGCTTATAGCACATGAGCTTGCCACACTGTAGTCCTTTCTGAGGAAACAGCTGATTCACCTCGAATAGCTTGAACACAGATAAGGGCCCTGAACACCACTTCATCAGTCTCATATTTTAGAACCAAACAGCTCAAACCTTCAATGGTGGTGCCAGAAGCTCTTTGAAACACTGTCTTTTATCACATTCCTGATGATCTGTTGTAAACGGAAATGCAGAGGAAGTTAAGAATCATTTTCTTTTGAATATTTTATCAGGTGTGTCTTGAAGGACTTCCAGCCATCTGTAAGCCAGCTACAGCACTTTTGCCATATCCAGACATGTTTACCCCCAAAGTACATGCAACTGCCCAAAGCAGGGTAGTCCAGGTGCTACCATATGAGCTTGTGCTTTATGATATATAACAATCATATATATTTCTTGGGTACAGTATGATAACTCAACATATCTAAACAATGTATGAGATTATTTTTCAAAATAAAAAAATTTCTGTACCATGATTTACATACAATTGCTCTGCACCTGAGTTTCTCACATAGGACCACAGCATTAAAGGACACAGATGTCAACAATTGACAGTTGGAGCGATCATTTAACAAGGGTATTGTTTGTCTGCATGGAAAGGGCACTGACTCACAATTTGGAGTCAAAGAATATTGGCTTGAGTTAAGATTTGCTCTTTAATTATATGAATGCATTTAAATTTCTAAGCTTCTCTGAGCTCTGTCTTCCTGATCTCTATAAAATGAAGTCGATAATTATAAGCAACAGTAGTAGTAGTAGTAGTAGTAGTAGGAGGAGGAGGAGGAGGAGGAGGAGGAGGAGTGTTCTCTCAGGATAGGATAGTTGCTGGAATTAATAGAGTATTTCATAACTATCAAGGAGATGCTTAATAACTAACTGCCTGCACTCTCCATTGCTTGCTTTCTCCCTCCTCTTGAGGGGGAGGTATCTAAACTAGATCACCTGTGATTAACCTCCAGTCATTGATGCAATCTCTCCCACACTCCACAGAAGAGGAGCTGAGAGCCATAATGTTATCAGGGCAAGGTGAGGGGCTTTTCCCCTGCCCCATATAAAGAGATAACTCCCTAGAACTAGAGACTTTGGTCACTCACTATACAGCTAAGCCAAGCAGTGTAGACCACAGTTACACTGCTACTGTTACAGTTCATGTCATTGTTTGAGTGTTTGGTCCTGGGAATTGAACCCAGACCCTCAAGCATGCTAACCACATGCTCAGCTATTCCCAACTTTCTTTGTAAAACATTCTCCTTAGAGGCCAAATGTTTTGAAATTCATAATTCATACCAACTGCTTATATGTTTTCAGGACTGGGGAGATAGCTCAGTGCCCTAAGTACCTTCCTGGCAAGTGCAAGGAGCCAGGTTCAATCCCTAGTATTGCATGTCATGCTGACCCCAGCCACGCTGGCCACTGAAACCAGGCGCAGTGGCACACGCCTGAAATCAAAGTGCAGGGGAGGCCAAGACAGGGGGGTCACTATGAGTTGGAGCTGCTTAACAAGACCCTGTACAATAAATAAATGAATAAATAAATGACTTTTAAAACTTCTAAATGATATATATTTTTAGCAAAGATCTATGAATTCTTTTTAAAAAACTTTTTCAATTAGGAGAGGACAAAAGCAAGTGAGCTCAAAGGTTGGGTCTGGTTGACTATGTGTGGCTTAAATAGAACAGTTTTCCACAGTGGCTGCAATTTGTGGGTTGATTTTCAGGACCTCAGCAAATCAGACTATTGGCATCTTTTGTTAAATCTCCCTTTGCTTTCTGCAAAGAAAGCCATTAGGAAAAACCATTTTCCTTCGCTTTGTTAGTTTGATTCATGCTCTAGGCTCCTGGAAACTAGTAAGGGATGAAAATGTTCATTAACGCTGTTCCCTCTTTGCAGCTCTCTCCTGCTAAATATGAAAATCTACTCTTTCCTCCGCTTCCAGAATCATTTGCCAGAAAAAAGCAACGCAAAGAATGACAGAAAGAAAGGTGGGAGTGAAAGTCCTGTGATTAGTCTCCCTTTGCTCAATCTTTTGTGAGTTTTGAAGCAAAATTTTCAGCAACCTGTCTTGTTTTCACTTATTGGGAACATGAGGGAAGACAGCATGGTGTGATCTGTTGACTGGTCTTTCATAAACCAGCTTCAAATTTCATCATATCTGGGACCTGCAGGTACATAGTTATGGAGAAAAAAAGTAATGCACCATAACTAATGTCTCAGTTACTCTTCTCTTGTTGCTGGGACAAATACCCTACACTCGAAATTAGGGAAGGAAAGCTTCATTTAGCTCACAGTTAGTGGAGGTTTCAGTCCATACTCAGCTGGCTCTGAGGCAGAGTAGCACAGGGCAGAGAGCAGCCATTCTGGAGTAAGAGCAAAGGGAGTGGCAGCAGCTAAGGCAACTAGCTAGCCTCTCTCCCCCCTTACATTGTAATGCAAATTACCTGCCCCAGGGCAGGTGCAGAACCCACACCCACAATAATCAATCATAAACTCCAAGAGCCTCTCCAGGGCTGCATGTGACTTTGGGGGAACAACTAGACACAAACCATAACAACTCATATGCCACATTTAGCTTTTTAATCTACATATAAATACATACACACACATACATTTTTCTATTACCAAACTAATCCTTGGAAATACCAATAAGAAACTATTGATCATAGTTGTCTTTGTAGGGGCTGGGGATTTGGCTTAGCAGTATAAAGCTTGCCTAGCAAACTGGGAGCCCTGGGTTTGGTCTTTGGTATCAAAAACAAAAAATAAACCTCCCCAGAAAACAATTCAACCAAAATAAAATACAGTGAACTCAAAAAAAGACAGAAAATGAACAAGACAACTGCATAACTGTCTTTGTAGAATATTGGAGCAACCAAAGGACAGGGGCATACCTTTTTGTACTTTTTGACTATTGCACCATTTCCTCATATTATTGCCTGATTAACAAAGTAAATATCTTTCATAAAAGGAAAAATTGTCACCAAAAATAGAAGATAACTGATAAATAAAGTTAATACAAAAAAAGTTAATACATTGTAGTCTGTGTCCATACTTGAATAAATTGAAAGGCATAATGTGCCAAAATTGCATTTTGTACCTGTACCCAGTCCCCTAGATGAATATGAAATTCATGTACTTCAAACTTGTACTAATAAAATTTTGAAGAGACTACAGTCAAGCAGAGACTTTCTCCTTTATGTATTTGGAAGCTTTGAAAAAGACATTGAAACTTTCCTAACAGTGTCGCTATCACTGAATGATGAGATTACTTCATGCCCTTTATAAAATCCACATCTTTTGAGAGATTGTTGTCTCATAGAAAGAGTGCTCAATTTGAGGTGATGGCTTCTAGCCTTGGTGCTCATCATTTTCTGAATCTATCTAATCTCTCTAAACTCTTAGAAATCTCTCAAGAATAGAGCTGGGGTCAAATGAAACAATGCACATGAAAATGTGTCTTAAATTGTATGCAGATAAAGGAGATTATTCTTTAAAAGCTTTGTACTCATCAGTTCAGGCAGTTCATATGAAATTCCATAGACATCAATTTAATTGTCTCCACAGTGTTGATTGCCTGTCCTGAATCTTGACTCTGTATTCTGAAAGAATTGTGAGAATGAAGAGGGCTGAGATTGTGGAAGATTGCCCAAATCCTCCAGTGAACCCACTGGGGAGCTGGTCGAGGGGGCACATCCCATGACCTCATTGCCTCTCTTGCAGAGGCAGCAGATAGGAGCAAGAACAGGACTGCTCCTCTGGCTTGTGTGACACAGGACTCTTCTTAAATCTGAAAGGTGAGCAGTGAGGGGAGGCAGTGAGTGCTCCAGCCCAGGGTCCTGGCCACAGGCTGCCTCTTCATGCTGAGCAGGAGGCTGGGCTCCTCCTGGTCAGGACTTCAACACAAAAGAGACCTGGATCTGTAGGACAAATCATTTCGTCATAAATACATCAACTTTCCAGAAACATGATTTCGAGTGATTCTGTAACCATGACACTGCAGCATAGCAGTGGGCCACTGGAGACAGTGAAAACCACCCATCTGGCTATATGGCGTTGTGTTCCATGAGATGTGTAAATATTCACTGGGCAGTAAGAGGATGCCCGGGGTACAATCAGTACTAGAATCTCTAGGCTAAATGAAATAAGCACCCCTTTTCATAGGAGAAATATCCCAGAATCTATATAAACAAGCAATGTTTTCTTCTTGCCTGACCACAGATTCTCTATACCACCCTTTCCCTTGATTTTTTATGTAATATCTAGCTAATTGTATTTTCTAAACTTTGAACTAAGAACACTGAATAAAGCAGACAGTCACTGCTTTAGGTTGCACTGCTCTGAATCCCCCTTCAGTGCATTCAGTACACACTGGGAGAATAAATAACTAATTTACCAAATGAGAGTGGCTTTTCTATGACTATTCCCTTTGATCAAAGAGTATTCAAGGTGCCTTTCCAAAGGCTACATGAAGGTGTGCTCATTATCTACAAACACTTGCTTTAAGTGATATTTATGCCAACGCACGTGCAAATACTTTTGTTTTCTTCCAAAGGTGAATGAATACACAGAGACTGTCTCCATGGTTTTTTTATGTCAATACTCAGAACTTTGTCATAGCAGCAAACTACCCAGTGAGCTCTCCCGTGGGATCTCTACCTTCATTATTTCTTTTACTTTTCTTTCTTTCTTTCTTTTTTTTTTTTCGGTGGAACCGGGTATTGAACTCAGGCCTTTGCACTTGCCAGGGAAGCACTTATTCCATTGAGCCATCTCCCCGGCCCCCCACCCTCCTTATTTCTCTGCATAATTAAATTTTTATTAGATTAAATTGCATTATTTTCTAGACTTCTCAATAACGTTAGTACCCATCCAACTTTAAATGCACCATAGGATTGGACCCCAAAAGAAATGTGAAGAAAAATAATCCTTTATTGTTAGTTGCATCGACAATTCTCAATTTTATGGGAGAGTCTCAGACACATGCTATTCCCATTGTATGAAAATACTTTTCAGGGTACTTTTCTCCAAATAAAAAAATGGAAGGAATTAATAGACTTAGCAACAAAAATGCCTTTGACTGGCTAGGAAATAAAAGGTAAAAGTGGAAAAACTTTAAATGAAGAGGAAGTAGCTTGACAACCCAGACATATTGGCCCAAATTATGAATTCAAGAAAAACAGAGAGTAATTCAGCTCTGAAACTTCAGCAGTCTCTTTGTGATGCTCAAGGGAAAATAGTAGCATGTCCTTAAGGCTTCAGTCTCCTTCCATCATCAGCCACCACGTAGCCACACTCCCAGCCAGCTCTTCTCTGTTCCAAAGGGCTCCAACATAGAGACAACCACCTCCTCCCCATGTTATTTCTAATGTGTCTGAGGGCTTCCACATTTGCAGGAACAAATTGCATTTTACCATGAACTAGTGAGCAAGGGATTCTGGAGTTTAAAGAACACTCACCTCCAGGTCTAGCTTCCACCTGCCAGGGTACCATCCGGAATATGGCTCTACAGTTTGGCTGGCAAGAAGGAGCGACTTTCCACTGCACACATGTGTGGAAATAAAAACTGAAGCTCTCCCACCAAATATGTTTTCTTAAACAGCAGAGTTAAACTGGCGAAAAATACTGCTAACAAGCTTAAAATATGAGAATTGAAAATCAGCAAAAATCTTCATGTATCCTGTACACAGTTGAATTTCTACACTTCATTTATCATTATCTAAGTTTGCCTGAATCTATTGAAGGAGATGCTGCCGCCACCAGACGTAAAGTCAAAATATTTAGTCAAACAACTATGTGCATGCATGGAGCAGTGAAAATAATCAAAAACCAATTTACTTCCCTTTGTCCCAGTGAATTATCAGATAATATGCAGATGAGTTCCCAGAGTATTCCAGATTAGCCCTGTCACTAGATTATCTCACTGTGTTAAAATCTTCCTTCCCCTACAAAATAAAAATCTTTAAGGAAAGAATTACAATTTAGTCTTCTGTTATGTGCCCCAGTATACAGCATGATGTTGGCCATGTAATAGGATTTTGGAAAGCACAGTATTTTGAGCTGACCTGAATTGACCTGAATTTATTCTTGCAATAGGTAAACACAAACTGACAACTCACTGATATATGTACCCAGAAGCTGCTTCTAAAAACAGGTTGCTCCTGTGTGACATTGTACAAGTACTAGGAAATCAAAGGGCAGCCTGTTCTGTGGGGCAATTTGTGATTTTCAGGTTGAAGTAGACATGAAGTTCTGAGGACTCCATAGGAGTCAATCCTTCACAGAGAAAGGAGTAGCCACCCTCAAATCCCATATGACTACGTGAACCCACCTCGTTCACTTTGATCCTAGCTGGTGCTTGGCTTTGCTGTAAAACTCAGCTTTACAGGGAGAAACTGAGGCAACATGATCTGTTCCTGTCACCAGCAGAACTTGCTGAGCCTGGGCTCCTTTCCACATCTGCTCCAAGAGCTTTGCTGAATGAACACACACCGGCGAGTTGAAAATGTGAGCAGTTATGCTTTCAAAACATTTAGTCTCCCTTAGAAGAGAGAAGCTCCTTTTTAAGGGATGGAATTTTAAAGGTAGACTTTTATATAGCTTGGTACAATTCAGTAACATTCCAGACAGGAGGATGTTTATCCAATCCCATAGTCTGAATATATTTTTAACATAAATGTACCTTTTACCATTTTATGGAAACATTTCTAAAACTCAAGAAGTGAACAGATTCTCTGTAATAAAAAAAAATATTTCCCCTTGAGCCCTTGGTGCTAATTTTATTTTAATGTCATTTAAATCTGTATGACCCAAACTCACAGATTTCAAAACCCTTCTGCTTATAACTGTTGAACAGAAATGTTGTAAATTAAATAAAAACAAAACGTCAAGCCAATGAGTTTTTAATTAGCCGACTTAATTTGCTGCGATGGATGGTACCATGTTGTGTGTGCTATTGGCTCCGTTAAGCCTGAGCCCAGGTTGCACCTGTGCTAGGATTCTGCAAGCTTGAAAAATAGACAACATTTAATGACTCACTTTTCTCTATTGGATTGCTGAAAAAGCTTCATTTATAAAATGTGCATCATTTATATATTAAATCAGGCTCTATCATCTTCTTATTAGTTCAAAATAAAGGAGTACTGTTTTGCAAGGAAGATACTGGAAACGAAGCACAAACACAGGCACTAAATTCATTCAAATGATGTATGTACCTGTCAGGATTTCTATTATTTGCAAACAAAAGAAAACTCAGCTTAAATTGGGTCAGAGCCAAGAGAATCCCTGGCAGGCATTTTTCATGGGCAATAACTGTGTCATGAGTTCATCCTCCAGGAGTAGAAAGGGATTGGCTAGCCACACATGACCAAAGTGGTTTCCAGGAACCATGGACAGGAATCGTGTTATTCACACTTTGTACCTGAGAAAGTGAAGTGTGCTCTAAAGGAAAAGCATGGTGCCATCATCAAGAAAGAATAGAGGGTTGAGGAGATAGCTTGGTGGTCTAGGTACCTGCCTAGCATGCACAAGGACCCTGGTTTGATCCCCTGCACTACATGCATGCTACCAAGTCACCCACCAAAACCAGGCCTGGTAGTGCATACCTGTAATCCCAGCCCTAGGGAGGCTGAGACAGAAGGATCGCTATGATTCTAAGCTGCACAGCGAGACCCTGTACCAAATAAATAAATAATTTCTTTGAATCTTAAAAAAATAGAAATAGAAGGGCTGGCTGGTGGGATAGCTCAGCAAACTAAGTGAGTGCTTTGAAAAGCACAGAGACCAGGGTTCGATTCCCACCTGATCCCACATGCCACACTGGCCCTGCCCCCAGGGGTGCACTGAGGATAGCTACCTAATCCAGGCATGGTGGTAAACACCCATAATCCCAGCACTGGGGAGGCTGAAAACAGGAGGTTCATTACAAGTCCAAGCTGCATAGTGAGACTCTGTGCCAAATACATAAAAAATGAAAAAAGAAAAGAAAGAAATAGAAGTGCCAATTACTAACAGTAAATATCTATACATTCTTACATTTTTAAAATTATGATTAAAAGATGAACACAACTCTTAACTTATTATAAAGAACACTCATTACACACGAACTGACCCTTAGATACCTAAGAACTTATCAGACCCCAATTTAATAAACACTAATTTTGTTAGGGTGGCCATACAAAAAACTCAAAATCTTTATAGTTCAGAAAAGAGAGTTCAGATGAATAGATAGAATCCAACCAGAAGGTTGTAAGGCTCATGGAGGCCTCGGAACAAGGAAGGGATTACTGGTTTTTAGATATGTTTATCTTGCCATTTATATAAATAAAAACAGACTTCCGTCTCTCTCTTACCAGAACACATAAAGAGGATGTTCACCCAGTTTAGAGTTCATGTCAGGATGCTCTGACTTATCTGTAGACAGCACAGTAGTGATGAAATGCACTTAAGGAGCCCTATTAAAGGCAGAGAATTAGGAACGGAGGTCATATAACCCCTATCAGAAAAGTGATGCCATAGATTAAAAAAAGGCTCAAATATGAGCCCTAAGAGTTGTAAGAGCAGAGTTCTCAATATAGGTTCACAACTTGCTCTTAGAGAAAAGCTGCTTCTCTAAAACACGACAAAGCAATAGGAAGGACGACAGTTGCTTATGTATTCAACGGTGGTCAATAATTCTTATGAAGAATGCCGAGGGAGCCTGGGACCATAACACCCAGATGGTAGGTGGGCTGACCTAGATGAGTTCACACCAAACAGAGGTGGGGTAAAGTTTCATCCCTTGACTCAGTGTGCCAGTATTCAGACTTCTGGAGACTGACCTCATGAGGAACCGAAGAGTACTCAGCAGCCTTTGTTAATATGTCAGTACAGTCATGATCATGTGGAATAACAGGTCTAGGACTATGACTTCATACAGGACTACATCATGCAGCTAACCTTCATTGTGCAAGCCGCAATGTCCCTGGACCAAATCAGATGGAAATGTGCTATCCAAAAGGTTTTATTCCTCTTGCTTTCAACTTCCAACAACATCTCCATCAGCTATGTGTATGGATACCAGCCAGAGCCCTCCTCCTCCTCCTCCTCAGTATTCCAGTAACAATGTGGATGACTTGGAACAAGTCAGTTAATGTTTGTGTTGCTTAACTCCCCTGTTTATAAAAGATACTGACCTTAACTCTACCCCCACTGACAAGGTTGGTAGAAGAATAAAGGAGATTGCAGCTAAGAAAAGTGATGCAAAATTTAATAGCACATGCCACCCCAGAGCTCTGTTCAATTATGCATGCACGTCTTGATTCCACTCTTTGCTTTGGATTATTAATAATACTCCAATTTTGTCCTATGGTTAATCATGTAAGTTCAAATTCAAAATATTGTGCATGATAATATTGGAAAATTAGAGTTTTGCGATAATCTATTGATGTTGCTATTTCTTTCCAACAAGCAGTCTCATAGAACCATATTTGGTGGGTTTTTTTTGTTTTGTTTTTTTTTCTTTATTTTTATGTATTTGGTACAGGGTCTCACTAAACAGCTCAGGCTCCTAGTGATCCCCCTGTTTTGAGCCTTCCCAGGGCTATTACCAGCATGCACCACCATGCCCAGTCTCAGTCATGGGCTTAGCACGCCTAGGAGCAGGGCAGGCATGGCATATGGTACTCGGTATCAAACCCCAGCCCCTGCACTTGCTAAGCAGGCACTTAGTCCTCTAAGCTATCTCACTGGCCCTAGAAACAAATTTATATATACAGCAAAGCAGAGAAAATCTGAACTTTGACTCCACTTTTACAATTACTGATACAGTATCATTATTTTATAACTATACCTTAATTAAATTTTTCTTACTGATACTTACAATCCATAAAAATCTAGACAAATTGAGCATAGCAGACCATTACATCACCATTTCTTTGCTCATAAGATTCTGTTTCAGGGTGCAAAGAGTGACAGTATTATAGCATAATTACTACTCTTAGTAGCAATGAGTAATATCAACCCATCACCCAAGCACCAGAAATTGACGACAACATTTTTGTTTTGCTCTGTGGCTGTAGGCTATTTTTTCTTTCCCCACCCATACTAAAAGTCCAATAATATTTCTCATGATGGGGGTGATGTGGCTTAAGAAATATCTGTTTATGATTTATGCTAAGGAGTGAGCACAATCTGCTACACACAAGCAAGCTTCTTTGTCCCAAAGGGAAACACATTTTGTGTTGAATTAACTCAGACCTGAGGCAAAATATCATGGCCACGTCATCATCATTTTAGTGCCTCATCATGATCATCAGCTCATTTTGATGTTCCAAGGACTCCCAAGTGGCTTTGGGAATGGTATCACTAATTCGATCTCATAAGCGATGGAGCTAAATTGGAGCGATGTAGAATTGATATGTATCTGTCAGGCTTGAAACTTACAAGATGTTATCAAAATATACACAGTGAAGGGTTAATCTTTAAAATGTATTAAGCCCCATTGCCTGTATTCCTCTCAATACATTCCTCCTTGCTTCAAACACACTTAGCTCATCATTCCAGGATCTTTATGAAGCAGTTCTGGAAATTTACATGCTTGAGTGTCTTTAGTTGCACTGTCATAACTGTCTGGATGCCCTGAATCCATTCAAAACATTTTCCTTCCACACCCGTTTTGACTTTGAGGTCAGACTTTGACTCTAAAGTCTCACAGTGCCAGGTTTGGTAAATAAAGTTAATGAGGACAAAACAGTACTTAGCATCATAGTTAGGAAACATTTTCTGGAACAGATAATATTTAAACAAAAATATAAAGTGTTGGGCCATTTATATATATAAAGTATTTATGTCATGTTGCATAAGTGGATAAGTTCAATCAAAATCTTTGGTCACACTGCATGTGGAAATAACTGCCAGAACCCAGTGGGGTGTCCCCATGGGTGGCATTGTGTCCAAGACCATACTTCATTTATTTACATGCCTAATTTCTTAAGAAATTCAATTTGAGATCCTTGGTCTGTTATTTCCAGCCTAAGTCTATAAGACTACAAAACAATCAATGGTCTTAATCAATTATACGCAACCATCACTTCATTCTGTCTTTATTTTTAACAGAATTGTGTACTTGCTATTATATAACAATTTACACTACATTGAAATAGGTTGATTTTGACTGCATGTAGCCATGATACAAAATGAAGACTAAATGTTGATCTCCTTGCCTGAAGTTAGATCTGAAGCTAGTTCTATCTGAAAACATCTGAAAATCTGTCTACAAGGAAATTATGCATATATACTTGTGTGTGTATAGAGATATAATTTAGAATGCATGCCGTCTCCTTATAGAAAAGATGAGACGAATGTGTTGAAAGCATTCCCACAAAACAACATTCCTACAAAGATGTTATAAAAAGTTACAATGGCTAAAGAGAGAAAATTGCTAAATTCTGTTTTGAGTGTCTCTGTTTCCTGATTGGGGCTAGCTACACAGTCTAACTGACACAGTTGACTGCAATACATCCTCAGAGCTGAATAACATGCATTAAATCCACTATGACACTTTCATTCTAAAATCAACACAATGAGCCTCATCTCCTGCTGCTTAATGTACTTTTTGCAAAATCACTTTTTCCATGGGAAGAAGAAATTGAAGGCTTATTTTTTGTGGGCTTTTTTCACAAGGAGATGGGGAGCAAGGCAAAATGAATAGTAGATTTGAGAGTTTAATCTCATCAGTGGCTATGTATAGGGGTG
>NW_004524671.1:7819109-7825178 GCF_000260255.1 Octodon degus | reverse complement strand
TAAATTTTGGGGCCAGGGAGATGGCTCAGTAGAGTAAGTGCTTGTCTGGCAAGCGCAAGGGTCTGAGTTCAATCCCTGGTTCCGAAAAGAAAGATAGAAAGAAAGAAAGAAAGAAAGAAAGAAAGGAAGGAAGGAAGGAAGGAAGGAAGGAAGGAAGGAAGGAAGGAAGGAAAAGAAAATTCCTCCTCAAACTACTCCTCCATTAAATAAAACCCGGGTGAGGCCCTGGGTCAGCCTCTTTGTTCCAGAAAGCCATCTTGATGGCTGGACTTAGGGCCCCTTGGCTCCCCAATAATTATGAGAGAGAGAGAGAGAGAGAGAGAGAGAGAGAGAGAGAGAGAGAGAGGCAAATTAAGAATAAAAAACCATTTATGACTAATGGGTTTCTTTAACAAGTAGTTTTTTAACTGGGGGGAAGTTGACAGTATGTCTGAAAATTGTAGACTCCAGCAGTTTGTCCTGATTCATTTCACCCAGAGTACACTTGTTCAGTGTGATGTTAGTCCCAACTATGTGGTTAGTGCTGCCAATCTGGATGCTAGACTCAGAGCCTCAAACTCCTTACAGCTGCCAAATTCAACTGGAGACCAAATTGCATCTACATGACCAGGTAGTGCTAGAAAATAAAAATGAGTTGGTACAATTTTTCTAAAGCCTGCCTAAGTTAGGAGAAACAAGACCTAAAGGGGGCTGCTCGACTGTTCAAGGAAATATCTCAGTAAACCAGTGAATTGGACCCACTCCACAGGCATTGCCCTAAGGGAAGCAAAGAGAAATAGTGTATTTGCCTCAACTCAAACCAAAGAAAAATTCAGACCCTGAAATTTAGTACAGTCATTTTTAATAAAATGTAATAATGACAGTGATTATATAACTTTTGTTGTTCCAATATATGACTACTGATAATAATTTTTCAATGTCACTAAAATAAATCTCAGCTGTAACATTCATACCATGTTGCCTTTCTAATAAGAATTATATAAACTAATACATGTATGCTAAGAAGCACACTCTTGTGTTTCATCTCCTGGTTTATTGTGTGTTTTGTTTTCAATTACTTTGCACCATCATAGCAGTTTGCACTGCACAGAATTGTAAAGAATTGTGTCCGTCTACAAAGCAGAATGCACCAACCAATAATTCAAATTATTTGTTGAACACAGCAATTTAATGACTTCATGAGACCCTGTTTCAAAACAAAAAAAATGAAAATCGACTCAGAGTAAGGTTCAGTGTGAAAGCCCTGGGTTCAAACCCAAGTCCACAAAGGAGAAGGAGAAGAAGAAAAAGAAGGAGAAGAAAGAAGTGGAAGGGGAGGGGAAAGATAAAGAGGAAAAGAAAAAAGAGAAAGCAAAGAAAAAGAGAAGGACAAGAATAATTGGGAGAGGGAGGAGAAGGGGGAGGAGAAGGAGAAATAAGAAATCCAAGCTGGAAACTGCTTGAATTCAAATCATGATCCCTACACCTGACTCACTAAATGCAAGGATAAAGAAAAAAAAAAAAAATATATATATATATATATAGGTTTTCATAAAGCTCACTTTTTCTTCAACTAATATAATATATATCTTACACATAAGACTAAGGTTCATTTGCAGAAGTCCTGCATCTACTAGGATTCAGAGAGGACCACCGGGAACAGAGTGCCCAGAGTCAGCAGGTTCCCACTGCTGGCTTCAGTTTGCAGTTCTTCTCCCTGTCCTTTGGATTTTCACTGCCAAGTTATTGTGTCTCTAAACACACTATTGCTTCTTAAAATAAGCTTCCAACTTTGGGCTTCCAAAGCATCTTTGATTTTACTTGTCATATAGCATCCAAGAAATAAAATTCCCCTCCCAACCTGGAGTACTAATTAAGTGTAGGAGTTAAAAAGGTTTCAAGTAAACATCAAATGTTTGTATTCTGGAATAACATTTCCCAGTATACCAGAGAAAGCAAGGACTCTGAAGTGAAGAAGCTGGTGTATTGAGACACTTATCTGCTACTTTTGGCTTTCTCTTTGGTAACTCTGGCCTAAAGGAGTTGCCAGGAGGTTTGTGTGATATGGAAGATGTAACTGGAGGGCATCTCTATAGGCCTGAGTTAGAGTACCAGAGAAATTAGTACATTGAGTCTTCTTTGAAAAGAGAGAGTTTGGAGCTGGGAAGATGGCTCAGTAGAATAAGTGATTCCCTGGCAAGCACAAGGACTTGAGTTCAATCCCCGGTTCCGCCAGAGAGAGAGAGAGAGAGAGAGAGAGAGAGAGAGAGAGAGAGAGAGAGAGAGAGAGTTGAAGACAGTTTGGAAGGGTCTCTACTTTCCTCATGTTGGCTGGCAGCTCCCATAGCAACTCTCCAAACCAAAGCGTAGGGTCTTAGGGCAGCCATGGCACCAAGCTTTCAAAGGGGAATGGAACTTCAGAGTCTAGAGAGTCTCAATAAGGTGGGGCTGGCTTTGTGAGAAGAAAATCAAAATGCCAATGCACCTCGATTGATGGAATAATTCTCTAGGCCGTCTCTGAAGGCACAGCTACTCCACTGAGAAGAGACAGGGGCTCTCAGTATTTCCTGACAAAAGAAGGCCACTTTTATGAAAATTTAACAGTGGCTCCTATGGATTCAGAAGAGCTCCAAATTTCTTTCAGGGAAGTGTATACTCACACACCTGCTAAAGGTCACTCTCAGGTAGCAATTCTGATTGTTGCCCAGAATTTAGATTAGAAAAGCTCATTTTCCCTTTTCCCCTTTTCTAATGGAATGGGCATCAGCAGAAGCCAAAGGTATATATTAAAATAAGTACCTAGTATTTAACAATTCTATGCAAATAACCTGGAGAACTATGAAGAATCTTTGCCATAGGAGCAGTTAGCTCAGATGGTTAGGCCAGGCAAGCAGGACATATTCTCATCTTTGATGTCAAAAGGAAAGACAAATTCAATAGACAATTGTTCCCAAGAAAAGAGAAGACAATAAGAACCAAAACACTCTCATGGGAAGAACCAAACTAGTGAAAGTATATTGAATGCCAGCATTATGACCACCACTTTAAAGGAAAGAATGGGGGTGAGAGGGAAAGGTGTAGTCACTGCCTTTAAAAGTTTCTGCTCTTATGAAATAAAAGCACCAAACCCACAGAAAATGTTGCAATGTGGACAAACTATAAAGTGAGGGAAATGATATCAGGTACGTGAACAGATAGGTCATAGGTAGATAGATAATAGATAGACAGACAGGCAGACAGACAGATGGATGGACAGATGGATGGATGGATGGATGGATGGATGGATGGATGGATGGATGGATGGATGGATATTCTGCTATTATTGCTGAGTACTCTAATAAACATATCCCACATATTTTATTTTATTTTAATCTTCACCATAACCCAGTGATGCAATTATGCCAATTTTATAGATTCATCAAAGACCAAGCTTGAGGATATTCTAAAAACGGGCTAGGAATACATGGCTAGTAAATTATAGAGCTGAGATTTGAATCCAGATTTACCTGTTTAAATGCTCCTTCAGAGTTTAGTGCAAGAGGTAGAGCCCAGCTCCCCTTGGGAGCCAGTGTTTCCTCTCCTGAGGTCATGAGGTCCTTCTCACCCATGATGCTTCTTCTGTGATGCAGTTGACAGGTAGTCCAGTGCCAGATTTTCAGCTCTATTTGTCCTTATGTTTGGCACATTTTTCTACATGGTTAATTTTATTATGACTGTTTTTATGCTTTTATGCTTTTTAATTTCTTTCTGGTAAAAACTAGGTCTACATAAATAAGTTAGATGAAACTGACAGAAAAACTTCCTTTCCTTCTATGGCATGGTGCCCTGTCTTAAGATAACAAGTCTTGGCAACAACCTGAATTTTCATAACAGTCACAGGAAGAATAATTTTCATAAACAGTCACAAAAGGAGGGAAACTTCAACTTCGATGAATTCAAAGACCCAGAGGAGGTGGACTTCAGAGCAGCTCCTAACAGCCCAAGAGGAGTTGGCCACAGGCAGTGACAGACTTCATAAAACTCAGGAAAGATAGTGAGTAAACAACAGAGAAGAGAAATTTAAAACCAGCAAATAAAAACAATTCAAGCTGGTAATTGAGCATCATCTTCCAAGTCATTATTTCATTTTCTTCTTGCATTAAGAAAATTTCTGGGGCCAGGGAGATGGCTTAGTAGAATAAGCACTTCCCTGGCAAGCGCAAGGGCCTGAGTTCAATCCCTGGTTAAGGGGGGGAAAAAAAAAAGATAAAGAAAATTTCCTTTTCTTTTTACCTTAAGAGATGTGGGGCCCCTATCTTAGATTTGTTGACTTCACATCCTACGTATATCCTTTCATGGAGATTTTCTTTTTCTTTCTTTGACAGCCTGCCCTTTGGGCAGAAGCTCTGATCCTGAGATAGATTGGCAAGCGGCCCTGCCATTCCCCAGGTGAAGGAAACACAGCGTCAACAGACATGTCACCTGAGTGCTTCTAGCCCTGGATGCACAACTCACAAAAGTCTTCTCTCTCTCATAAACTATGCTGAGAATAATCGAGGTCCCTTTGAAACAACAGGTAAAACTTGTCGTCCTTCTTTTTGATGCTCTGCTGAGAATTCTGCACATCTGAGAAAGGCATAACAGGCCTGATGGCTTTATTTTCTCACCTCATTCTATCTCACACCTGAACTTTGAGAACTGTAAGTGACATGGAGAGGTATTTGTCACCACATATATGTACTCCATGGTCCCCTGATCCTCTGGGGATGATGCTCTTTTGGACCAAACTGCTTGCTGGGCCTCCAGGAGCATTTTCAACAGAACAAGGAAGTACATAGCCATGTTTTCTAAATTCATAGCACTTTCCCCAAATGCCAATAAAGCTTATCACTGACACATTACACAATCCTGCCAGCTAACCTATGTCTTTCCTCAAGAGAATACTTTGCCCCATCATTGTTATCATCAAGAAGCATTTATCAAATACTCACCTACGGATCGTGCTGAGTATGGTGCCACACAAGGGGTTCTTACACTGGACTTCAAATTCTCTGGCTGCAACTCATTCATCTGTCTTTGCTTTGCTCAGTGAGCAAGAGGTCACCTTCCTCCACCTAGAGAGCAGAGGTCAAAGAGCCAGGATCCTGCACAAAGAGACTTCACTAGAGGCCAGTGCTCTGGAACCCAGAAAAGATATGGCAAGCAAGGTGTTTTTCACTTCAGGGGCCCTCTTAATGAGAGAACTAGACATTCAAAGAACCAGAGAGAAGGCTATATAGGTGGTCTTTTCTTTTTTCTTGTCTTTATTCACTGAATTTGGAAAATTATGTAATAGATGATAAATACTAATGTATACAGCAAATGTGTGAATGGTGAAATACAACAACAAGAGACAACGTTTTAGTCTTAGTGCAGAGTGCTCTTGTAGGTCTGCTCCTCTCTTTAAACCTTTCCCTCTAGAAATGAATCCTGTGCCACCTTGCATGGTCATCATTTGTTTGTCTTATAATGTCAGCATACGTATTTATAAATAGACAGCATATTGTTTTTGAAATTTTTTATTATGAGAAGAATACAAATAATAAAAAAAGTTAGAAACACCACAGAACCTCACAAAACAAAGCAATAGGAATTCAACTATAGTTGCTGTATTTCATAATATTGTCTTCAAATTACTTGTTCAGATTACCAGGCATAAACATGGGAAATTGGTTTTAAAAAAGTTATAAGAAG
Source organism: Octodon degus (assembly GCF_000260255.1). NCBI lineage: Eukaryota > Metazoa > Chordata > Mammalia > Rodentia > Octodontidae > Octodon > Octodon degus. Next base: position 7,819,487 of record NW_004524671.1, on the reverse strand, counting down.
AAAAAAATTTAAGCATCAACTGCTCCCCCCTATAGACCAGCAGAAATCAGCAGTACAATTATCCAAGCCATCCTGAATACATACATAAATATATCTCTTTTTCTTGCTTGGTTCTGATGTATATGACATTCATTTTGCCTTTTGAATAATATGTTCTTTACCCTTTCTTTTGTTGTGTTGATTACCTCTTTTTAATCGGTTTTCATAACTCTTCAATTGGCTTGTAAAATTGTTTATATACTCTAGAAGAGAACCCTACTTGCTATATATAAAGCAAATACCACATCCTTGCATTTTCATTTACCTTATGACATCTTTTCCAAAAAGTTAGTTTAGTGCTTTCTATATATTTTCTTTCTTTCTTTTTTTTCTTTTTTT
>NW_004524671.1:7816134-7817489 GCF_000260255.1 Octodon degus | reverse complement strand
TAATTACTCTTGAATTTTTTTGTCATTATAAGCACCTATTAAAATTATAACATTTTTGTCTTTTAATTTGTTAAAATATGTTTTTCCAATGTTCTAACACTAATCCATTTTTTATGTTTTAAATTTATATTTTTAAATTAATTTTTCTGGTACAGTTTAGATGTACATAGTATCACATTCCTCATAGGGAGTTTGTACTTGTACATAGTGTAATTTAATTCATCTTCTCTTTCCACTCTCCTCTCCTCGCTGCAACCCTTTTTGCCCCCTTATTGACAAAACATTTGTTTCCACTTTAAAAAATTTATTAGGTTTATTGGTACAATTTAGATGTACATAATGATCACACTCACTTTAGGGAACTTGTACCTGCACATAGTATGTCTCCGTTTTTCTCTCTCTTTTTTCTGCACCCCTTCTTCCCTCTCGTCAACTGTTCTTTGTATCTTTACTTACAAAGTATCAGAAAGAGAAATAGTAAAGGAAAAAGAGTAAAATGGGAACCTGAAGACACTTTTGCATTGCCAGTAGAAATTCAACCTGGTCATGCTATTTTAATATTTTATACACTATTGTATTCATTTATTAATATTATTTTTTTCTTTTTTAGGTATTATGTATTTGGTACAGGGTCTCACAACACAGCTCAGACTCTTAGTGATCCTCCTGTTTTCAGCCTCCCCATTGCTGGGATTACAGGCGTGCACCACCATGCCTGGTCTCGGTGGCCAGCTCAGTGTGCCCAGGGGCGGGGCCTGCATGGCATGTGGTGCCGGGAACTGAACCCTGATCCCTGCACTTGCCTAAGAGGCACTTTGTCTGCTGAGCTATCTCACTAGTCCTTCTTCATCCACTATTATTTCATTTTACATATTACGCTCATAATCTTCCTTCTGCAAACTTTTTAAACATTGCTACTTTATAGCCTTTAAAACTGAATGCCTAACTCATTGAGTTTTGACTATTCAGTCAAGGGCATAGAGCTTTAACATTTAATACACTGCATATGCTTAATTTATAGCATTTTTATAATTTGGGTTTATATAACTTTAAAATGTTTTCTATCAAAATTTCTTCTTTGATTAATGTGCTTACTAGTTTTTTTTTCTTTCCTCTCTTTTTGTTTCTTTCTTGGATGCTTTTGACAGTTATCTAGACTGCTTTAATTTTAGTGTTTGATATATATTAAGTATCTTTATTCTATCTTCCGTATTTCTTAATTTTTCTTCCACATTTTAAAATCTTCCTTTATCTCTGGTTTGATCTCTAAGGTCACTAATTCTCACTTCAACTTTTAACATATTTACGTTACATTATATTATATTATATTATATTATATTATATTATATTATATT
>NW_004524671.1:7812313-7816034 GCF_000260255.1 Octodon degus | reverse complement strand
TTACAAACTTTTATTTGGTCGAGTTTCTATCTCCCTGAATATTTTTGTTACTACAAAATTTGTTACTATAAAATTGTGACACTTTTTAAAATTTGTTAGAATGTTTTTTCCAATGTTCTAACGCTAATCCATTTTTTATGTTTTAAATTTTTATTTTTAAATTAATTTTTCTGGTGCAGTTTAGATGTACATAAATATCACATTCCTCATAGGGAGTTCTTTTTTGCTCATTTATTTAGTCTCCTCATATTTCTTTAAATTTCTTTAAATTGGTAAGGCTTTTTTCACATGCAGAATCTGATCATTCTAACATCTGCTGTGCAAAAAGTTTTAATTCTATTGTTTTGGCTGAAAATAACTGTATTTTCTTTCACTAAATTTTATTATGAGTTCGTGATTTATGAAATTTAAACTGGGATTTCAAAACATTAAAATGGAGAGAGAGACAGAGAGAGAGAGACGGAGAGAGACAGAGACAGACAGAGACAGAGACAGAGACAAAGACAGACACAGAGAGAGACAGACACAGAGACAGAGACAGAGATTATTATTTCAGAAAAAGTAATGTGTTTGCTTTTACTGGAATCCAGGAGAAGCTACCATTATAACATTATTGGGCACACTTTGAAGGTCTAGCTCAGCATAATAAGCTGTGACTGAGCTCCCTTTTGTTGACTGGGCTTGGTCTTCCCGTGTTGATGAGGCACTGCCCTCCAGTGCCACTGCTGATGTTCTCCTTTAATACTCAGCTTCCTTTTTGACTCTGCTCAGCACCACAGTCTTGAAAACTGCAGGAAGATTTTCTGTGGCAACACAGAGACCTCTCCTACTGTTCTTATTCACCACCCCTCGGATACTTCCAGGCTTTGTGGTGAACTCAGAAATAAATGGAAAGTATTTGTTGTAATTCTTTCCAGGACCTACTTGCATTTAGTGACATCCATCAGAGTATTTATCCCTACAAAATGCAAACAGCAACTTAAAAGAATCAAAGTGTAACAAACCATTTTCCCAGACAAAAGATGAATCAGATTGTTTTCAAAGAACTCCACTGAAATTTTATAGTTACAAATTCAAAGCATCACAGGCCCATCATAGGTCAATATCTACAAATGGCCCTTCCCCTTGGGCATTGCAGCATTTTGTCAGCTTTTCATCAGAGATGTGTTTGCGTGCTGCCCATGCCCCGGACCAGCTTCCATTTCTAACACATGTATCATATCACCATCCTTCTCTGCACTCAACAAAAACTTCCCATCACTAACAAACTTTACCTAGGGAAGAGAATGCTGCCTCTGCCCATGGATAGCTTGTTCAGAACGAAGCTGTCCTACATGGACAATATCTTCCCCTTTTTAGGAGATCCCAGAGAAAGAGCATTCTGGGAGGAGTGATGAGCAATTAGCTATCATCCTACCAGAAGTCTCAGGGTTGGATGCTGGGATAATCTTTAAAAAAAACAAAAAAAAACCTGTAATCTGAACCCATCCAAAGGCAATGATGAACCCATCCCCTACTGAAGACCTTCCTGCTCTCTGATGATTCCTTCTGACTTTCTTTAACCAGATGTGCTTATTTCTCTCTCCTCCTAACTACTTGGCCACTGAGTTTATCTGCGGGAATCCCTACCACCCTTCTTACCTCCTCTAGTTACAATCCATGCCCATCCTGATATCTCTAGACAAATGTGATGAATTCTACTACCGACATATGTAGAAATGGTGCCAGTGCAGTACACAGAGAGAGCTCAAGTGGGATCTGTCAGGGCCTCCCCAGAAAATAATTAGCAGGTGCGCCGGAGGGGTGGTGCCCTTTCAAGGTGTGTGATTGAGTTGTAGCACTAAACAGACCACAGGAACATGGTCATGAGACCTACTTGTGTGGAGAATTGTTTGGTGACTACATTGATACTTAATGAATGTTTCTCATCCAAATTGGGAAAACCTTTCCAAAATCTATTAGAAGTAGCATCAATTGACAATTGCCAGTCACTAGTCTTCAGAGACTTTCTGAACTTTCTTAATCCTCTAACATAGCAATGAGAATGTACATCCCTCCCTCCTGGGCCTGAGGATCCCAGACACTGTGAACAGGTCCCTACCCACTAAGCCTAATATCATTCTCCCTTTGAACTGAAGTGTGATGAACCATTTTCCACATCAAAGGATGAGCCAAACTTTACCTTTTAAAAAGGAACTCTGCTGTAATTTTATAGTTACTGTAACTTTTTCAATGTTTTCATTACTTGCACATAATAGAGAAAATGGAAAGGGCAAGTAGATTCTCGGGTCATTAAAGTGTCAGAATCTATTGAATGCCCCTAAGCTGCATGTAATTGCCTCCAGTGATGTGCACCTTGTCGTGTTTTGTTGCCAAAGCTATTAATGACTCTTGACTGTTTCTTATCAGTCTTCCACTTGCTACAACAAAAATGAGCCTGTTGAAGCCTTGACATTTTCAACAGTATCATTCGCGGATGAAGATAAGACAAGGAGCAAGGCCTCACCTTTCAAGAAAGTCATCATTGTAGGCCAAATGAAAGAATAGGGAAAGTTACCGACCAAGAGGCGTGTTCATTAGTATCCTGCCTCCCTACTGCAAAGCCCCTGATTGGTCAGTTGGCTTCCTGTGGGCCACAGTGCACTCTTCTCATACTTACCTCAGGCATGCCTCCCTCCTACCACACATTCACATGCATTCCAAAGTGCTTACAAATATCCACAAGGCTCACCTGTCAAACCACATATTGTGAAAACGTAACACAGACCTAAAAAGCCCTTCAGGAGTGCAAGTACCTTTACTCATCTGAGATAAGTTGAATCTATATATTTTATGTGGTTATTTATTTATTTATTTACTTATTTGGTACAGGGTCTTGCTACACAGCTCGGACTCGCAGTGATCCTTCGCCTCAGCCTCCCCAGCTCTGGGATTACAGGCATGCGCCACCATGCCCAGTCTCAGTGACCTGCATAGTGCATCCGGGTTTCTGGTGGTGCTGGGGATTGAACCTGGATCCTTATGCTTGCCAGGCAGCTAGTTAGACCACTGAGCTATTTCCCCAGCCCCATATTTTGTTTTTGGTGAATCTTCCAGGGAAACTCAGAGCTGGGGCAGTAAGATTATTGAGGGGTTTGTTGTTGCTTTTTGGAGGTATTCAAGACCTTCCAAAAACCACTTCTTGTACACGTTAACACATGCAAGCTAAAATTTATCACATGGATGGGAGATCTCATTTTCCTTATTTTTGTTCTGTTTCTGTTGTTGTTCCATATGTGTGTTTGTTGCTGATTAAGCAGGGGATATTCAATTATAAGTCTGAGAGATCTCAAAACTCTTTTTTCTCATGTCACCATGGGCTTCACATTTTTGGTAACCTTTTACTTCATGCAAAAAAACAAGAATAACTTTTCTTCCTTCTAGAGAAATGTAGTAAGGAAGCCTACAATGATGGTTTCAAAGAGATTTGCAGATTCTCAGATTATTGTGTCATAAAAATTTAAAATCTATCATAAAGCTGCCTAAAGATAGACAAGATTCTGAGAATGATGATTACATGAATAAACAGGGTAAGAAAGAAGAAACCAAGATGCTGCAGGAAGACCTTTCTCTGCTCTCTCATCTTCCCTGTGTTCCTTTTCATCCTTGCACTTTTTTTACCCCAAAGTAGCTGCTACAGCTATGGACACTGGGTCTGCCAAGAGCCCTGCCCCAAAGTGGA
>NW_004524671.1:7810242-7812208 GCF_000260255.1 Octodon degus | reverse complement strand
GGTTGTTGTAGTGCATATTGCTGTCTTCAAATGAGTTGGTCAGCTTACCAGATGTAAGCATGCAAAATTGGTTAAAAAGTTATAAAAGATAAAAGGAGAGGAAAAAAATTGAGGCCTTAACGCTCCTTTCGACAGACCAGTAGAAATCAGCAGTACATTTAACCAAGCTGTCCTGTGCATATACATATAGATTTCGTTTTCCCTTCTTTCTTTTTTCCTTTCCCTCATCTCAGCTGTTCCTTCCCTTTGAAAAATTTCTTTCCCTCTTAGAGTACCTACTGTACCTTTCAGATTTTATTTGCTATTTCAGTTTCTTACACTAGCAAAACAATACAATGTTTACATATATGGGTCTGATTCATTTCACTTAAGTTGCATCCATTTTCATATAAAAGCCTTGAGTTTATCATTTTTTCATAGCTGAGTATTACTCCACTGTATAAAAATACCACTTCTTTTTTATCCATTCCTCAGTTGATGGGCATTTGAGTTTTTTCAGGACCAACTGTGTTCACTAGAAGAAAGATAGCCTCTGGATTTCTTTTTAACTGGAAGGAAAATGGTACCTAGAAGGCTCTTAGAAGATACATTGTATGGTACCTGCCACAAAACCATTTTTTTCTTTAAGGGAGGCTGGAAAATAATGTTGGCCTTTGGCATTTCTAGCCTCCTTGGTGGGAAATAAGTGGTGGAGTCAAGAAAAAGCATGGGGCAGACAACCAGGTGCTATGTCTGTGGATTTCTTGATCTCTTTCTCTCTCAATAAAAGCACACACACTGTATATGTCCACCAAGTCCATTGGTTCCAAGTTACATTTCTTGTTATATAGGTCTTGCTTTATCTTGGTCTTAACCATCCAGCAGAAAAGTACAAAACCGAGCTATAAAAAGTAAAACCATATTAACATGCTGAGCTGTAAAGGGCTAAAGTCAACAATGTCTGACATTGCCTGTCCTACAGATAGCACACTACTACTATGAACTACTGGACTATATTGGATTATTTTCCTGAATTCAAGCACCTACAATATTTAAATGGCAATGATACCCACCTCTGACAAAACTAAACAAAAAAAGGAGATACAAATGAAGGACCGTTTTGTATCTGTATATACAAAATAGTTAGAATAGATATATAGCTACTTTCTCTTAATTCAATGGGAAGAAAGATTTTTACAAATAGTGTTTGGACAGGATATCATGTCTGCACCTTGTACAATGAATAACTATTACAAAGACAACAATATGAAATGTATTAATTACTGAAACTGTCCTACTAATTGGTTTTGAAACTGTCTCATTGCTGTTTGTTTCTCAATAAAATTAATAATTTTTTTAAAAAAGCACACACACACACACACACACACACAAATCCCGTCAAAATAAAATGAATACCCTCTTTGCCCAACTGGCTTGCATATTCTTAGCCTCTTTGAGTTTGCTTCTTTCCTTCCTTTGTGTTTGTTTCACTCCTAGCCATCATCATTCTGTTCACTTTGCTGGGGGTTGGGGGAGATGGGTGCTATGGACGGCTCTCTGAGGACCGTAAAAATAGGCAAGTTTGAGGTTCAAGAACATACCCTGCCCTTTATTCCCCTATGGTCACGGGCAAGATCTTTTACCTAAGCCTATCTGTAAAGGAGAAATAATCATTCCTCCCCCTTTCTATTTCTGGAGATAACTGCGGGGGCCAAATTAGGTAAGATGTGTGAAACTGTCTTGTACACTGTCAAGCTGTTTGCATATTAAATGCGCTGCCAAGACATCCTAGGATATCCTGGTGTGCACTCAGGAACACCTACACCTTGAATTGCTTTGTCTCATTCACTACGCTGAGGTCACTTGAAAAGAAAAGTTGTTGTGTGAGTTACATCTATAAATGTCTGGAAAGTTGATGTGTCCAAAAGTAAAGAGCACAGGCTCGGGGGCTGGTGAGATGGCTCAGTGGTCTAAAGCACCTACTTAG
>NW_004524671.1:7790640-7809877 GCF_000260255.1 Octodon degus | reverse complement strand
TTAACTATATTGCACTGAGCAGGTCACCACAGCCAATTAGCCTTAAACAGGAGCTGTCTACAGTGGAATGTGCTACAGACTAGAGGAGAGGCTGCTAGTGTTCAACTATTTAGACCATAGGTTTTCTCCTTCGCCCGACATTTCTCCCAGTCATCTCAGAACACTGGGCTCATCTACGAAGATCCAGGTGCTGCCATGGCCTCATAACTGGCCCTCCCGGGAGCATCAAGCACTTACCTATGATCTCTTGAAGTAAGCGGAAAAGTTTTCAATTAGCAATAATCGCGCCTCGGATAAACCTCATTGGCTGTGATACTGCCACTGCGCACAGCTATCTTGAAGTAAGTGGATGTGTTTGTAACACTATATACTAAAAAGACTGAGACATAGGCCTAATGTTCTGTGTACTACATGGAGAAGTATGTAAACAAACAAAACAAAACAAAACAAAAACCATCCAACTCTAGTTCAGGGTACAATAACCAAGAGGACTCCAGAGTGATTGGATTTTAGTATTGGAGGCAAAGCAAATCCAGAATGAATACAGGCAGGAGAACTGATAGACTTAAAATATGGGAAACTGGTGTCATATTTACAAGTAGGGATGCTGAAAGAAAAAGCATGAGCCAGATGCAAGACAGAGCTGAAGAACTGCACTGAGTACATCACAGGAAGCTGGGGCCCTGGGTGTGCTGGGCACTAGGCTCTTGTTTCCTCATACCCACTTTGTCAGGAAAGACATTTCCTCCCTTTTTTTTTTTCTTCCCATCCCTTCAGGACCTTGGTTTCTCTTCTTCCTCTTCCTCTTTCTCCCCCTCTTCCTCCTCCTCCTTTTCATCCTCCCTCTCTTCCTCCTCTTCTTCTTCTCTTCTTCTTCTTCTTCTTCTTCTTCTTCTTCTTCTTCTTCTTCTTCTTCTTCTTCTTCTTCTTCTTCTTCTTCTTCTTCCTCTTCCTCTTCTTCTTCTTCTTCTCTTCTTTTCTTCTCCTCTTCTTCTTTTTCTTTTCTTCTTATTCTTCCTCCTCTTCCTCCTTTTCCTCCTCCTCCTCCTCCTCCTTCTTCTTCTCCCTCCTCCTCCTCCTTTTGCTCTTCTCACCAAAAATTGCTTTCAGGAAAAGATCTCAGGCAGGCAAATTATGGTTTGACAAAAATTGAAAGCCAATGAATATTTCATTTGAAATTATGGCTCAATTATAGCATAAAATACATTGTTTCTTATCAAAGGAATTCCCTGAAATTCAAGAAACATCGCATCCCTTGACAGACTGAAAGCCAGTGGAACTCAAAGTACATCTGAATCCCAGCTCTGTTATGTAGCTTATTCATCATATGGGCAAATCACCCTACCCTCCACCCTCCAGTATCTGCCTGGGTGAAAACATCCTGTCTGTCAAGCCTGCATTACAGAGCTGCTATAAGTTTCAGAATACAGCTCACAGACACACAGTGACCCACTCCTCTGGTGCTGAGTGCTCACAAGGCTGGAGGCTCACAGAGAGAAGCATGGGCGGCTGGCAACATTCACTGCATTCTCCTTATTCAGCAGGCCTTGTGTAAGCAGGACTCTGGCCACAAATCTTCTTGTACTTTCACCTGATGCATGGCAAGAAAGGGATTTTTGGCCATCAGAGCCCTTAACACACTTGGCGTCTGAGGCTAGAATGTTGTGTATTTAATGAAATCCTCACCTATCAACACTATAGTGCTATGGATAATTTATTGATAGTTTCTCTTCAGCAGATCCATCAATATGACCTGAGGCCTTACTATCAATTCCAGTGTTTCACACCGAGGCACTGAGTGTGAGAACCCTCCCACAGAGCAGATAACAAAAAGATACAGGTTTGAACTCTGACCTGCCCACCTGTCCTAGCCCTACCTTTGCCTGATCCTGGGAACTTGCACTAATTATTCCATCTCCCTAAATGTGGTTTCTGCTTCTATAAAGTTCCATGCCTACCTCCCAATTGTGACTCCAACAGAAGAGACATAAGCAGCATTTGAATATTTCTGGAAGCATGGGACACCTTTGATATCTAACTAAAGATCCCATGTTCTTCAGGATAGCCTCCCTGGTCTTCCAAAAAATTACTGTCTATCCTGTGCATCTCCAAGCTTTTCATTAGTTCCTCTGACACAGCTCACCCCATACTCTAGCTCCATGGATGTGTGTGCCCGGTGATGTCCCTGAAGCCCTAAAGTCCCACATTTTTCACCTGTGAAGTCTCAGGGTCCATCCTCAGTCCTGCACATTGTGTTCATGAGGGAATATTTAGGTGAATGAAAACTTTCTCCAACAGTGAATTTACCCTGCACTGGTCTGCCTGAAGGTGGGCCATCCTTACTTTAGAGATAGGACACTTTTTAGAAACTTTGTAAAGGCTGTGTCCAGAGTGTCAGAAGATAAATACAAGAATATCATGACAAGGTGGGAATATCATATGCCATCTGAGCCATTTTATATTCAGTCCTTCCTTGTCCTCAAAATTCTAGTGAAAAGGTGTTCGACTTTTTTTTTCCATCTTAGAAACTGTCCTGAAGACATTTATTTTTTCTTTCTTTTTTTTTTTTAGATATTTATTTATTTAGTGTGTGTGTGTGTGTGTGTGTGTGTGGCCAGCTCAGCCCACCAGGGGGCGGGGCTGGCTGGCATGTGGTGCTGGGGGATTGAACCGTGGTCCCTGTGCTTTGCTGAGCTTGTTCTAAGTAGGTGCTTTAGACCACTGAGTTGAAACACTGGAATTGACATTAGGACCCCAGGTCATATTGATGGGTCCACTGAAGAGAAACTATCAATAAATTATCCATGGCACTATAGTGTTGATAGGTGAGGGTTCCATTAAATACACAACATTCTAGCCTCAGATGCCAAGAGGGATAAATGAGATACTTTCAATATAAAGTGGAAAATGTGAGCAAAAAATGTAAGGCAGAGGAATTTCAGCAAAAATTTTGCTAAAGTTGGTTCTTCTTTTCTCTTCTCTGTGTGATTTCAAGATGAAATGCAATTCAGCAGTTAAAAATGGAACAATTCAAAGGTTTTTAGTTCCAAAGCATGAACATGTAAAAATGTAGTTTAAAGAATGTTGAGCTGAACTGGCAACCAGATTTGCCAGCCATTCTTGGACACCTTCTAAAGGGAAGTGTTTCTCGGATTCAGCTGAGCCAGGCAAAGTCCCAATAACATTAAAATTGCTTGCTCCATTGCCTTGTCTTAGAAGGAAGAACATTCCATAATGGTTTGCAATCATATTGAACAACATTGTGTTTAAAGCCATGGATGGTTAAGGAGAAGATGGCTGTTAGTATTTCTCTATGTGATAAAACTCTTCTCACTAAATGTATCTAGGACAAGTGGAACATTATGGGTGATTCTAAATGCTCTGAAGAGTTAAAATACATTGGTTGTCTGTACCTGTTCTTGGATTTTCATTCTTTGGAACTAAATTGCTTCCTGCAAGGAATATGTGTTGTTTGAAGTTTAGAAGCTATGGTGGTAAGCTTCTGCACAACAAACCAAAATTATGACCATATACAATTGCTGTATTTCAAGGAATAATTTATGGTGGTGCTTCAGACAGGCAGAGCTTCCACCATCAGGCCCTTGGCCCCTCGACTGAGCCTTTATGAAGTCATCCTGCTGAATCTGCTTACAACCATTACATTAATGAGTAAAATTAAGACTCAAGTTACGTAATGGCTTCAGTGTCACTCAGCTAGCAAATATGAAGGTAAGTTCTAAGTCAAATCTTACTGACTTTGAGGCCCACAGTCCCCACTTTCTGGGTGAAGATACTGAGATCGAAAGAGGTTGATATCTTGACCACACCTGGTTATATACAGAGCTGGAAAGCAGATTCCTGATTTCAGTTAAGGCTTTCTCTCATGATGGAACCATGGTGATTCTTGCATTCACCTCTGTGTCTTAAAGTTTTCTGAATAGACAGATGGCTGTGAGCCATTCTCCATGGTTTTTAAGCATTAGCTTCTTTGGTCACTTAGGGCATCACGTACTGTTGAATAGAGTCCTAAGTGCTGAGGGAAGAGAAGCTCTGTTACTCCCAAGAAGCCACTCTCTCTGTGTAGGGTGGAGATGGCTTGAGCAGGCCAGACCCTGCCAAGCCTTAGGACTCTTACCTGAGGCACCAGTGTTCCTAAGGCCATGGCCCAGCCTGCAGAGTTCTGGAGGATCCTGTAAGTATTTAATAAAGACAGTTGGGAAGTTTACACTGCACCTTCTCTGAGGCAGGCTGTGGGGACATAAAAATGATAGATATGGGCCCTGCTGTCCAGTATAAAAATAATAGTTGCTTGCATTGTAATTTATTTTCAAAATTAAGATTCTATATGTACAGTCCCCTGGCCCTTTGAGAGAGGCTGGTGAATTTTTGTGGCTAGGTAGAAAAGTTTCCAGCATGCAATCGGGTTAATAGTAATCACTTTGAAGGTTGTTCACTACATTTGTGCTAATATTTTGAATGTTTCTATATATTTTCATCAAATGAGTTCAGTGCATTTAACCAGATTGTATATGAATTTACACAGTAGAATGTAGATTTGATGTACAGTTTTTAGTACCTGGAAGTTTAATTTGATTTTTCCTGAAAGTTCTGTTTAATGTTTTATGTAAATAACAGTGCAGTATAACTTAATATTTTTTTAATACATGGTCCATTTAGTTTACTTTTAATTAAAAAATGGCATATAGTAAAAAAAAAAAAAAAGCTAGCACTAGTTAAGCACTTGTGTTTCCCAGAGACCTTCCTAATGCTGAACACACATTAACTCCATTAATCCTCACACATCCTGTGATCGATATTCTAAATGAGCCCATTTTATAGAGAAGAACATCAAGACACAATGAACATAATGCCCCATAGTCATTTACTGGACATAGACAAATAGGAAGCCTCGCCAAGTCAGCGGGTTAGGTAGGCACAGAGAGATGTGGGATGGCATGGGGTGATGAGGACGCTTTTAGCAGCACAGACATGAGGGCTAGGAAAGGCTTCTCAGAGCCCATGGACTAAGCTAGATAGAACTAATTGGGAAACATGTGAGGCGTGGATGACACAGCAAGGACAGCAGGAATGAGGGGAGGATGAGACACTGTCCGGGTCCTAGAAAATGTCAACATTCCTGAAGCACTCAGAGGGCAACAGATAAGCCACAATGCTATCCTAAGGGCCTTTTAAGGCATATGGCTCAGTGCCCAGGCAGGAGATCTTCAAATGATCCAAATCAGAAACTCTTCAAAGTCATGAACATGATCTAGGCTGTTAGCAAATCAAAGAGAGGGAAGCAAGATTAATGTCAAATTTCTCCATGATATTGCTTTTTAAAGAGTGGCTTACTTTTTTCCCCTCTTTACCTCAGATGAATTCTGGGTGTCTCATTTTCCATCCTGCTGTGATGATGAAAGGCATCGGTAGAATACGATATTCCTGTCTCCCAGAATATTAACAGCAGGTTTTTCGTGAAATGTTAGCCCACCACCCTCATTCTAGGCAGGGATTGCTGTCAGCCCACCTTCAACAATGACAGCCCCAAAAGGTTTCAATGCAAAGTTTAGCATTTGTGCACTGAGTTAACTCTCCCTTTCCAGAAAAGGAGACTTGGCAGTCTTGTGACAAAACAGACACAGCTCATATATAAGAACATAGAGTGCTTCACAGAAATATAGTCATTGAAAGTCCATAGTAGAAACATCACGCCTTGAACTTTGTAATCCATGCACCACGAAGTACTTGAAAACCGGTAGTGCAGGGTAATAGTCACATGAAAATCAGTTTGGTATGAAATGTTACACCTTCCCTCCCATGGTCAGTCATGTCCCTGACCCTATCACTCCTATGTCACTCATGTCCCCAGCTTGAAAGAGTTTTTGACTGTCCTTGAGAAGGCTGTGGGACTTCTGTAACTGCCTGGACACAGTGTTCAGTTCATACCATATGGTACACTCTGATTCCATTACAAGTAAGGACTGAGTTTAGATGAGAGGATATGAAAGATGAGAGATATGCAGTGGCACCCAAGGGGACATCTCAGATCCTTCACTCTGAACACTTCACTTTATGAATCTACTCTCTTTTTCTCCCCATCTGAGAGCCACTGGGGTGAAAGTAGCTGGCTATACACAAGAGAATAAATGAAGGGAAATGAGACATATTAAAACCTTAGGTATTTCACAAATTAAATTTTAAAGATCCTTTTACTGGACAAATTCAAAACAGCTATGGAGGCTGAATGAGAATTCTAAAAATATTTTAAAGTGTCTGCCCATTTCTTTGATTCCTTGAAATTATAACTCATGAGATCAAGTCATTAAGTCAAATGAGTTTCAATGTACATACTTGAGTTCTCTCTCTCTCTCTCTCTCTCTCTCTCTCTCTCTCTCTCTCTCTCTGTCTCTTTCTCTCTCTGTGTGTCTCTCTGTGTCTCTCTCTGTCTCTCTCTCTCTCTCTGTGTGTGTGTGTGTGTGTGTGTGTGTGTGTGTGTGTGTTTCTCTCACCCCTTCTCCCAGTCTCCTTCTCTCCCTCTTGCCCTCCCCTCATATTTGGAGCCAGCCAATATTATATGAGTACATGCCTTGCACCAGTGAGAGTCCCAGGAGCCCCAGGGTAAGCTCAGCTATGTCCTCTACCACTTGGAAGGCCTTGGCTGTCTTGTATCAATCTGCTAGTGATGTAAATAATAAAAGATGTGCCACAGGTAGCAGGCACAGAAACCCCAGACCTTTCTAACATTTGGGACTCAGTCCTCCTTCACTAACTAATCCCCCAGATATGAATGGATGTTAGAGCTCCCAAAGGAATGAGGTTAAGAGATTTTATTGTGTAGTTGGAGAGTTCTCATTCCCTATTTACCGTCATTCCCAGCTGATGTCCCTCATCAACTACCCAGTTCTTTACATTTGGAATCTCTCCACCCCAAACTTGCTAAAGATTATTTCTTCAAATTTCTTAAAATATTTGAAAATAGTTGGCTTTAAGAACACCCTATGATTAAATAATACTTATGACTATGGTCTCCTGAGAATTTTAAATTGTTCTAAGAATATCCTAGTGGGATTATTTCATCATGAATAATTGTCCTTATAAATCAAAACACATGATACTCCATCATTTTCTAAGCACATAAGCAAGATCTTTGGAGGCCTACAACTCCTCTGAGCCTCCATTCTCTATCTTTGGCCACCTGGTGGTTAGCTCTGATTTAAAAAAAAAAAAAATCCAGTGTTTCCTGGGGACTTAGGGTTTTTTTAACCACAAAGGCAGCCTAGGCTACAATTCATACCATCTGCTCCAATAAACATTTCCAAAATGACTGAGGTGGTGAACACACACCAGGATCCAGCCTCTCCCTCACATGTTGGAGATGGTGAGGGTGAGAGGGATCTCCTCTCTTCACAATCTCCAGACAGTGGAACAACGCCAGTGGAATTCTTGCTGGCGAGTCCCAACTTGATGACAGCCTGTTACAGGAACAATGTTTTCCATGAGAAGTTCTTGGTTAAGGAATCTCCTCTACCCTTAAGAGTCTAATGAAGGAGTTGCTTATGAACCCTGAGCCTCAGCTCAAAGAGTCTAGACTGGGCCTTCTGAACTGGTGAGAACTAGCCTTTCTAATGACTCCTTGTTCTGTGTGCTCAGTTGCCATTTTATTGGCAGGTATAAAAAAAAAATACAAAATTATGCTTGGATGAGCAGATGCTGAAAATTCCCTTTGAAGCCTCCTGGCAAGTTATAGGGAAGGGATCCTTCTTAGGCAAAGGAAAAGTGTCTGAGAAAGTTCTTTCTGTAAGAGGGAGGAGGAAGATTTGTCTGCCTTTTAATAACAATAAAAAAAAACTTTTAAATCGCCTTCTTTAAATACTTTCTTGATTCTTCCCTCCCTATGATGGTTTTTTTCCTGATAATTTGAATTTTTGGAAATAACTGCAAGTCATATGTTAAACTATAAAATAAGAAGATATCCATTTCCTCAGGAAGCACTCATGAGCCTGCAGTGAGCAAACAGCATGCGCGGACTGTTTCCAGAAGAGATGGCTGGGTACCTTCCTTCCTTTTGGGTTTAGCATGCAGTGGAATGGTTTCTGTTATCCTCTTCTCTGAGCCTTATGGACTATAATTCACAGAGACATCATTACCTTGCATTGACTCACATTTACCTTTCTTTTTAAATCTGTGCCTTCTCCATCACCCATTTTAGTCAGACCTGCTTTGTGGGATGCCACTCACCCTGGGTCCTCTCCTTCAAAGTTACATGGCCATGTACAGCCAAGCTTCAGTGGGAAGCCCTTGGGATCCGCACCCACAGCTCCACAAGTGCTTCTTATACTATGGATAAGGTATGCAACTCAGCGGGGTCGCCCTGCCTGTTTCCTGACCTCTGTCCAATCTTTACATTTTTCAACTCACTTAGAACCAAAATTTAATGGCTGCTTTTCCCTCCTCTGGTTTTGCCATGGAAGAGCTCTCACAAAAACTTATTCCTAGGTGTTGTGGTTTTCTTAAATGTTCCCAAAAGACCCAGGTGCTAAAAGCTTGGCTACCAGCCTGTCTCCCAGGAGGTTGTAGAATCGTTAGGTGAAGCCTAGCCAAGGGAGGTCAGATCACTCAAGGCATGCCCTTGGAGGGCTTCCGGGACCCTCTGTGGCTCTTCTTTTGCTTCCCGGGAGCCTTGCTCAACCAAATGCTCCCCTCCATGATGTTCAGCCTCTCCACAGGCCCCAAAACAAGACTCAAGGGATCGTGACCTGGAACCTATGACTTGTGAGCCAAGGTAAGCCATTCGCCCTTTAAGACAATGTACCTCATATGACATCACAGTAGTGGCAAGCTGGCTATTCCATGGATAGAGTCAACTGCATTTCAGGACCTATGGATTTTCTTTTTTTACAGTGGACATTGCTTTTCCAGAATGTGTCCAAAAGGTGGTAAAGCCACTTTAACTAGCCACATAGATGTCAGGAAAAGGAAAGCTTTAGAAATCTCCAATAAACTTGAGATACATAGTAAATTAAGAAGAAGGGATTGGGAAGGGAAAAAGGGCTGACTTTGTCTTAGTTTTCATGTCTTTTACAACATGAGAAAAATCCTTCAGGAGAAAAGTTTAATCAACAATAATACCAATAATCCATTCATTCAAAGTTGATAAATGTACTTAATAAGGGGAAGCTAATTGAAAATGGTTGACAATGTGCTATTCGCATAGCCTTTGTTGCATAATCCCCATAAACATAATCCCACACCCCTTTGTGCCCCCCTCTTGTCAAGAAGAGCAACTTACAAAGCAAAACCCATTATGTCAAAGCAAGCTTGAATTATTTTTCCCCCTCTTTGTTACTTCTATGGGTTTTTCAGCCTCAGGATCTTCTAATCCAATACTCCTTATATAAAATGGATGAGAACATTCTATCACCTGATCTGAATGCCTAGGGGAAAAGAAGGGAGCTGTCATTATTAGGAGTTGCATGGTGAATACCAATCATGATCCTACACCATTTGCACAGCATGCTCTGGCTGGCTGAGAAGAGGGAATGCACAGACCCAGGGAACATGAGGACTGATTGTCTGCAACTAAGAGGGGGAATCAAATGCAGATATTCAGGTAGTCAGTAAGGAAAGGGGGACTGAAGAACTGATGGCTGTTACAGGAAACCTATAGCAAGATCCTGTAAGTTGAAACATTTCAATGAAATTCAAATGCTTACAAAGGCAGGACATTGCTTCTGTCTTGTAGTCTGGTTTCTGGTGCTGTGTCTGTTACCTATTATTCTACTAATGCTCAAACCCTTCCTGGCAGGATGAACTTTCCCAGGTATTTTTACCTGGATTCCTCCTCCTCTAGAACATGCAGACTTCCTACTCTTGCCCTCTCTGCTGGGTCTTTGATATTCAGACATGCTTCTGAAAAAGTTGTTGGACAACTCTCCTGGTTTTATCTCTTTCTTGGCTGGGTGCTATATGTGATCTGAGCCTGAGCTCTTCATCTTCATCTCAATACCAAGCTACACACTCACAGAGTGCTGGTGTACTGGCTACACACTCGTCACTGGAAGTTCAGTGATAAGCAAGACAAATCTCTTTCTCCTTTCACAAACTTTACTGTCTAGTGATAAAGAGAGATATTAACCATATGCCCCATGAGCATATAGCTATTAATTATGATAAGTGTCAAGACAAGAACAAAATGTTGTGAAACAGATAAAAGGAAAAGCTTTTCCAAGACAGTGACATTAAGCTAAGACCTAAAGAATTAGTGGGAGTCAAATGGACAGCTTTCCAAGCAAGAAAAACAACATGACCAAACATTTGCTGGCAAGAAAGAACTTGGCAAATGCAGTAAAATTAAAGCAAGTTAATGTGACTAGAGAGCAGTAAGCAAAGGAAAAAGACAAAATAGCCTGGAGAACCAGTGGAAACAGCACAGTGGAAGGCCATCCAGCTGTGGTAATAATCTGGTGTTCTGACCTGAGGCTTTGGGAGCTATTGCAAAAATTAAACGCAGAACGACTATAACTCTATACATGTCTCAAAGGACAAAGACAAGATTGGAATTAAGGCCACAAGTCAATAAGAGAATATTGTCATCAACTATGGGAATGTTGACTTTGACCTCTGAGTGTCTGTGAAGTTTGTCTTGTGCCACAAGGAAGCTTCAATCCAGGTACTCAGCCTTACACTATTTCTTGTCATTTTGGTGTTTCTTTTCTTTCTATTCTTTTATGTTTAAGGAGCTCGAATATCACTATATTTTGTCCTTGCTCAAAAGAAAAAAACAACTCTGTAACAAGATCAAAGCAATCAGATGTTCTCTTTTGAAGGAATTATCTTGTCTTTTCTGACACAAGAAGGACTTTAAGAATCAGGCATACACCTTTTCTGAATCTCCTCTCCCACCACTGATAATGGCCCAGAGCCAGTACTGAATAAGGAATTGGAAAAACATATCTCTGGTCTTTTTTCAGATATTACTCTGACTGTCAAGTGCTCTATCTTGGCTCTCAAAGTATCCCCCAGTAGTCCATGTAACTGCTTGTTCTCCAGTTTGGTGCTGGTAGAAGATGATGCCCCATGAAGTATTTTTAGGTGTTATGTCATTGAAGGCCTCAACCTTGAATAGGATTATGGACCCCATAATCTACCTCCTCTATCTCTTCTTCACTTCCTGGCCATGGAGTGAGGAGTTTTGGCCCACCATCAATTTCCTTCATGATGTGTTTCCTCTTCCTGAGAACCAATCAATCATAGACTGGGTCTCCAAAATTGTGAGCCCAAATAAACTTTCTTTTCTTTATACTTTAATTATTTCAAGTACTAGCCATAGTGTTGAAAACTGACTGATACAAACAAGTAACAGAAATATAGATGTAAGCTAGAATGGGCAGTATCAAAACTGAAAGCAGAAAAATAAAAATAAAAAAAACTGAAAGCAGTACAACAATAGGATTAACTTTTGACAAATGCAGCAGCAATGTTTCTGGTTCAAAAGCTGCATTTCAGGGTAGAAACTTAAATCTCTGAGAGGTCAAATCCATGTTTTGATCCAAGGGAATAAGTACTTCAGTAGAACAGAAAAACCAAAAGACCTGAACTTCACTCTTACAAGAGATAATCCTAGGTTCAATCTCTCTCACAAATATCACTGAATCCTCATAGATACCAGAAGGTCCTTAGGGTCAGAGGTAGTGAGAATAAAATGTATATTTTTGAAAGTGTTGTATTGGTGGAAGGGAAGTTCAGTAAAATAAAAAAAGCAGAAATTAGAAGGACAATGATACATTTCAGAGTACAGATAAGACAGTATTTCAGAGTGACCTCACCAGCAAAATACTGCATATAACCACCTTAGTAGCACACACATACATTTTTTTGCATGCTGAAAAGACGATAAATAACATTGATTTAATTCGCTTTGCAACACTAGCAATCCGGCAGAATCCCAAACTGCTAAGGTATGGTTAGAGCATGGTTGATGGCTATGTCCTCCCAAATCTCTGGAAGGAGAATTTCCAGAATTTCAGAATTGTGGTTCTGACTAAGGCTGATGCAGGCATCTTCTTCCTCTGAGGAAACAGTCCAAGTTGAAAGTGTAGGTTTGAACAAGAGGAAAGACGACTAGCTTGGTGCCCAGGCAATGGTTGCTTCTAGCTGGAGGAGTATGAAGCAGAATAGAGACAAGGTTGCATGAGGTGTCCTCCCAATCTTCAGGTTTGTGCCTGGCAGGAGGGGAAAGAGGCAAGAGTCCTAGTTACCTTGATGATAGTACTATAGGCTCCCAGTGGCCCAGCTGAAGAAGAGAGCCTGGTCTGGGATAGTCTGAGCCCCTCAGACCAATGAAGGGGTTGTCATTTGACAACTTTTGATATAATGTTGGGCCTTTTGCCCCCCTCTTTGATGTCTTTGAGAGGCACTCAACTGGATTGTTTCTAGGTAGGGTCATCTTTGGGGAAAGCCAAGGGAACTCATTCATCAGGGCTGACAGTTCAGCTTTTCTTCAGTCAAAATGTGGAACTTGGAAGGAATTTCTGACAATCATCTCCAGTAGGCATTAGGTGATACCATCTGACCAAGACAGGCATAGCTGTAAGGCAGAAGGCTGTAGGAGGGTCTTTATGGCAAAATGCAGGCAATGACTGACGTAGACTAGTTGAGAGCAGGGAGTGAGGCTGTAGGTGACGACGACAACTGCAGCAACTGACAAGGGTGCCAAGGCAGAATTACCAGGAAGAACAGGCCTTTTTTTTTTTTTTTTTTTTTTTTCTTTGAGACACAGGGAATGGTTTGGTTTATTTTTTAACTCCAAGAAAGCCCTTTTTCCTGCAGTCAGGGACTGTGACTTTTGACTAATTTGCAGGAAGCCCATCTTTGACTTACGATATGTATATTGTACACCCTTGAATGATGGTGCAACAGGCAAAGGGTGGATGCCCCTCATAGACAGACCACTCAGAGGCCAGCCTGGCTGTGCCCCTCATGGGTACTTAAGCACAACTTTAGTTAGGGAGGGTGAAAGGCCTCCGCTTTGCTGTATGTCAATTACCATGGAACCGCAGGTGAAGGTCCAGTCAGGCGCCATGGCCAGTGTTTCCATTTTAGTGCAAGATGGAGCAGCCTATTGCTTATGCTGTCCATTTCATTCAGTCACACATTCATTCAGCAGGCACCTAAACATTCCAACCCTCAACCCTTGAGGATGGTCCTGACTAACAGGAGCTGATCAGACTCTCCTTCTGGTCCAGCTGAGAATAACTGACAGACAGACTAACTGGGGTGAATCAGGCAGGCAGGCAGAGACAGACTGTATTTTCTTCCCATTGGGGTCTAAGGTGAGATGCTTGAGTAGGGCAGCCAGGAATCCTCCTCCAAACCTCTGAGGAGACTCAAGAAATCTTGAGGGCACACCTTCCCATCAGGACCTAGAGAGGCCATTGTTCCATCCATGAGAGCCATGACCCATGACCAAAGAGGTCAGAACAATCGGTCTTGCTGGCCAAAGCACTAGATGCGATGGCAGGCAGAAACACCTGAATGACATCTAGGATTTGGAGGCACATTTGTTTTATATCAGGTGATGTAAAATTGATTCACTGACTAGAAATCAATCGTTCCTCTAAGTGTCAGGCCCCAATCTCTGGTAGTCTACAGCTTTGATGGGATAAGCAAGCAGAAAATACAGAAGCACAGTGACTTGTCAGTCGGGGACTGATTCTTACATTTACCATAGTGATCAAGTATGCATCACAGTGACCAGCCATTTCTATGAGACTGGAGCAACCAGGACTGCAATGGGAAATATTGCCTGAGCAGCTCAGAAACTGAAGTATGCTGGCTGGAGGGGCCATTTTCCATCACAGTAAGGCCAATTAACATTCTTGCTAGATTGAAATGGGGTGAATCGCCTCCTCTTTCTAAATTCCCCCTTTTATGAACACAACAAACAAAGTTAAACCCAAGAGATGAAAGGGGCCTTTTGTTCTTCAAATTACCAACTTTTTGGTTTAATTATTTGTGGCATATCATATATGGATTCAAAATCTGAATTTTTCTTCATTCCAGCAAGATACTGGAAAGATAAAGTTGAAATCTCTCTGCATTGTATGTTCGTCTCTAATAATAGGAAAGCACATAAAATTCAAGCACATTGTTACTATCCTGAACCTAAGAGAAGCAGGAAAGATTATAACAAAGAAGCAAAGGAAGAGCAAACAACCTAGCTCATGTGGATTCATGGTCATGCTCTAAGAGTTGATGGTACCTACGAAGAACTAAAGAGAGTTAATCACAAAAGAGAATGTGAACACAAGAAATTCTCCATACTACAAAAGAACTCCAGGCCTCAGCTTTGATACTTTCTTGTGTCATTGTGGCTTCCCACAAGTCACAAAATCCCAGAATGATCTTAAAAGAAAATGCCTTCTAACACAAGACAGAATAATTTCTGATTCATCACATCATTATTACTACCTTAACCAAAAATATTCAGCCTACTTGTGAAGTTACACTGTGCACCATTTGAAGTTGAAATTATATCCAGAGTGGTAATAATATCCCACTTTAGTCTTGGTAGACATGACACTGAGTGAGTGCATGCCTAAGGGAAATGTCAATCCATAAAACAGGTTCAAACTTTACTAAATGTTTCCAGGGAAGGAGCTATGTCTAATTTTTTAAACTGTGCTTCCCAGCTAAATAGGACTTATATTTCTTTTTGCCAAATCAGAATAGAAAAGCATGAGTTAGAAACAACACTGAGATACCCCCAACACTGCACACCAGTTTCAAGCCACATTATCTACCAATGTAGTGATACAGTCTGAAGATCAAGCCCTGGTCTAACATGTCCTCTGTTACCTAAATAAACGAGATGAGAAGGATTTCAGTCATTCCTAGTGCAAGTAAATGCTCAATCAACATCAAATTCTTTATTCATTCTTACTGACAGCAACACCCGTGTGATGTTGACAAATACTTGAACCTCGCTTGACCCTCAGTTTTACTTATTCATCAACTGAGTTAAGTGCTGTTATAAATCTTAATGAGGTATCACTTGTGAAAAGGCCACACACAGTGCCTGAGAGAAAGTAGGTGCTCAATAAATGTTTTCTTCCTTATCCTAAAATTGTACAGATTTATGGTTAAGAAAAACAAAAACAACTACCACCTTCGCCACTACTTCAAAATAAGCCTTTCTTTCATAGCAAGATCTTAGACAAAATAAAAAGTTAATGGAACCAGCTCACTCAAAAGTTTTTACAAACTACCTAGAGCTGAGAATTTAGCAAAGTAGAAGAGTGCTTGTCTAACATGTCCTACAAAACACAACAACCAAAAGCAGAAAAAAAAAATCTCAAATTCTCTAAGAAATCAACTAAAATTTGAGAAGCAAAAGCATTTCCAAACTATTGTATCTCTTGATGTGTTATTGTGGTAAAAACATATATAAAGTAGTTTGATATCTTAATCTTTTTTAAGTTCAGTACTGTCAAGTATATTTACATTTTTGTGTAATCTGTCTTCAGTTTCATTTTCTTTAACTGAAACTCTATACTTATTAATTTACTGTTCCTTTCCACAAGTGCCAACTAACAAGAATTCTACATTCTTCTTTTAAACATTTGGCCCTTCAAACTTCCTTATATGAATGTACTAATACTGAATTATTTGCAGTATGATACCCTCAAAATTCATCCATATTGTGGTAGGTTTTGGAATTTCCTTCCTTTTCAAAACTAAATAATTTTTTAAGACTAAATAATTTTGTGACACATTTTGTATACTCATTCATCCATCAATTTTTAGTAGTTTTACCCAAATATTTTTTTAATTAAAAAGATAAAATTTTTCCCCTCTCCCTTCTTTCCTTCAATGTATCTATTGCTAGTTTGCTCAGAAGAATCAGGACCATGGAGAAGAGTCCACCCAGTTCCCTACTCCCCCTTCTCCCCTTCTCACACTTAGGATCATCACGCTGGTAAAACATTTTCCTCCAACTTGAGCTGGCAATTCCTCCCAATTCAAGCCAAAATATTGTTGTGTATTCCTTAACAACAGAGACTGTCTGACAAATAGTTGCAATTTAGTCATAGTGTGAACATCATAGTTCACTCAAGCAAACTAAGACAGCTGCAATGCACTGGGCAATAGGACATTTTCAGCTCCATTATAATCTTCTAGGAACACCATCATCTGTATGATAGGTTAAGGACCTATGAGTGATATAGTAGAAATGATAGATCTCCTCATTCTCTTTTCCCACCCAGAAGAAGCCTGTTACTGTTCTCTACCCTCTTTACATTCTTGCTCTTAACTTTTTGAACAGAGAGAAAAGGAGACATTGGCAGTTATCCTTAAAAAGGAACAGGGAGCAAGAAGCAAAGATGAGCATGTGAGCTTTCTGAGGTTCTGCAGTTTTTGACTTAAGTGCTCCAGGAAGTTAGTCTTGATCATCAACTTGAAGAAGTTGAGAAACACCCAGGAAATTAATAGAGCACATTCTGGTGTGCCTGTGAGTGTTTCAGTTAGCATGTGGGTCAGTAAACTGTAGAGGCAAACCCCCTGTGAAAGTGGGCAGCACCACCAGTAGGCTGGGGTCCCAGGCATAACAAAATCAGAATAAAAAGGAAGGCTGCCAGTGTGTGTTGTCCTCTGTCTGTCTGTCTGTCTGTCTGTCTGTCTGTCTCTCTCTCTCTCTCTCTCTCTCTCTCTCTCTCTGTCTCTCTCTCTCTCCCCTTCCCTTTCCTCTCCCCTCCCTCTATATAGATAGACAGATAGATAGATAGACAGACAGACAGACAAATAGATAGACATAGATAGATATAGATATAGACATATTGCAAAATTGTATGCAGTGTTTGTCATAGTGCTCAGAATAACAGAGATTAGTAATTACTGATGATCTCCCTCCCCTCTCTCCTTTCCTCTGACACAGCATAAGGCAAGGGAAGAAGGTATTACATAGAAAATATTACTAAAAGCAATTGATAAAGGTCTTAATTTATTTTGTATTTATCCATTCTAAATGTAAAGCTATTGAAATTTTGTCTCATTTTCTTCAAGGATCATTGTCCTGGGCACTCTTTGGAGAAACTGAATAGTGAAGGCAAAATATCGCTCTCAGATCCTCAACAGGTGATTTTGTGTCTCCTTCTCTGTGGCCCTGGACTGCATGGTCATACCCAGGCATGTCCCCGCCCCACAGAGCTATTTGACTCATCTCAGCTCTTAGAGTGAAGGAGGCAAACATTTTCACTCCACTAGCATAGACTAGCAGGCTGAGAACAGAGCAGTGGTCCTTCTGCTCCTTATCCTCCACACCACATATTTTTAGAGGTTAAAAAAAAAGAGCATTGAAGTTTATGTTCAGAGGCCTAAGTGATAAGTGAAAATGTCCTAGGATAATTTTTCTGTCTCCACCAATAGATCACGTTTTATAGCAATCTGAAAAAGACCCCAGTCTACCTGAAGATCAAAGCGAATTGATATGCAAAGAAATACACAAACAAACAAAAAGAGAAAATCTCTGTGATTTGACCAAGCTCAT
The DNA here is from genome assembly GCF_000260255.1 of Octodon degus. NCBI lineage: Eukaryota > Metazoa > Chordata > Mammalia > Rodentia > Octodontidae > Octodon > Octodon degus. Next base: position 7,792,332 of record NW_004524671.1, on the reverse strand, counting down.
AATAAATTAAGGCAGCAATTCTGACTGTAGGAAGTCAACACAGAGTCTCTGCTCTTCTTGAAGGGCAACTGGCCCAACCCAGCATGCAGAACCTCATGTTCCCCTTCAAACAACTCATGCTTGAAAAGTAAAACTACCTTTAGCAATCCACACTGTTCTCCTGAGGCCAAGCACTGAAAAACTGATTTGAAGATGCTTACATTTTAGAAACAACTACAAAGTAAAATCATTCATTATGCCTAAAGCAGCAAAGACCATTCCCACCTGACTACACTTGCGATTGATATTTTATTTGTGAGGAGACACTTTCTTTGGTTTCTAGCCAACACTATTTGTTGCCTAATAATTTATTCACAAAATAACCCCACTTGTTTCTATTTGTGATATTTCTGTCCTAGGAGACTCAATATATTTGAGTCTCCTAGGACAGAATAGGCCCACTAGACAATACAATTTGAAATCTAACAAAAATAGGCCCACTAGACAATACAATTTGCAATCTAACAAAAAAGGCTATATTATATATATTAGAAATACAATATGGTTTAGGTATGAAGAACAAAAGAATTTCTTTGGGACCAGTGGGCCCTAAGACACACAAATTAGAACAGTGAGACATAGCTGCTCATATGGCCTTCATGAGTAATTTCCCAGTGAAATCCAAGAGCACAGGTCAGAATCCATGACCAGCACTGCTGAAAGACAATAATAACTGACAAAAAATAAAAGTATCCTGCAGTCCCATCCTGGTCTTTCTGCTCATCAAACTGGCCATTCTTTGTAATCTTTTTCATAAAATTTGTTATGTTTCACATAAAATAAAAGCACAAACAAAACAAAAAATTGAATGGTGGGTCAAACCCCAAGTCATTAGTAGTACACACCCATTAACTGAAACAGGTTACTCTGCATTTCTTTTTTATTATTACTATTTAGTACAGGGTCTACAGGGTCTCACTACACCAATCAGACTCATAGTGATCCTCCTGTTTTCATCCTCCCAAGCACTGGGTTCACAGGCGCATGCCATGCCCAGTCTCAGCCGCACCCCAGAGGCCCCAGCACAGCACATAGGGGATCAAACCCTGGTCCCTATGCCTGCCTAAGCAGGCATTTTATTCTGTTCAGCTATCTGGCTGGCCCTTGCATTTTTTAAGTTCAATTACTATCACATTTCTTTTTTTTCCCCCTTAATAAGTCTGTCATGAACTAGTGACAGATTAGTAAAATGTCTGACATCACTCCCTTTTCACCCTCTTTAAAACACCCAAAAAGCTTAGGCATTTAGCACTCCAAAGAAACAGAGGTGTGGAATGGTTCTGATGTCCCCAGCCCAAATAGAGCCCTGGTGATTCTCCTTTTGCCCTGTCACTTGTGTCAGCCAGTCCTCTGTGTCACCCAGAACTTCTGCCCAGCCAAGTCCCTACTGAATCCACTACTGATTTCACAGAAGCTGACCCTGTTCCCACATGCGTACATCTGATCTGCAATGTCTTTATTTCCAGAACTAGATGCCTGAGCTCTCGGCTTTGACCTTCATAGCCATCCCAAGGACCACACCACTTCCCAGAATCACCAGAGTAGTGAGTGATTGAGCCCATGGTAGACAGAGAGGCATTATTTCTTTTCCTACCTTGAGATCCATTATATTTTTATTCCTTAATATCAGGCAGCTTTTACAACTCTTGTTGC
>NW_004524671.1:7785117-7790155 GCF_000260255.1 Octodon degus | reverse complement strand
ATATCAGGCAGCTTTCTTCTTAATCTCTGTCTTAGTTACTTTTTCTTCTTCCTGAGAAAAAATAACAAACACCCAAAGTTAAAGGAGGAAGGTTTATTTATCCAAAAGTTTTAGAAGTTTCAATTCAAAGTTATCTGGCTTCAAGGCTGGGCTCCATGGCAGAAAGACATGCAAAGTGGAAATAGTTCATGGTGGATAGAAGACAGCAAAGTAGCAAAGAAGCATCAACAGCAAGGGAAAAGCAGTGAGAATCCAGTTGCATATAACCTATGCAGGATGCCCTAGTGTGGGAGCTTTTACACTCAGGGTGGGGCAGCCTAAATCCTAGCATCACACCATGAATCAGTCCCAATGCCACGTCCTTGATCCCAGCATCACCACATACCCTAGATCCAGCCACCTCTGAAAGGCCTCCACCTATGACTGCATGAGATTTGAGGGGAGACACAAAGGCATCACAAACAATCTCTGAAAAGAGCTTCACTGTGCACTTGGTGGAAAAAAGGTCTACTATCTACAACCTACTCAGGTTATCCAGATTGCCTCTAAATGACTGCTAGATTCAAAAAACAAAATATCTGATTCTAAGCTTTGTCAACCACTACCTGAGTGGTTAATGCTTATACATAGTGTATGAAGGAAAGTTACTCTATCTTCCAGGGAAGAGACAACACAAGCATGTTAAAGGTGATTTCATCTGAGAATGGGCAAGAGGAAACTTTGTCAATTATTTTGCTGCAATAGAAAAATAAAAGAACCAAATTCTACCAAGCATGGAATATACTTCTGTTATAAGACCAAGAATGAGAGCATCCTCACACACATACCTACATAATGATTTATTTATGTGTCCCTGAAATAGTCACTCTTTTCAACATGAATTGTATTTATGTGCTGCATAAATCTGGTGAAAATGAAAATTAGCAGAGCCAAACCCAGGAATACAGCATGAGTGAGACCCTCTTCCTCGCCCTTGAGACCTCCCACAACCACTCCTCAGCCCCCACCGCCACCCACCGAGTGAGTGATAACTTCTGCCACATTCTCGGGACCTCTAGATCCACATCTAACCCAGGCCCAGTGAGTGTGTGGGAGAGCTTCCCCTCTCCCCTACTCCCCCTTGTCCCATTCAGACTCAGCTCAGGCCTGGCATACAGGCCTGGGGTGAAACTCTGCAGCTTCAGTCCCTGCAGAAAGAGTAGGGAACAGAACCACCCAGATAGTCCAGGAGCAGAACATCTTGCCAGAGGGGCACAACAGGTTCACTCCAAAGGCCTGTAGCAGGAAGGAACTGAGCACAGCAGCCAGACCCAAGCCAAGCACAACTGGATAAATTCAAACTTTGTAGATCTGCACCTGAATTTCAGTAGGTGCTAAGGTTATAACTGCACAAAGCTCTACAACAATGGTCAGAAGACAGTGCTATACAAAATGACAATGAGAAGGAGCAAACTGCAATCTCAGACCACAGGCCCATCCATAAAAAGTACAGAGGACACTAGCACAGAACAAAGAATCACTTAGCTGAAATCAATGAATTGAGAACTTCTGAAATAAAGAAACAACTGTGGAAAAGTATAGAGGAATTCAGATTGGAAATAAAAAAAGACATCTCTGAATTAATAGCATCTGAAGTAAAGAATCAAATGCAAAAACATATGGAGGAAATCCTAAGCCCACCCAGAATAAGTGCAGAGGACACTAGCTCAGCTGAAATGTATGAATCAATAGTGTCAAAAGTAAATAAACAATAGCAGACAGGTATAGAGGAACTCAGAGTGGAATTAATTTCTGAAATAAAAAAAGAAATTTCTGAATTCATAGCATCCGAAGTAATGAATCAAATACAGAAACATAGGGAGGAAACCCAATCTGAAAAAAACTCTCGAGTAAAGAATGAAAACTGCTTCTAAAGAAGACATTGATTAAAAAAAAAAAGAGGAGAATAGAAAAATGATGGATTCCTTGAATGAGCAATACAGGAAAGAAATAGATCACATGAAGCAGAGTCAAAGAGATACAGAGGAACTTAAAATCTCAAACACTAGCTTGCAAAAGAATTTGAATGAAAGTGAAGACAAAGTTACAGATCATGAAGATGCTGGTGCAGCAAGGGAAAAAATAAGAAAAGATCTCTCAAAAACAACTAGGATGCGGGAAAAAATAATGCATCACTGGCAAGACAATGCAAAGATGAACAATGTGAGACTAATAGCTATCAAGGAGAAAGAAGGGATCAAAATAATGACATTTTTTTAAAATGGGCAGAAGTAATAGCAGAAAACTTCCCAAAAATGGGGAAACCATATGACATCCAGGTAACCGAAGCATACAGAATGCAAAGTAACCTCAACATAATTAAAAACACACCAAGACATATAATAGTCAAGATCCCAAAAATCCAGCACAAGAATAATATGCTGAAAGCCACTAGAGAAAAGAAGCAGATCACATTCAAAGGAAAACCCATCAGAATTACAGCTGACTTCTCTTCACAAACCATGAAGACAAGAAGAGCATAGAGCAGAGTACCTCAAGCCCTCTATGAAAACAAATTCCAGCCCAGACTACTATACCCTTCAAACCTCTCTTTCAAGTTTGATGGAGAAGTGAAATACTTCCATGACAAAGAACAACTAAAGAATTTCATGATGACAAAGCCAACCTTACACATGCTCCTGAAAGATGTTCTAGAGAGGAACCAAAATGATCAGAACTCCACAAACGAGAACAGAAGCAACCAACTAGAAAAGGACAAACAAGCACAGGAGAAAAGAGAGTGAACAGTAGCAGAGAAAAGGACATGTCAATCATAGGTCAATACATCTCAATTATAACCATCAATGTAAATGGACTCAATTCACTAATTAAGTGAAATAGACTGGCACAGTGGATTAGGAAATAAAATCCAACAGTATGCTGTATACAAGAAGCACATTTAAAATGAATAAAAAAGAAAAAAAGAAGCACATTTAACTCATAAAGAAATTCATAGGCTGAAAGTCAAAGGATGGAAAACAATACTACATGCCCAAGCACCTCAGAAAAAAGCATGGGTGGAAATCCTGCTTGGAGACAGTCTGAAATTCAAACTAAGAATGACCAAATGAAATAAAGAAGGCCACTATATACTGGCTAGGGGAAAATACAGGAGGAAGAGTTAACACACATAAATATGTATGCACCAAACACGGGAGCACCCCACTATATGAAACAAATCTTGATAGCCATGTAAGGTCTAATATCCAATACCACAGTCTTAACAAGAGAACTTAATACCCCCTTATCCCAAAAAGATACGTCAACCAGACAAAAAATTAGCAAAGAAGTAACAAAACTGAACCAGAGCTTGAAACAAATGGACTTAGTGGACATATACAGAGTGTTCCACACAAACAGAGCTGAATACACATTTTTTTAAACTGCACATGAGTCATTTTCTAAAATAGACTACATATGAGTCCATAGGTCATGCTTCAGCATATGCAAGAAAACAGAAATTATCCCATGCATATTATCTGACCACAGTGCAAAGAAACTGTAAATAAACAACAAAAGAAACCAGAAAAAAAGCCTATATATGTGGAAATTAAACAACACCCTACTCAGCAATCAATGGGTCACAGATGAAATTAAACAAGAAATTCAACAATATCTACCACTCAATTAAAATTCAAGCACAACTTATCAGAATTTATGGGATATGATGAAAGCAGTTCTCAGAGGGAAATTCATAGCTGTGAACTCACACATTAGGAAAACAGAACGGGAACAAATTTAAAAAAACAGATTGGGAGGTCTAGTTGCTGGACCTCGAACAACTAGAAAAGGAAGAGCAAACCAAACTCAGAGCCCAAAAAACAGGAAGAAATCATAAAGGTTAGAGCAGAAATTAATTTAATTCAGATGAAGAAAACTGTTCAAAGAATTAATGAACTAAAAAGCTGGTTCTTTGAAAGATTAAATAAAATCAGTAAGCCACTAGCTAACCTCATCAAAAAGAGGAAAGGAAAAATTCAAATACAAGTGATAAGGAAAGAAAAGTGTGTAATCACCATAGACCCAATGGAAATTCAGAAGGTTATCAGTAGCTACTCTAAGAATCTTTACTCTCACAGAATAGAAGACAAAGACAAAATGGACAGATTCTTAGAAAGGTACAAACTACCAAAACTGAATCAACAAGATATAACCACTCTCTATAGCCCAATAATAGCCAATGAAATATGAGATGTAATAAAAAAACACCTTCTCAAAAAAAAATTCCAGGTCTTGATGGATTTACACCTGAATTCTACAAGAAATTTACCGAAGATATACTTCCTACACTCCTCAAACTCTTCCATGAAATTGAAAAGGAAGCAATCCTCCCAAAATCATTCCTGGAGGCAAGTATTATACTGATACCAACACTAGGGAAAAACACAACTGAAAAAGAGAACTACAGACCAATCTACCTAATGAACATAGATGCAAAAACATCATCAATAAAATCCTAGCAAATTGAGCACAGCAAATAATCAAGAAGATCATATACCATGAGCAGGTAGGATTCGTCCCAGGGACGCAAGGATGGTTCAATGTTTGAAAATCTATAAATGTAATACACAATATCAATAGAGTGAAAACTAAAAACCACATGATCATCTCAGTTGATGCAGAAAAGGCTTTTAAAAAAGACCAACACTCATTCATGTTCAAAGTCCTACAGAAAATTGGAATAGATGGCCTCTACTTCAATCTGGTAAAAGCCATTTAGGAAAACCCAATGGCTAACATAATCCTAAATGGGGACAAACTGAAATCTTTTACTTTTAGATCTGGTATAAGACAAGGATGTCCTCTATCACCGCTCCTATTCAATATACTTCTGGAATCATTAGCTAGAGCCATTAGACAAGAGAAAGAAATAAAAGGAATAAGAATAGGTAAAGAAGAAGTTAAATTATCATTATTTGCAGATTACATGATACTTTATGTGGAAGACCCCAAAAAAAACCACCAAGAAGCAACTAAAATTAATACACAAATTCAGTAG
>NW_004524671.1:7782348-7783997 GCF_000260255.1 Octodon degus | reverse complement strand
CAAATCGAAAGTACAGTTTCAACAAATAATACACTGCATATATTCTTCTTAGTGTGTTGTACAGATTTAATGCAATCCCTATCAAACTACCACCACATTCCTCACAGACCTAGAGAAATCATTCCTAAAAGTTATTTGGAAACAAAAAAGACCTAGAATGGCAAAGGCAATCCTAGGCAACAAAGACAAGGCAGGAGGCATTGCAATTCCTGACTTGAAATTATACTACAAGGCTACTGTGATAAAGTCAGTGTGGTACTGGCAAGGAAATAGACCTAAATATCAATGGAATAGATTAGAAGACACTGAAGCCTCTATGAACACACTCAGCCACCTTAACTTTGACAAAGGGGCCAAACATAATCACTGGAAGAAAGATAGCCTCTTTTACAAATGTTGCTGGAAAAACTGGCTCTCTACATGCCAAAAACTAAAACTTGACCCAGGTCTACCACCATGCACTAAGCTATGTGATATATGTGCATCAAAATTGATTAAAGATCTAAACATTAAAACAGAAACACTAAATATCCTGGAAGATTAAGTAGGAGGAACTCTTGAAGACAAAGGGGTAGGCAAACAGTTCAATAACAAAAATCAAATCGCAAGGAAACACTTGAAAGAATTAACAACTGGGACCAACCCTTATTGAGAAGTTTTTGCATGTCAAAAGAAATTACCAACGGTGGAAAGACAACACACCAATATTTTTTAAAATGTTGACAAATAAGTACTCAGAAAAACATCTGCTCTCTAGAATTTATAAAGAACTAAAAAATTATAGGGCCCCAAAATTTAAAGACCCAATCCAGAAATGGGCATCCAAGATAAACACATACTTTTCAGAGGATGAAATTAAAGAAGCGAATAAATATATGACAAAATACTCCACATCACTAGCCATCTGTGAAATGCAAATTAAAACAACATTGAGATATCATCTCACCCCAGAAAGAATGGCTATCATAAAGAAATCAACCAAGAACAAATGTTGGAGAGACTGTAGGGAAAAAGGAACCCTTCTCCACTGCTGCTGGGAATGTAGACTGGTGCAACCATTATGGAAATCAGTGTAGAGACTCCTTAGAAAACTAGGACGAGAAATCTCATTCAAACCAGCTATTCCTCTAATGGGAATCTTCCCAGAGGATCTGAAAACATCATATCACAGTGATATATGTGTGCCTATGTTTATAGCAGCACAATTTGTGGTAGCCAAATCTTGGAAACAACCGAGATGCCTATCACATGAGGAATGGATGAAAAAGATGTGGTATTTTTATACAATGGAGTATTACTCAGCTATAAAGACTGATAACCTTGAAGGCTTTATATTTAAGTGGATGCCACTTAAAGATATACTTATAAGTGAAATAAACTGGACATAAATGTGTAAATATCATATAGTCTCCCTAGTATAAGCACTCAATTTCTCAATAAAATTATGGGAAAAAAACAATGTCAACCAACATATTTAACCTCACTTTATGATGAAAAAGACCAACTTAACATGTTAGAAAGATTGTGCCTTGCCCTTAAAATAAAGTTTTCATTCAAATTTAAAAAATAACTCAAAAGAAGAAATACAAATAAAAAGGTATAATACAATTGAAAGGAAAGCAAGAACTTGAAGGCTAGACAATGAAGAG
>NW_004524671.1:7760942-7778258 GCF_000260255.1 Octodon degus | reverse complement strand
TGGGCTGGGACTGGTCCCTCCGGCGCAGGGTAGCAGGAAACTCTCCGCACACTCACCGGACCTGGGCTAGGACTGGGTCTCCCATAAGACAAATCTGTAACAGTCACAGTACTTTACTTAGGATTCTTTTAGAGTAAGGTAAATGACGGTGCAGCAAAAGTCAACTCCTACATTTCTGCAACTGTATGCGGTAAAATTTGTTTTTTGCTTATGTCCCCACCTGTGTCAAGATGAGTGTGTTTTTTAGACAGTTCTTTCAACCTAAGAAGTGACTTGGGTTTCTGGGCTTTTTCTACTTTATCGTTGTGTCATTGGAAATACTCTGGATCTTTTTTCATTGATGGAAGTATGATAGCTTGCAATCATGTATGAAACTTGAAAGATCACATGCAGGAGTGGCATAGCTCATTTCTGTACATGCTCCAGCGACTGGAATGTAATCACATGTGCAACCTAACTGCAAGTTGAACAAAAAAAATGCAAAAGGAAAGAAAGAGTGAGTGAGTGAGTGAGCGAGAGAGAGGAAAAAAAAAGAAAGAAAAAGAAAGAGCGAGAGAGAAAGAAAGAAAGAAAGAAAGAAAGAAAAAAGAAAGAAAGAAAGAAAGAAAGAAAGAAAGAAAAATTGGGCAACAATTATACATTTGATGACTCTTTTAAGAGGGCTGAAATAAGAGTGAGAATAGAGGTAGACAGGAGAGACCTTTTATTTAGATAGGTGGTGGAAGATTTTGTAAGAAGAAATCCAGGTGGTGTGAAATTGTAGAAATCACCACCCACATAACAAAAATGAAAATCCAAAGCTTTGGCCACTGCAGACAAGCAATGCTAGTATTGGTGAGCTAGATCCTATAAGTTTTTAAAAAGCAAAACATACAAAAAAGTGACATACTATAGAAATGATCCCATCATGTCCGCATCTTGTACTATGAACAACCACTAAGAAGACAACAATATACAATGTATTAATTATTGAAACTGTCCTACTAATTGGTTTGAAACAGTCTCATTGCTACTTGTTTCTCAATAAAATTATTAAATAAAAATATACAAAAATGTCTTTTTCTATCTTGATCAAAGTAAGACACAGAATAATCATACAACTACTGTGGCAGTCATTTGTTTGGGGGAGGTTTTTCATCATAGTGCAGCAGTATGTAAATGTGTCATCCAGTCTTCTAGAAAATCTTAAGAAATAACACTTCAGTAAGGTGAAATGTAGTATCTTAAGCATATGTATTAAAAATTGTATACGCCTATTATTTGCTGCCAACAATCTACTTCCCCTCTCTCTTTTAGGAATTCAATAATGGCTGCTGTATTGCATGATGTTATCTTCAAATTAGTTGTTTAGGTTACCAGATATAAACGTGCAAAATTGGTTTAAAAAACAAAACAACAACAACAACAAAAGTTATAAGCACTTAAAAAGAAAAAAATAAGAATAAAAAGAAAAAAGTTAAACATTAACTGCTCCTTTCAAAAGACCAGCAGGAATTGGCTGTACAATTATCCCAATTATCCTGCCTATCTACATAAATATATCTTTTCCCACTCTTTCTTTTGTCCTTTTCCTCTTCCTCCTTTTTTGTTTACTTGTGGTGAAACCTCACAACAAATCTAGCAAATATTTAAGTGCACAGCACAGCATTGTTAAAGATATAAACTGTACAGCATATGTCTAGACTTTTTCATCCTGAATTACTGAAATTTTACACTCATTCAATAGCAGCTCCTTTTGTTTCTCCTCCTCAGTACCTGGAAGCCACTTTTGTATTTTCTGCTTCTATGAGTTTTGACCACTTCAGATTTCTTGTAGAAGTGGAATCATATAGTAGCTTTCCATCTGTTCCTGGCTTATTTTTCTTAGCATAATGTTCTCAAGGTTCATGTATGTTGTAACATACAGTGGGATTTCCTTTTTCTAAGGCAGAATCATTGTGTGTATATGTGACATTTTCTTAACTCATTCATTGGACAATAGATGTTCAAGGTTTTTTTTCTACCCCTTGAATATTGCCAAAGATTCTGCAGTGGACTTGAGTGTACAAATATCTCAGAGATTCAGCTTCCAATTCTTTGTTCAAGAGCTCAAAAGTAGGATTCCTGGATCATACAAGGGTGATTAAAAATATAGGGAGTGGGGGCTGGAGAGATGGCTCAGTGGTCTAAAGCACCTACTTAGAACAAGCTTGGTCAAGGCATCAGGGACCGCGGTTCAATCCCCCAGCACCACATGCCAACCAGCCCCGCCCCCTGGAGGGCTGAGCTGGCCACACACACACACACACAACTCTCTCTCTCTCTCTCTCTCTCTCTCTCTCTCTCTCTCAAATAAATTTAAAAAAAATAAAAAAAATAAAAATATAGGGAGTGTTTCAATTTTAAAAAATATTTATTGCAATAAGACACATTGCCAAGAAGGATGGGATAAATGTGTTTTAGGTAAAACAGAGCATGTTTGAGTATTCTGAGGGGGGATTAATGGCAATGTATCTTTTACTGTAATGAATCTTTAAATGTAAACACCCACTATATTTTCTGATTACCCAAAAGTACTAGTCCCAGTAGCTGTCACAAAGATGATCATATCAAGTGTGACGGATCAAGCAGTTGATTGATAGTTTCCCTTTAACTTCACAAACTTTAAGTGAAGAGTTTCTGGTAATAAGGAGAAGAGTGTGACAATAAATATGATGTGATTTAAATAGCATAGAAAGTATATGTAAAGTTATAAACAAGAATATTGTAGCTATAATTATTGTAATCCATGTAGATAACATTTTTTTCTCTGAGAAGATAAATTCTATTAAAATCTTATAGGATAACTTGAAACTATCTCACATTAACCTTATCTACTTGACTGATAATTAAATCAATTTTATTTCCAGAGCAGAGTTTTATTAGAATCCATTACTTTATCAGGTTCTATTACTTCACAATAGGTGTTCCATGATTTAAAGAAATTGGCAAGATCCAGGCCATTCCTAAGACAGACAAATGCCGAACCTTAACAAGCTTCTATTCCTGTGACAAAACACCCAGAATAAATCTCTTCAACTTCACTTTAGTTCATGGTCTCAGAGGCTTCAGTTTGCGGGCCCCTGTTCCTATGGCTTTGGGCCTGTAGTGAGGTGGAACATCACAGCAGGGAGCAGGTGGAGCAAACCTGCTCCTACTGTGGTGGCCATGAAGGGAAAGAAAGTGGGGAGGGGCCAGGCTCCAAATATTCTCTTTAAGGGTACACTCCCAGTGGCCCAACTTTCTTCTACCAGGCCATACCTCTTAAAGGTTCCAATAGTTCCCAGTAGCACCACATCCTGGAGATGAATCTTAAAGAGTTTACCTAAGATGTAAACGATGACATATACGAAAGGCAATTCCTTCAGCACATGGTCAAGATTTTCTTTCAACTTCTGGCTGTTGTAGTGCACTCTTTTTTTTTTTTAAGTACTCTTTTTTAACCTCTTCTTGCCTTGTTCATCATTTTTACTGTCTATATTAGTCTGCCAAAACAAAAAATCACAGACAAGTTAGCTAAAACTACAGGTATCCATTTTCTCACAGTTTGAAGGGGGTGAAAAGACCAAGATCAAGGCGTTAACAGTTAGTTTCTCTGGAGGTCTGTCTCCTTGTCTTGTCCATGACCATCTTCTTCCTGTGTCTTTTCCTTTGCACACACATCCCTGGCATCTTTGTGTTCTTTTTCTTTGGCCAGCTCAGTCCACCCTGAGGGTGGGGCTGGCATGGCATGTGGTGCAGGGATCGAACCATGGTCACCTGCACCTGCCTAAGCTTGCCTAAGCAGGTGCTTTAGACCACTGAGCTATCTCGCCAGCCTCTCTTTGTGTTCTTCTAAAGACATCAGTTGTTGTTTTAGATCTAGAAACCTCCCCCAAAGTGTCAAGAGTTTAAATGTGGAGCTTGTGCAAGGTGACTGGGGCATGGGGAAATGACACTCACCCCTGAGGAATCCAAAGCTGCCTGTGCTTTCAGGAGACGGACCTGGTCAGCAGAGTTGAAAGGGGCAGGTCACTGAGGGTATGACCCAGAAGGGTATGTTTCCGTACTCTGCTCCCCACTTTGTTCTTTGTTTTCAGGCCACCACATATGGGACATGCGGGCAGCTTTTGTCTATCAGCCCTGTCCACCTTGTGCTTCCAGCTTTGCGGCCATCTGACTATGAACTGAATCCTCTTAAGAACCATGAGCCAAAATAGCTTATTATTTGAATTGTAGGTATGAAGTGTTATGTGTTAGTGATCAGAAAGTGACCAAATCATCAATCATATTTGTTTAGGGCCCCATCTTAATAAATTCTTTGAACCTTAATTAACTCCTGAAGGGCCTACTATGACAACAGTCACACTCTAAGGGCCTTAGAAATGTGAATTGGGAAGGGTGCTATTCATAACACCATCTGTCTCAGCTTCTGTCTGGGTTCTGCCCTACTTCTCCTTTTAAGTGTTGCTTTTGTTTGTTCTAAAGTCTTTGGGATCGATTCACACATTTCCTCAAATCCCCGAGTGGTCACGCCTATTGTCCCCAGTTGAGCATTTCAGATCAATGCTGTGTATGCAGAATGAAAATTAAATAGAATTATGGCACAGCATGTAGGCTCACATTAGGGAGTGTTTCAAGAGAGGCTTTTGCTCTTAACTTTTCCTTTTATCAAGGGAGAAGGAATTAATTTTTCACTTAAAGAGCTAGTATAAACTATGTGATTTACAAAAGAAAAATTACTAATGAAGTGCCTAACTCTTATTTGTTTTTAATAATGTTACTTCTTTACTCTGCTTTCACTAACTTTGTTAAGAGATGGTTGTGGAAAGATTATTGAAAGAAGCATAGGAAAAAAATTATGTCTTTCTTTTTTTCCATGGCCAGCTCAGCTCGCCCTGAGGGTGGGGCTGGTATGGCATTTGGTGCCAGGAATTGAACTGTGGTACCTGCGCTTGCCTAAGCTTTCCTAAGCAGGTGCTTTAGACAGATGAGCTATCTCACCAGCCCAAAAATCATGTCTTCTAAAAGCAGAAATGGGCATCATTATGGGCAAAGACCAGCTGATTACTACCAATCCTTCCCAGTCTTATTATGGCCCATGTCCTGAATCCCCTAGTGGTATAGGACGCTACTGTCTGCTTGTACCAGAATTCTAGGAAGATGTGATGATTTCACACACATGTTCTTCATTTTTTTCCTAGGCTCAAAAAGTGTTTGGCTAATTCTACCTTATTAGGCTCATCAACATCTTTCCTTTCTTCCACTCTACAGGTGTTAGTTATGGAGCAAGCCAATATAAGCTCATCTTCTTTCTTGTTCCTGCTTCCATGATCACTATCAGAAACTCAGACACTTGAAAGAACCGGATCTATGCAGCTTTGTTCCTAAAACCTGTCCCCCAGGAGCCACCAGCTCAGCTGCCTATAATTCCCGGGGATTTTCATGGTTTTCATTATAAATCAGCTTGTTTATATCTTTTGTTTTAAACATAAAAATCTGATTATAGCTAGCTGGTTTTGCTGGGTTGTAGAAATTATCCTGAAAAGAACTGGAGGGGACAAAGGAAATTTATCTGTTGGCTGAACTTTCTAAGTAGCAGTCCACAGGGGTAATTTACATTAAAGAAAAGCCAGCATGAGACTGCCTTGGGATTTAAGGCACTTTTGTTAGAAACGAAAATATCATACTTCCGACCAAAATGGGTTGAATGGTTCAATGCACACAGAGTTCTTTTCATCTGTAAACAGTTTGAAAAAACCCAGCAAGTGAGAAATAAAATACTGATTTGGTTTAAAATTGAAACCACTCAGATAAATTTAATACTTATCCCAAGTATCAAAGTATTTTGTGTTCAAAATACAGAGCTGTGGGCTGTAGGTATGGCAGCAGGCTTCTCTCCGGATCTGGCTAGCTGAAATGTCTGTGTTTATGGAGGCTCACAATTCAGGGGAACTGGGAAAGGAATTCTTGGAATGCAGTGATTTAAAATTATAAAGAACACATGTATTAGAATACACATATATGTCTTTAGACACACGGGGAGGTCACATAGCAGAGTAAAGCTGTACTTTTTGGTACTTGACACCCACAAAACTCTGAGGATAGGAATGTATAATGAGTTCTCGAACTCGGGGTAAGAGCAGTGTTAGTGAAGACTGCTAACCAGAACAGAGCAGGCAGTGGATTGGTCATGGCTGGGCAGTGGTCAAAAGATTACAATAAAGCCCATTCAATTTGTTTGAGGAGGACCTAGTAGGCTTCATGACTCCAGGAGCCTACTTTGTAGGCTATGATGATTTATAACTAAAGTTGCTAGCACTTGCCTGGCTTTTAGTACTCTCTTAGTAAATGTAAATTTTTATCCCTGTGCTCTAAATGTCCAATTAGAAATTTAGATTTTTGTAAAGCCATTATAAATACCATAAATTAACTCTAAGTCTATTTAAGGTTTGATTGGTAGATGCTTCCTATTTTCATATACTTTTGAATATAAATATGTATTCATTTACTTTATTCCCATATACACATGATGTATAATTTGTAGCTGTGTGTTGAATGCTAAATAGAGTTCTGATTTTAATTAAAAGAAATACAATTTTTAAATGATAAATTATAAATTTTCTTGATGTGAGACGTTTAGCGTAGGTTGACCAAAAGGATTATAGAATCACTGAGCATCACTTGGAGAGGGAGCCGAGGGCCCATCTGTGTCTAATCCTTCCTCATTGTTGTTCAGATGAGGAATTGAAGCCTGATAAAGTTAATTGATTTACTTTAGCTTGTTGATTCCAGTGACCTCAGTGGTATGAAATCCTTATTGGAAACAGTGTAAAGTCATTTGAGTCTAGGTCTGATGGGTTCATTATTGATCATGTTGGATAGTATTCATCTTGCAGCAAAAAATTTCACAAGGCTCATAAGCCAGTTAGTGAGACAATATCTTGATCTGCTTTCTGTCCCCAAGCAGCCCCATGTCTGGAAGAAAAGGGTCACAAAGACCTTTAACATGATAATTGTAATACTGGAAGAAAATGTCTGGTTTCTAGGTCTATTTTGAAAGATGTCTCTCATTTGGCTGTGAAAGTTCCAAAGTGTGTGCTTATTTTTTATTTTCTTTAATTAGGACCTTACTTGAGTTCTACCTCCTGTGTGAGAGTAACCGTAGACCTCTGAGCAGATGCCCCTATTATTATCGATTTCTGTAGCATGAGCCTCATGAAATCCAGACTCAGGGGATTAAAGCAAACAGTCCCAAACTTGTTTCTGTAAACCATTAAAAATGCAAAGTGTTATTTTTAAATAATATCTTAAAACAAAATACATTATTTGAAAAAGTAATAGTAATAAAACAAAGTAATAATTTTCAATTATATAAATAATATTAGGGAAGATAGAAATCGAAAGAAACTTTCAATTTGCTTATTTTTAGTAATTAGCATTGAAAGTCTTCTTAGTATGAAATTTTATAATTATTTGCATCTCAAATCATATTTATATGAAATTCAGGGAATGTATGACATCTTATTTGAATTTCATCTACAGAGTCAATAGGATTCAAACTTCCTCCGGTAAAAATCAGTTCTGTGAGACTGTCATAGTAAATTTATTTTGCCATTACTTCATCTAAATTTACCGTATCTAACTGAGCAGCAATAGCTAGTGATGTTCATGTTTTCCCTGCTCAGGGGCAGTGTGCCCAGTTGGGAGAAACAATATTTCCTCACTTCCGCCAAGGACACATAAGTAACGGAACATCTTCAAGGGCTTGTCAAAGGCTCTTGTCCTTTTTACCTACAGCCGCCCCGAATGTATTCATCACAGCAGTTCCAGCAGTAATCTTACAGCAGGAGGTAACCTTTATGATTGATCCCAGTGCTGGGGCAGAAAGCCGAAGGGATCTTGGGTCCTGGTGACAGTTCTGGTGTGGTTACTTTTATATGAGAGAAGAAGCCCTGTGCTCCCAGACTGCCTTTATGGTACACTTCCTGTTCAGTGCAATGCAGGCTAATCCCTCGTGATCAACAAAGCTTAATTTTCTGTTTTTTTCTCAGCTCAAGAAAGCTTTATGGCCACATATATCTGCTAAAACCAGGGTATCTTATAGGAAAGTTTTGTTGAATAATTTGCTAAATACAGTGGGAATAGTGTCATCCAGAGGAATATAATTCTGTGTCTCAATGTGAGCCTCACATACAACCATTACTGTCAAACCTTTAATTCACACAATGAGCACCTCTGGAGTAGTATATTATTTCCTGTATAGTATAATTAAATATAAATTAACAATGACGTAAGTCTATGTAAATAAGGCACACTTTATAAAAGAGGACAAAAGGAAAAGAAACAAGTACTCAGATGAACAAACAGTAAACAAAACAAAAACATCAACACCAAAATGTCCAAGAAAATAGAACACCAACAGTTCCAGCTTATCTAGCTTGGGCTGAGTCAAGACATCAGCCTATAGGTGCAGTCTCCCTACCTGTCTTCTCAGAACAGGAAGTTTGAAGATGGTTTTTTAAGTTGAGGGGAGAAAGTAGGGCAGAACCTAGAGTGAGTGCAAACTTTTGAGAAATAGTAGAAAACATACTTAAGTAAGCACTGGCCAAGCTTAGGTCAATGGACAGATTTTGGCAGACTCCAGGACATTTTAAAAAATTGTGGTTAAAAACATGACCATGACATAAAATTTATCTTCTTAATCTTTTTAAAATGTATGGTGTAGTAGTGTTAGCTGTATTCACATTGTTCTGCAACAGATCCCTGGGGCTTTTAAATCTTGCAAAACCAAAAAGTCTACCAATGGAACAACAATGACTCATCTCCTCTTTTCTCAAATCTGACTACTATCTTTTAAATTTCTGTGAATCTGATCACGTTAGATACTTCATCAAGTGGAATTATGCAATATGCGTACTTTTGTGACTGCCTCATTTCAGTGAGCATAATGTTCTCAAGGACCACCAGGCTTTTGTATATGATAGGATTTCTTTCTTTTTAAAGGCTGAGTCATACTCCATTCTATGTATATGCTGCAGTTTGTTATTCACTTGCCTGTCAGTGCACATTTGGATGGCTTCAACCTTTTGGCTATTGTGAGTAGTGTGGCTATGAACATGCATGCACAAGTATCTCTCTGACAGCCTGCATCCGATAATTTTAGATTTATAGCCAGAAGTGGATCAGACGGTTAGAGTTTTAATTTTTTGAGTAATTTGCAAACTATTTTCTAGAGCAGCCAGACCATTTTACTTTGCCACCAACAATGTGCATTTCTTTTCTCTTCATCCTCACAAGTACTTGTTATCCCTTCTTTTTCGATGTAGCCATTCTGCCAGGTGTGCAGTGATCTCATCCTGGCTTTGACATATTTTTTAGTCAGATTTCCATCACTATACCAAATACAATACCCAAGATAATCAACTTAGAAAGAAAAACAATTTGGCTCAGTTATAGAGGCTTTGGTCTGTAATCCATTGGCCAGGGGAGTGGCAACTGTGGGCGTGGTTCAAGTACCTGGTGGAGGAAAATGTTAATTTCATGGCCAAGATAGGAAAAAGGATAGATAGGTAGATAGATAGATAGATAGATAGATAGATAGATAGATAGATAGATGATAGACAGGCAGGCAGGCAGGCAGGCAGACAGAGTGCTAGCTTTATAGGATTCACAGTTCAGAAAATTATAATGGTACAATGTCCTTTCAGGAAGTATTTACTGAGTATTGATAATTCTAGATACTAGGAAATCAGTGGTAACTATTTACATGAAATTCTTACATTCATAGAGTTGAAGTTCTTGTGAATGATGAAAAATAGGTAAGCACAGCACATGATTAATTTTAAGTAGCAACAAGTTTTGAAGCAAACAAATAGAAGCATCAGAAAGACAACTACAAGAGGGTCTGTTTCCTATGGTGTGCTCAGGGCCCACCCCTACAAAGGTGGGGTACTCAAGTGGTAGCTAATCTAAGTTGTGAATATGAAGCAGCCGTGTCAAGCATCAGTTGAGAGGAGCAGCTGGTGGAAAGACCCTGAGTCACAAGCACAGCAAGCTCAAAGAAAGGGCAGCATGGTTAGATGACTGTGAAAGACAGAGAATGTTTTAGGAGAAGACATTGGACAGGAGCAGGGATCAGTATTTCTAGCTGTCTGAAGAGGCATCAGGTTTGGATTTTGTTTTAATGCAAAGCTACTTGAGGATTTATGCAGGAAAGTGACATATTTTAAAGCATCATCCTGGCAGCTGTATGAGACAGGGGCTCTAGTGGTAAGTCAGGAAGCAAGAACAGCTTAGAAGCTGTGAGACAATAGTCCACGTGTGAGATAGATGGTGGTTTGGAGTAGCTCCACAATGAAGATGTAGATCTTATTTGAATGTGCTCTATTTGAGTAAATAAAGTTGTACAAAAATGATGATACCCAGTGTGGTTTACTACTGACACAGTATGTGCAAAATGTAATTGTATAGTTCGAGGTCTGTCATTTTCAAGGAGATGGAGATGGCGCCCAGAACTAAAGACCACAGATGGAGCAGGGAAGCTCTTTGTCACCCGATTAATGTTTATGGGGATCAAAGCAAGAGTTTCTGCATTTTTTTTCAATCATGAGCTTAATAGTTGTAATGCCTTGAAAAGAACTAAGGAGGAGCCCTATTAATTTAAACAGGAACAACAAAATAAAAGAGAAACAACAAATAATTATGCTGATTTGCACTTGAGGGTGTCATGGAAGAGTGATGTGGTGTGAAGGGATTATTAAAGATTCACACGTCCAGAATATATGCTCCAGTCCACCCTTCTTGTACATTTCTGTCTGAGCTGAGGTTTTTCTCAAGCTCATTTTGACCTCACAGATTCTGTCCCACTTGTCAAATAGAAGAAGATCTGTGCTGTCTTTTAATCTGCCTGAGTTCAAAATCTTGCTATATCTAAAGAGAATAAACACCATCAAAGTTCTCCACCTTTCTGCAGGGAAGGAATGTTCTCTGGTCGATTCAGCAACAATCTCTCCCTGGTATTTCTCAGTTTTACAAGAAGGGAAACTGAGTTTCAAGGCAGGTTAACTACCTTTTTGAATGTGTGTCACAGGTTCTCCTTAAATAGAATTTAGTTGCATTGACCCATCAGCCCTGAAATCCAGCTCTTCTGTGTAATACATTTTATTCAGTCTATTTATTTAAGAAACCACAAACTTCCTTGTTATATTGTCTTCCAGAGATTTTTAAGCTGGTAGCTACAAAGTAAAAGGAGCCAATATAATAAGCATAGTTTATGATCCAAACCCTCAAATATTTATATTTCTTTCTTTGGAGAGAAACTGGAATATCTAATGTTTGTTTTCTTACCTTCCAAGGAAAGAAAAATCTGACAGTTACTTTTTCTCAAACACAAGCACATTTTACAATGCTTTCTCATTAATTAAGCTAATTAGACAGGAAGCAAAAATCAGTATTTATTGAATTTCTATTTTGTGTTAAGATATTATATTATATATTATATATCCCTTTAAAATGTTTTTCCCTTTTCTCTTTCCATATAATTAAAAATACTTGCAAGAATACTACAGAGGGCTCTCAAAACTTCTTTCCCAGACGCCTACTATGCCTATTTGCTTTATAATACTTTTCTATCTCAATCTATTATTTTTATGAACAATTAACAGTGGATTGTATTTTTAGTGTTCTTTTAACTTTGACTAGTTTTTCAAGATGATTTTCTAGAAACCAAGAATATTCTCTTATATATCCATCGTCACTATGTTCAGGAAATTTTGCACTGATATAGTATTTTTATCTAATCTACAATCAAGATTTCTGTCTCTACCGATTGTCCTAACAGTGTCCTTTGTAGCACCTTCATCCAGAAGTTCTAGGATCCAGCAATGCGTTCAAGGGCAGCATCTCCTTTGTCTCCTTTATCAGAAACAATTTTTACCTTTTTTATTTTGTCTTTCATGGCTTTGCTATTTTTTTCAGAATACAGTCCAGTCATTTCATAGAACGTTCCTTAGTCTAGATTTTGTTTCTGTGACATTCCCTGGTGATTAAAATCTGTATCCATGGTTGGTATGCTACACAAATTTGTGTGTCCTTACCAACGAGTCTTATTGAGATGTGCAGTATGTCCCCAGTCCTTCCTCAGAGGTGCAACTTTGATCATCCACCTAAGAAAGTTCTGGGTTTTTTTTTTCATTGTAAACTTTTGCATTCTTCCAAACAATGAGCTATCTCTGGAGAGAACTAAAGACCATGAAAATAATTTTGTTTTATTAAACTTCAACCTTAATGGATTTTAGCAGCTCTTGACAATTTCCTTGGGAAGCAGTCCTAGCTGATGCGTGGAGTGGCGACTCTAGCTCATGCTGCCTTCACATTGGCCAGTTGACCTTTCACAGAGGTGCTGCGGCCTTCTTTTGCCACTAAAATCCTCTTGGTGCAGACTCATGGATTCCTGCTTTGTTCATCAGGTCGTACTCTATCACTGTCCAGGTCTAGATTTTGCCCACAGGAGCCTCTTCAAACAAGCTTATCACTTTACAGAGACATCGCAAAGATAACAGAGAATTTCTGTACATTTTGCACTTCTTTTCCCACTATCAACATTTCATATTATTATGGCTCATTTGTAAACTACTATCCAACATTTGGACCTAACTACTAATTAAACTCCATGTTTTATTTAAATTTCACTAGCTTTCTTCTAATGTCCTTTTTTTTTTTTTTTTTTTTTTTTTTTGTTCTACGATCCCATTGGGGTACTACATCAAATTTAGCTGCCCTCCATCCTTAGCCCCTCACAGAGTTCTGTGACAATTTCTCAGACTTTTCTTACTTATGATAGACTTGATAATTTCATAGAGTGCCCTGGGCCCTTTGATATGTAGGTATATTTGTTGATTTAATGGGCACTGCCTCACTTTTGGGAACAAGAAGATGTTTTAGGCTCATTTTGTAACTACTCTAGTTCAGTTCTGGAATCTGCTATTCCTCCCAGGAGCCCTTGTTCCCTGTAACAGAAAATGATGGTTAGGGACTAACATGTAGGCACTGAGTAGGCTCATTGATAGTGAGTTGTCACGTGTCATAGATCCTAGGTCTATTGGGAGCTGAAGCTCAGAGATATGGATTAGACAGAGCTGTAGATGTATCTGTTGATTCACAGGAAGCCTATGGCTTTAGCCAAGCCCCATAGGGGCTCCTTTCCATTTTGTAGCTATTTCTTCCACAGTGATAGCCAATACCATCAGTATTTTCCCACTCAGTTGCTCACATGTGCTCTTCAACAACACTTAGAGATTAGGTTGAGAATTTCTACATCTGCATTAGTACAATGAATCACACTGACATGAGTTCAAAATTTGTTTGCAATATTCATTTTGCCCTCCCTAAACTAAAGGGATACAGTGGTATACTAAGATTAACAGGGGCTTAGTTAGTTCTTTTTCTTTTTTTCCATTCAAATCACAGATAGATTTATTTCTGCTCAAAATAAATGTTCAGTTTTTTTCCTTATTAGCTTTATGGATTAATTAATTAATTAACTTTGACTTTCTAACAACAGGAACCAGCAAATAGTCTTTTCTACTATGAAAAGTCTGATAGCAAAAGTGAGATTTCATGGACCACACAGTCTTTTTTCTACTCAGTCCTGCTGGCTTTGAAGGATAGTGCCTATTGATTGTACATCAACAAGTGCACACACTGAGTTTCAGTAAAATTTTATTTATAAATATAAGTAACAGATATATCTTGTCTGCAGGCTGGTGTATTCTGGCCCTTGTTCTAGATCATTAAAATGATTCCCTAAATCAAAACTATAAAAAAATGGTATTTTCAGAGAAACATTGTCTTCTGCTTTATCTCTTCTCCCATGTGGCTTATTGTTAGGGATTGTGTCTAGTTATCCCCCAAAAGCCTCATGCAGTCATGGGGCAGACTTCTAGAGTTTGTGATTAACTCATGATCCACTGGGATTCTGGGTGTGAGTGCTGCACCCAGCCTGGGGCAGATAACCTGAGTGCCACATAAGGGAGACAGACTTGCTCCTGCAGCCATTGTTGCTGCTACTTCCTCATTGTACTCTCTGCTCTTTGCTGATGCCATGAAAGATTGCTCTCTGCCATGCGTTGTTCTGCCTTGGAGCCAGCTGAGCATGGACTGAAACCTCCAGTACCTGTGCGCTAAATAAACCTTTCCTTCTCTCAGTTTGAGTGTTGGGTATTTGTCCCAGCAATGAGAGAAGAGTAACTGAGAACTTACTGTATTTTCTAAAGGTGATCATAGCATGTACACCACGTGCTCTTCTGAAATGCAACTTTGCTATTCCCTCATCCAGATGGAATGTATTTTTTCTACCCCCTTGAATTTAGTTTGGTGCTGATAAATGCAAGATGCAGGTGACTCCCATGATCAATATAATGTGATCGAAGTAGCACTGTGACAATTTTGGTCTTTCTTTACCTGCCTGCCTTGGAAATGTCCATTCTGAGAGAAGCTGGATAATAAGTTGAGATGTTCACATTGCGAGGAAGTTCAAACTAACTACATAAAGAGAAAATAGTGGCTGAGAGTAGTGGTGCATGTCTGTGACCCCAGAGTTCTGTTGGCTGAGGCAGAAGGCTCATAAGCTCAAACCTAGCTTGAGTAATACAGTTACTGAGTCAGACCTCACTTAAAAAAAAAAAAAAAAGGTGGAGGATGTGGCTCAGTGTGAAGCTCTGGGATTATAACCCCAGGAGAGAGAGGTGGGGGGCACAGAGACAGACAAACAGACAGACAGACAGACAGACAGACAGACAGACAGAGACACACAGCAAGAGACAGGGAAAGAGAGACAAAGAGGGAGAGACAGAAGAGAGAGAGGCAGAGACAGAGAGATAGAGAGACAGAGATAGAGACAGAGAGAGAGATACAATGGCAGAGAAAGATAGAGACAGAGAGACAGAGATAGAGACAGAGACAGAGACAGAGAGAGACACACAGAGACCTAGAGAGACACAGAAAGACTATAGAGCTTCCAATCTTCAGCTACTTCAGTCATCAGCTTACAAGTTCTAGGATGAGAGTGATGAAGCTGTTGTGGACACACTTGCTCCCACAAATGTCCCTTGAACAATGCCCAGACATGTGGCTTTAGTTCTTTTCTCAGTCCTCCAGCTACTTAAGTCATCTCATCTGAGGCTTCAGATACTATAGAGCACAGATGAATGGGTAAGTCACCAAATAAAGTAACATTATAATTCCACTAATTTAGGCAAGGATTGTACTGTTGTTTTGACCTGGAAAACTCCCTAAAGGCCATGTATGAAAGGCTTGGTCCTCAGACTGACACTGTTGGGAAGTCGTAGAACCCTTAAGAGGTGGGCCTAGTGGGGACACTTGGGTCACTTTTCCAAGAGAGATTGTGAGACCTCAGCTTCTTCCTTCCTCTCTTTCACTGCTCTGCACCTGCCTGTAAGATTTGGTTTCCTTCAGTCACATGTTCCTGCCTGATGAACTTCCTTGTCAGAGGGCATGCTCAAATCAATACAGTCAGCCCACCATGAACTGAGCCCTCTCAAAATGTAAGCCAAATACCACTTTTCTCTTTATAAATGGATTATCTCAGATCTCTTTATAGGGATGAGGAGCTAACTAGCATAGTTGTTACTCAGTAATAGACAACGGGGAGCATGCCCTAATTCTCCTTACTATTTTCATTACCACTGTGTCAGTTTCCTAGGGACGGTGCAACAAAAATTAACTGGCTTAGCCACTAACTATGCATTGTCTTATGGAACTCTTTGTGCGTGTGTGTGTGGGGGTAACAGGAATCAAACCCAGGGCCTTGCACTTGCCAGATGGAGGCTGTGTCGCTAAGCTGTATCCCAGGCCCTGTCTTATGGAAATCATAAATCAAAGAGTTCGTAGGGTTGATTTCTTCCGAGAACTCTGAGGGAAGGCTCTATTCTAAGCGTTTCCCCTTGGCTTACATGTAGCTATCTTCACATGAGTTTTCACAAGCTCTTCTCTCTGTGCTTGTCTTTGTGTTGAAACATCCCCTTTCTGAAGACACGAGTCACACTGAGTCAGAGCCCATCTGAATGACCTCATTTTAGCTTGTTTGCCTCCATCATGAGTACATCTCCTAATAAGGCCACCTCCTGAGGTACTGGGGATCACTTAGGACTGCAATATAGGAATCTAGGGGAACACAGTTCAACTTATGGCAACAATTTCTGGAGCTAGTAAATTCCATTTACTTTTATTTAATCTTCCTGTCTTGTATGAAAACTCAACACGCTGGTATTTTCTGTATTTTTCTCCTTTTATTGACTTATCTTTTTAAAATAATTAAAATTGATTTTAATATAAAAGAACAAAAGGTTCATGGATGTGGTTTTAGGTTTCACACCTGTAAGAAACTAACATTTTTGTGCAATATCTAAAAAAATACAGTGTTATCTGAAATGATATGAAAACACTCCTCCCTGCTCTACCTATATTCACCTGGGTTCTTCATATACTTCAACAAAACAGCAGATGGAAATGTGTGGAGCACAGAAGGCTTGGTGAGATAGCTTTCTTCTATTAAGACAGAAGTGAAAGAGATATGAAAAAAATTATAAAACAATGCCTTTCTAATTTTTTCACTCTTTTTATTAAAACTGTATAATTATTTTAGTGCAAAATTTATTAGTATCAGCATGTAAAAGCTTTTTAAAATTTAAGTTTGTTTTTATTTACATAAAAATTAAGAATTATGCACAGTCATGGGGTACCATGTGATAGTTCAATACATATATGCATTGTGTAATATTTAAATCAGTTTAAACTTATCTATCTCATGAAATATTTGTCATTGCTTTGTGGTGAAAACATTTGAACTCCTTTCTGCTTGCTTTGTGAAACAGATAGCACATAATTGTTATTTACAGTTGCCCTATGTGCACCAGGACTTCCTACTACTAAGTGGAATTTGGGACATATAGACTGGTCTCTCCTCACCCCTCACTCTCCCTTCCACTAAGTTTTTCCCCTGCTTTGTTTTGTTCAGTTAATGATATTGTTATGATATGTATTGTGGTTCATAATGTCAAGGGATGAAGTTGAAAGCTAAAAGGAGGAAGCTGGCAGAGATTTATTGGAAAGTAAAGAAAAAAGAGAAGGGGAAAGGAAGAGGAAAAAGAAAGAGGAGAAGGAGGAGGAAGAGCAGGAGGAGGAGAAAGGGGAAGAGGAGAAGGAGAAGGAGAAAGAGAAGGAGAAGGAGAAGGAGAAGGAGAAGGAGAAGGAGAAGGAGAAGGAGAAGGAGAAGGAGAAGGAGAAGGAGAAGGAGAA
>NW_004524671.1:7744567-7760842 GCF_000260255.1 Octodon degus | reverse complement strand
AGAGAAGGAGAAGGAGAAGGAGAAGGAGAAGGAGAAGGAGAAGGAGAAGGAGAAGGAGAAGGAGAAGGAGAAGGAGAAGGAGAAGGAGAAGGAGAAAGAGAAGGAGGAGAGATCTCAATTTCCAGGAGAGGTCCTGAGCAGGTGGCTGCATGGTCCCTTGATTCAGTTAGTCATGGATAAACGGAGCACAGAAACTGCTCAAATGTCTAGTGGCCAGTTCTCATGGGTGGGTCTGCAGATTTGAAATGACCAAGTGGAACTCAGGCCTTCTAACCCAGTTCTTCAGCATGTAGAGTTTAAATGAAACTTTAGAGAGAAAAATTGTTATTTTCCATTTCAAGTTCCTTAGAACTCAGGAACTTGGTAGAAAGGGGCTGCACTCTCTGAATAGGAAGGCGGTTGGATTTCATGCTGCCTGAGAAGTTTATCTTTGGTTCAGAGCCCCAGTTATGCACTGACTCTCTCGTGGGCCCTAACACTCAATGATTGCTTATTAATTTCTAAGTCAGCAGTCTAAAATAATATGACTGGAAGATACACCATATCAATTTCTAGAAAATTTTCTCACTATATTTTATAACCGCACAATGTTTTTAACATGCACATGCACAATAATTTATTTAATCCATTTCCTATTCAGATGTTTAGGAACTTCCAATATTTATTGCAATGACAAAGAATGCTGCAAGTAATGATCGTGTGCATTTTCATATTCTTTGAAGAGTATTCATAGGGAAAATTCCAAAGCATAAGATTTGGGGCTCAGCAGATAAAATATATGTAGTTTTATAGATATTGTGGAATCTATTAGAATTGCATGCCGTTTTTCATTTCTGCCAACAGTGTGTGAAAGTTCTTTTATAGTCTCTCTAATAAAACACATTGTCAATATTTTTAACTTATACCAATCTCTTGGGTGAGAAAGAGTATCTAAGTATGGTTTAAATTTTAACCTCTGTCAGTTGAGTATCTTCTCATATGTTTAAGAGCTGTTTAAGGATCCAAGCTACTGGAGAGGCCAAGGAAAGAGAATCACTGCAAAGTCAAGGCCAGCCTGGCCAACTTCGTGAGGCCCTACCTGAAAACACAGAAACAACCCAAAGCAGGACGGGGACGTAGCTCAGTGGTACAGGGCCTGACTAGCATGTTTGAGACCATGACCAGCACTGACAAAAAGAGCGTGGTGGGAGGGAAAGAAGAAAAAAGAAAGGAAAGGAAACAGAAGAAAGAAAAGCAAAGAAAGCTTCATCATTTTTCATTTAACTTTGTTGTAGTATTTGTTTGGATACTTTTTGCCATATGTCAAAAAAAGCATATATTTAAAATTTTCAATCTTTTATTGTGGTTTCAGTGTGAATCACAGTTAGAGAGCTTGTGCACAGAATTGTAGAGGAATCCCTTATATTTTCTTGTATTATTCATAGTTTTATTACATTTACATCACTGATTAATTTTAATTATATTCTTGCACGTTGCGTAAGGAATGAGTCTAACCTTGTCCTTTTAAAACATCTGTCCTATTGTCCCAGTGCACTTTTAATAATCTATCTTTGCTGCAATGTTATGAGATGCCATTTTCATCGTATACTCGATTTGCATAAACTACTGATTCTACTTCTCAACCTTCTACCTCACTGGTGTGGCCACTTCTCCATGCACCACAGCACTGCTCTAACGATTGTGGCTCGATGATGTAATAAAATCTGACACAGGTAGGCCACCTTTACAGCTCTTCTTTTGCAGCATTTCCTAGTTCCATTGCTGCATCTTTATTGTTTAGTACAGACTTGTTTGTCAGCTTTCTAGTACTAGAAAGAAGCTCCTTGATATCTTAACTCAGGGGAAATTGTCATCTTGATGCTGGAAAGCCCGTACTGAATAAGGCCAGAAGGGTCACTTGTAGTGTTACTCGCGTAGATCTTAAACACTATTTGTTGAGCTTATTTCTAAGTTTTTGTGGCTTATTTTTTCAAAGTTGTAAATCAAGTTTTTCTTCTGTAGTTCTTCTATTTAAATATTGTGTATGTATGTTATCGATTAATTTTTATGTCACTATTATATCTTGTTTCATTGTATGAATTAGAGTTATTAATTACCCAACATTTCCAAGTATGCTATACAGTAATCTGAAAATATAATTTATTTATTCTTATAGGTATAATAGTTTCATCTTGTCTGGTTGCATTAATAATTCTAATATGAAATTAGACAGTAATAAAGTTAGTGTGCTCTCTCTCCTTGGCCCTGATCTTGGTCTGAATGCATCTAGAGTATCCAACTTAAGTAATATTCTTGATTCAGGGTGTACATGCATCTACTTATGTCAGGGGTAGATCAATGTAGATGTGTGTATGCATATGGGTGTAGCTATGTGTGTACACTTATTTTAGGACTGATCTTCGCACTTTGCTGTGGCACGTGAGTTTTCCAGGAATTCCTTCTTGGAGCACAGTCCTTTCTCCTTGGCCTCGGAGCCGCTGTTTACCGTGGTAGCTTGGTGTGTCTGAGACGGCTGCTCTATGTTCAGTACAAATTGGCGACTGCCGAAGGGGAAAATGGCTGCGCTCCTTTGGATGCACATCTCCATCTATTTATCCTAATTACTGGCTTGGAATTTTCTCTCTTTCAATTTTATTTTTTTTGACTTCTGATTGTCCTTAAATTTCCCCTATCCTCACATGTGCGTCCCTCTAAGTATTTGTACAGTTCTCTAAGCTAGTTTTGTTCATACTATACTTTGGTTATCTTTCAGGATTTTTGTCCCCTCTTAGTTCTGTTTTCCTGAACAATTGCAAACTTGTTTTGTCTTCCTTTTTAATGCCTGGGATGGAACCTAGGGTTTCTACAGTGCTTTTAAAAGTTTTTAAAATTTAGAAACAGTGTTTCTAAGGCATTAAATTGCCCAGACTGAAATCCTACTTGTGATTTTACTGCTTCCACCTCCCAGATGTATTTTGTCATTTAATTTTAATTTGTGTGTGTGTGTGTGTGTGTGTGTGTGTGTGTGTGTGTTTTAGGGAAGGGTCTACAGGGTGTTCAGGGTCTCATTACTAGATCAGATTCATAGTAATCTGCCTGTTTACAGCCTCCCAAGAGCTGGGATTACAGGAACGCCATCAAGCCCAGTCTCAATTGCTGTCTCAGCACGCCCTCGGGGTGGGGCCAGCACAACAGACCCTGGGATCGAACCCCAGGTCCCTGCACCTGCTTGCAGGCTTTTTAATATGCTGAGCTATTTGGTCTGCCCTATTTTGTCATTTTAAAATACCCCCCACCTTTTTTTAAAAAATCATTTCAAGGAATTTAGGTGAGGAGAAGAAGATTCTTAGCCGCAAGCTTGATTTGATATCTGGTTTACATTTTTCATGCAGGCCAATCCGTTCCTTTTTGCTCAGGACTTTTCTTCTAGGTGCAGTATGGAAAGTCTGGTGTCTCTGTCAAATAGACTGTTGGAATCCCCATCCTGTAATATTCTCTTCCATGTCCGCATGCACCCAGTGGAGGACAGTTCAAGCAACTCATGTGATGAGTGTGGTAGAAAATTTTGATAGAAACTTTTTTCTAAGAAACAAGTAGAAAAATAGATGTGGAAGAATGGAAAAACCTAGGTAGAGTATAGGTGCCCAAGAGAGCTAAGAAAGCATGAAGTTCAAAGCAGCTGTGACACAATTACTGCCATTAGGCTATTCAGACAGAACTTCGATTTTTCATCATATCTAAGTAGAAACAGTTAGTGCTTATATTGCTTGATCAATTTTGTACACCTGCACCTGGTAAACAGAGCAACTACTCTGAAGATAGCAGTATGCCATAGAGTAACTATTAAGTTCCTACCATCTTGTTTTAAAATTCTGTATCATTTTCTTTTTTTGGTCTCTTTAAAAATAAGAAATAATAGTATTACCAATTAGAGAAGGGAGGAAAGTGGCACATTAATCTTACAAAATGTACATCATGCTCTCAACTTTAATATTATTTTACATCTAGGTACACAACGTTGCCATGGTTTGTATCAGGATGTATGTTTCTCTTACTTGTGCCAAATGGGGTGGGGTTTTTTAGAACTGGGGACTGAACTCAGGCCCTTGAGCTTGTCAGGCAAGCACTTATTCTATGGAGCTATCTCCCCAGCCATAAAATTTTATTATTTTTTTGTGGTGATACCAGGGATTGAACTTAGGACCTTGTGCTTGCCAGGCAAGCACTTATTCCACTGAACTATCTCCCTTGCCCCCACCCCAAACAGGGGTTATAAAACAGCTTTGCATATAGGAAACCAAATAGCATTTACAGAGAAATCTATTATAGAAATTAATTGTGCATTTTCAGCCTATTAAAGTTATAGAAAAGTTTTCTTTTGCAACGTACAGCAATTCACATAACTGCTTATCAAGGAAGACAAAAGGAAGAAGATGCTACCAATATGAAAATTAGGAATTAACTTTTTTCAGTATTTCTTTTTTTTTTTTTGCCCTACAGAATTTAATTTAATGATATATACTCCATGTATGGTCCCTGGTTTTTCTAGATCAAGCATGATTTAACTCTAGGTGAGTTACATTGATGTATTCTGTGTTGGTAATGTGAAAATATGGACACTGTAACAAACTAGGGCCAAAACAACTGTTTTCAGTGCTAAAATTGTGGACAACATAAGGGGTCTGAGTGGCTGCTCTCTGTCTTCTCTGGTCCTCCTCTTGGCTGCCCTGTCTTCCTGTCATTTGCCTGGATGAAGTCATCCACTTTTGCCCATCCACGATGACATCTCATCAGGCAGGGTTGACTTCTGAGCTAATGTCAGTATCACACAATAAGAGTTCAAGACCTCCCAAGAGTTCTTGCAGACAATAATGACTCTGAGAAATAAAACAATCAACCAAACTAAACAAACAAATCAAGCAGTTCTCAGAGCCTATGAGAAAGGGAAAGAATGACGTGGGCCGCAGCCACCATGGAAACCCTATCTAGGCCTACGATGTGATTGTGCAGATTGACCCGTATGGCATGAATTTTACTCTAAGGATTTGTGGAAGTTAGACTTTCATGATTAGCTGAACTAATTGGGAAAATAAATTAAGAAAAGATTGTTTGGGTAGTATTACCAGGCTGAGGAACAAGGAATGCGGTTAAGATGCAGGAGTAAATTGAGCTAGGTGGTAGCACCAAGTGTGTTAAGAAGCATTCAGGACAAGATATGAAAACAGGTCAGAGAATGGCTTAAGTTTGGTGTGTGAAGGATGTTACTAAAATATAGTGATTTGAGAGCATGCTCAAAGACATGGCTGTTAAAATAGTTAAGTCCCAGAGTGGTGTTGTTGGGAGGTGGTAGAACGGTGAAGAGGTAAAGCCTAGTAAGAGACTTTCAGGCCGCAGGGGGCAGGCCCTCAACGAGGACAGTGGGATTGGCCTCTGCTCCACTTTCTCTTCTGTGTTCTGGCACTGAGCTGAATGGCTTTGATCCACTGTGTGCCTACACCATGATGTGTTGTTTCACCACAGGCCCGAAGGCAGTGGGATCTAGAGCTTCCAAAACTGTGAGCCAGAATAAACATCTCTGCCTAAAGTGATTGTCTCAGGTGTCTGTCTTGGTGACAGAAAGCTGACAAAGCAGCTATGTGCAAGGATGAAGTAGCTCCTGGACCTTAACACCATGGAAGGCAATCAGAGACATGGAGGATACCAGACGAAGGTCACACATCAAGTTACAGCTTGTCAGCTCTTATGTTGATACTAAAATTAAAGAGTTCATGTGTCCTTGTCTTTGTGTTGTTTAATATAAAAGAAAGATCTAAGCTTGTGGAAGTGAGAGCCTTATAGCGAAAAGAATACTTAAAATTTTGCTACCAACCATGTTTTAAAGTTCATCATATAGTTTCTATAAGATGAATATGCCACTTTCCTTCAATTTTCCCAAATGGTAATGCTACCGTTTGTACTTTTCATACCAAAATATAACAGTGATCATTGAAATGGTCATTTAGTTTGAAAAACTTTGCAAGGGTTGCTGTAATAATCATTCATGATGATAACAGTTGAGGGCTTAGGGTACTGGCCAGCTAACAGTTTAATTTATGCTCACAGGTCAATTCCCAAAGACATGAAAAACTGAGTGGATGTGAGAATAGATCGAAAAAGACATTTGAGGCAAAAGTTTATATATTAGTGAGAAGATAATAATACAAGCATATAAATAACTTTTCATGTGCCAGGCACTTCTCTAAGCACAGTGTATACACAAGCAGGTTTTAAAAAAATACTGTTCAGCAAGAGTGAAGATTCAATTTAAAGCATGATAGATGATATAATCAAGTTATTCAATAACATCAGGTTACATAAGTAAGAAAGGAAGACCTCACAGCCAGCTCCATGTTTTGAGACCAGACATGTCCAGGAATATTTATAGAACATCTTCTAAGTAGAGAGTGAGACAGAAAGACAAATAATTCAATACTCCGTGATCAGTGCTGTGTCAGACTGTTTAGGAGGACAGAGCCGAGGGATGCTTTCTGCTTTCTGCTTGCAGAAAAAATGACACCAAAGAAGACAGTCAACAAATATGGAACTTCTTTAGCATCCTGGAATTGTTTATAAAGATATTAACAAAATAGAATCTCTTGGAGGCACTTCTTTGAAATAGAATTATTTTGAAACAGGTTTCTCATGGATTGTGTGTGCAAATCAGATGACATTTTCTAGTCTATGTGTAAGACCTGACATCCACACCAGGCTACGTGAGAGGTTATGGTTCTTGGGCTTGTCTCTGCTGTGCCGTAGAATCCATACTGGCCACTACACTCATGTCCTTACCAAAATCAGTTCCTTTGCTTTGTAAATCTTAGGTGGTCACTGTACTTAGAAAATCATATAATTTGATTAACTACTTATGTCGCCTTACTTATAATTATGCTAGCTGTAATTAGAATATTAATTGACTGTTATATAAAGCAATGAAATGTGAATTCTGAAATTTTAACCCTTTGAGAGTACAAATGAATGCTCTGAAAATACTCATTAAAGGATAATCACAAAATAAAATGTTGTTCATTTATTTCTGTAGAACAATAAACATTTGGGGAAAAGATTATAAAATTAAGAAGATTCTGAACTCAGATTGGACTAATATTGCATTTGCCTGCTCATGAATATCTTTAAAATGTCTTGCATTACTTCAAAGAAACAAACTGGAAATCACTGATTATGCATGTGTGGTGTGATTCATATAAGAAAAGTATAGAACTTCAGAATTTCTAAAGAAATAGTTATGACCCTATATCAATGAATGCAGCTTTATAGACTATATTCTTGAATTAAAAAAAAATTTCTAGGGGCCGTAGAGATAGCTTAGTAGAATAGGCACTTACCTGGCAAGTGCAAGGTCCTGAGTTCAATCCCTGGTACCTCAAAAAAATTTACATACAGTTAGATGGGAGGAATAAGTACTGGTATTCTACAGCACGATAGCACGAATATAATTTACAATAGAATAGTATATATTTTATAAAGCATTAGAAGAAAGAAGTTTGAAGGTTTCTGACACAAAGAAACAATAAATGTTTAAGGAAATGAAAACGCTGCTTACCCTCAGCTAATCCTCACATATTGGATGTTTGTGTATAAATAACCACACTGCACTCCACAGATAGGCAAAACTTGAATTTTTAAAATTTGTAGATTGGAGAGCCCATTGAACCCAGCTGTCCCTCTCTTGGGTGTTTTTCCAGAAGAACTGAAAACATCACACCACAGTGATATATGTGCACCCTTGTTTATAGCAGCACAATTTGTCATAACTAAATCTTGGAAACAACTCAAAGGCCCATCTTCTGAAGAATGGATAAAAAAAATGTGGCACTTTTACACGATGGAATATTACTCAGCTATAAAAAAATAAACTCAAGGCTTGTATAGGTAAGTGGAGGCAACTAACTAGAGACCATATTTATAAGTAAAATAAAGCAGACCCGCATAACATCATAGTGTCTCCCTAATATAAGAACTTGACAAAGTAAATAAAATCTGAAAGGTACAATAGATCCTGTGGAAGGGAAAGAAACTGCTCAAGAGGAAGAAACAACTGGGATGAGAAAAAGGACAAAGGAAAAAACTAAAGAAGGGAAAAGATAAATTTTTAATTTCTGCTGGTCTATTGAAAGGAGTAGTTAATGCTTAAATTTTTTTCTCTTCTCATTTTTAATTTCTTATTGCTTTTTTGATCAATTTTAGATGCTTATATCTAGTAATCTAGACAAAATTTTTTGTTGCTAAGACCAATTTACAGTATGATTTACTTTAAAGAATATAAACAAAAACAAAAATATAAATATATAGCAAAAATAAAGACAGAGTAATGTACAATAATATATATGGCATAGATTTTCAAAACAAGAACAGCAAATTGACAAGGGTGTTATATTACATATTTTGATTGCCAGGTCTGTTGCTCAGATTAACAGACAGAGGTATGCAAGATTGGACAAATAATTGAACAGTAATGCTTGCTTTCAATAAATCTTAGTTTTTTCTTATCCTTTTTACTTTTAAAAAATTTATTTTAAAGAGAATATAAGAATAATGGATAAGACATTAGAAATGGCACACATTCAGAAGAGCAAGATGAGAGGCATTCAACCATGGTTTTTGTATTGCATGTTGCTGTCTTCAATGTAGTTGCTCGGATTACAGATATGAGAACATAGTCAGAGTGAAAATTTTAAACTTTAACTATTTTCAAAGAACTGATGGAATTAGTACAATCACATCAGCTATCCTGTATATATACTTACATGATTTTTACCCTTCCCTTTTTCCTTTCCCTTTTCTTCATTGTTTGTTCCTTATGTTCAATTTATTTCTATTTTACTATGTTTATTATACCTTACAGATTTTATTTATTCTTTCAGGTTCTTATACTAGAGAGATAATGTAATATTTACACTTGAGTCTAATTTATTTGACTTGTATTTATAGCTTCTAATTGCATCCATTTACCTATAAAAGCCTCAAGTTTAACTTTCTTTATAAAGGAGTAGTACTCCATTGTATAAAAATTCCACATCTTTTTTTTATCAATTCCTCAGATGACTAGCACTTTGGTTGTTTGAATTGGCCATCCCAACTTGTACTGCTATATAAACATAGGTGCACATATATCATTGTGTTATGATGTTTTTGTTCTTTTGAAAAAAAAAAATACCCAGAACAGGGATAACTGGGTTGTATGGGATTTCCAGTCTTAGTTTTTTTCAGGAGTCCATTACACTGGTTTCTATAGTCATTGTACTATTCTACATTCCCACCAGCAATGGAGAAGCATTTCTTTTTCCCCACAGTCTTGCCAGCATTTGTTATTAGTTGATTTTTTTATGACAGCCATTCTTTCTGGGGTGGGATGGTATTTTAATGTTGTTTTCATTGCTTTTCTAGATGACCAGTGTTGTGGAACTTTTTTTAATGTATTTATTTGCCTTTTTTTTTGTTTGGTTGGGCTTTTTTGGGGGGGAGGAGGGTCTACAGGGTGTTCAGGGTCTCACTACTAGATCAGATTCATAGTGATTCTCCTGTTTGCAGCCTCCCAAGTGCTGGGATTACAGGTGTGTGCCACCACACCGTCTCAATTGCCATCTCAGCACACCTGGAGGCAGGGCCGGTATAGCAGGCCTGGGGGATTGAATCCCCTACTCTTGCACCTGCTTGCAGGTGCTTTAATCCACTGAGTTATTTGGCCAGCCCTGTTGTGGTCATTTTGATCCCTTTCTAGAATATCTTTTAGTACTCTTTGTAGGGTTGGTTTGGTCATCATGACTTTCTTTAGCTATTCTTTGTCATGGAAGTATTTTACTCCTCAATTAAATCTGAGAAAGAGTTTTTCAAGTTATGTTAGTCTGGGTTGGAATTTATTTTCTTGCAGAATTCAAAGTACTTCACTCCATGCTCTTCTTGACTTTATGGCTTGTGCTGAGAAATCTGTTTTTACTCTGATGTGTTTTCCTTTAAATGTATTTGTTGTCTGTAGTGGCTTTTAGTATGTTGTTCTTATGCTGAATTTCTGGGATTTTGATTATTATACATCTGGGTGTAGTTTTAATTGTGTTGATATTATTTGGAGCTCTATATGCCTTGGCTACCTGAATGTCAGATTGTTTCCCATATTTGGGGAGTTTTCTGCTATTACTTCTACCCATATGCTTTGTATGTCATTCCTGTTGCCTCCATCTATTAATCTTATTTTGTTCATCTTCACATCATCTTGCAGCTGTTGAATTATTATTTCCTGGATCCTAGTTTTAAGAGATTTTTCCTTATTTTTTTCTCTTTTCACTAGCTGCAATGGTGTCTTCAATGTCTGCAAGTTTATCTTCATTTTCATTCAAATGGGTTTACCAACTTTTAATGGAGTTTTTTATTTCCTGTATATCACTTGGAATCTGCTTCATGCATTCTATTTCTTTTCTATGTTTTTCATTCAATGTTTCTATCATTTTTCTATTCTCCTTTTTAAAATCAGTGTCTTCTTTAGAAACACATAGTAATTCATTCATTACAACCATCATTTTTTTAGCTGGGAGAATAGTTATGATTTGATTTCCTCTGTGCCCTTCTCCAGTTGTTTCTTTACTTCAATTGATATTATTTTAGATATTTCAAGTGTGTGACTTCCAATTTCTTCTATGGTAGTATCTCCTGGATTTGTTCTGGATGGGCTTTGGGGCCTGAGATTGCATTTTGCTCCTTCGTTTAGTCATTTTCTATTTTGGAAAGAACTCTTTATTTTATTTCTGTACTACTTCTTTGTGAAAGTTTGTTGGTCGGTAGCTCTATCACTGTAATGAGAAGCTCTCTAATAAGTCTATTCTTTAGCTATCTCTTCTGAGTCAGAGTGTCTTGTTTTGCTTTCGTCCCAAGTTTATTCCTTCTCTATTAATGGAGAGTGGAATATTAGTTTCTATTTGTCACTGTCCTCTGTCCTTCAGAATAGAGCTTTGGTGAGACTATAACCCAAGCACCTTCTGATATTACTACCCATGGGAGAACATGATATTATTACCTAAAGCGTATATGATATCCTAGTTACAGTAGTACAATTGGTAATACTAGTAACACCAATGAGATTTAGAAATTAAACTTTGATAAACAATGGCTTTGTATTTTAGATCATAGGTGCAAACACTAAAGCTATATAACAAAGCAGATCATAAATTAGTACGTAAACTAGTTCCCCTGAGTTCTGTCTGGGCACCTCCTCTTAACATACCTGAAGTCTTCCAGGCAGACTGGTTCACCTATGTGTCCTCCTGCTGCCTCTGTGCCTCATGCATCTTCCCATATTTCTAGGCCTCAGTCTGGGCCCTGCTGGACCTAGCAGCGTGCATCAGCTCTCTTAGTCTAGCTGTAGGCCTCAGCCTAGACCCACGCCACTGAACTCCACCTGCTGGGCCTCTCACACAAGCTCTTCTGGGATGCTGCACTGTAAGCAACTAATTTGAAGACCACATTATGCAATGTCATCACCATTGCTGAATTCATATTATGTTTTTAGTAAAATTCTGTACCATTTGTGGTTTTTTTTACAATCTTTTATTCTCTTTAAAAACATAAAAATTTGTAAAAAAAATATAAAAAATGAAATTAGTTTTCAGTTGAAACTTTTTCTAAATCAAATAACAAGTCTCAATTATACTTGAAAAGTGATACCATACCATATCATGCAAGACAGTTTCTTTCTCCTCTATATCCATAGGTGGCCCACTTGAGTGAGCTATGGTAAACGTGAACAACCACTGGGAGGTATGTGTATGTCTTTGATAGTGGGTGAAATGGATGACTAAGAAATCCGTGATGATCATAAATTCGTTTGTATTGCTAATGTATTCATATCTTCCTATTTTTTAACATCAACTTTTGGAAGTTAACATTTGAGTAATGTCCCTGGAGTGTATGAGGCTGGTGCTGGGTTTGGAGCCTGAACTATGCAGGCCCAGAGGGCCTCCCGTGCAGAAGAGGTCTTAACCTGGCTTAAAGTTTCACTATCACTATCTTCAAATTCTGAATAATTTTGTCTTTGATTTGTGATCTGTGCATGAAGTCTACTGGAGCAAGCATTTGAATAGCAGAGATACGTGAAAAACATGGCTCATCTTTTCTAGCTGTCTCACAGCTGTAGAGAGTCTGTGTGCTCATGATTATAGAATTCTGGCCTATCCTCAGTGCATGGAAGTTGGATTTAACCAGATGTGAGTACAAGGTAGATGTATATGTTGATAGCAGAGTTAGCAGAAATACCAACAGGTCCAAGAAGCCGTATTTTCCTCCCTATTGGAGTCAGAATGTGCTTCGAATGCAAAACAAAGCTAATGGCATTTTAAGAAGCAGGAGCTGTCATGTAAGCAGACTGCTGACCTCACCTGACAACGATATCCACATCTTACTGTCTGGGTACAGGGATGATAAAGAATTATTAGCTAACTCTAGGATGAAGAAATTGTCTTGGATTATCTAAATGTACTCAATGTAATCACACACATCCTTGTGCATGAAACAGAAGAATAATAATTGGAGGGATGGCAGCCAGAGTCGCACTTGACATAATCCCACTGGCTTTAAGGATGGAGAAATGAGCCTTGAGTGAAGAGTAGGCTGGACTTTCTGAGAGCTGGAAAAAGAAAAGGTAGAGTTTCTTCTTTATTTGCTTGAGAAAGAAGGCAGATGGCCAACACCTTGATCTTGGCCTCATAAGACCTAGTCCAGACTTCTGGTCTCTAGGTGAACAAGATAATAACTCTGTATTATTTTAAGCCAATAAATTTGGATAAATTTACTACAGCAGTCATAAAACACAAGCATAAATTTTATCATCCTTTTTTAAACTCATATTACCTTCTTGCATTAACCAACTATTTGTGTTGACAACAATGAAGAAAAAGTGAGGTAGGACAATTCATAGTCTTCTTAATTTTAGTTCTTCCCTCTTTATTGATAAGCAGATGGTAGTGTTTATAAAATACAAGTATATCAAGAAGAAAATAAAAATAGTTTAGTTATGCTTGTAAAGCATCTCCACTATTCTGATGAAAACTGAAATATAGATATATACATGAGATGTGGAGGGCAAGTTCTGTGATTTTAGTGATTCTGAATATGAGTTAAGAGCTCTTATGTTTGCATTTAAAACTGGAATTGAAAAAATACAGATAAATAAAATTTAATGCTAAAACTCAAAACTTGACATTTATTTATATGGAACAGTAAGTAGCAAGTTAAGGGCATTAGAAGAAGTTGAGAGACCCTAAGGGGAAAAAGTATTTATTTTAGTACTACTGGTAGAACTTTTTCTTGCTTTCTCAACCTGCAATTCTACATCCTCAATTCATAGAGGGCCCTGCAATTTATGTTGATGGCCTGCACAATGGACCCAGCAAAAGCACCTAGTACACTAGATTACTCCCATAATATTGTGTGAAAACTCAGTGAGGAATAAAATAATCTTAAAGTCAACATTGGACTGAGTTTGATTTCTCCAACATGAATCTGCCCAATAGGCCATTTTATGCCATACAGACACCTCACAGGGAACTCAGAGGTGCTTCTCTGATGTCCTCCAACACATGTCACAGCTGCCATTGTTGTGATTTCCACCTGTGGGCCTGGTGAAGTAACACTGCTAGGAGGGCTGGGACAGGGAACTGATGTTAGAGACCCTCCGACACAGCGATACTTGTACCTTGAGAACTCTCAGAAACGTACTAAATACACTTATCTATTGCCACAGAAATGAAATGCACTTACTCTTTGCATTCTATTTAGGGACGGATATGATGTTGCCCAGCTCATTTAATCCAGCTAAAACAGGCACTCGATAAAACCTCTGACCTTCTCAGTTTCCTCCAACCTCTAACACTCAGATTCACATCCTTCCTCAAGAGCCTGAAGCCCTTGATACCTTTAGGAATCATCTCTTTTTTTGTCCAGAGACTTTACACCAGACTCTATTTAGTTTGTCTCAGGACATCTAGATAATTCCTCTCTTATGGAACAACAAAGCAAGAACCAAAATGTGTAAGAAATGCCTAGCACTCATTTAGAGGTGGAAGAAA
This sequence comes from Octodon degus, assembly GCF_000260255.1. NCBI lineage: Eukaryota > Metazoa > Chordata > Mammalia > Rodentia > Octodontidae > Octodon > Octodon degus. The sequence continues at coordinate 7,746,752 of NW_004524671.1, read as the reverse complement.
TAAAAACCATAGATATGAGACTAAAAGACAATGAATTTCTATAAGTTGAAAAGAAAATATTAGCTCTGTGTCAGGCTAGTGTCTCCTCTGTAGGGAACAGGACAGCAACTAATAGTACAGCAACTTAACCTGTGACAAATGTAACTTATTTGAACCTGGTTAAGATTAAAAGTACCTACAGGGGGAAATACCACCTTCTGTAATGCTGAACTTCAGCTCCATGCTGGAGTGGTCATACTCTGGAGTTTGCACGATGATCCACATTGTGCCTTCTCTGTGGGAGTCATGTCTAGCTGCTTCTGGGCATCACAGAGGAGTCCAGCAGCTTCCATGTTCCTGTTGCAGGGACTCTCTGAGGGACACCATGCATGGTGTGTGGACAGGAACATGTTCTTGCAGGAGAAAGCTACAGGAGAAAGGAGTGGGAATGAACATGTGGGACCCCAGCCTAGGCTAAGGTTCCACTGTGGGGCTAAGCAGTCACTGCCTGATAGTGTAAGGATGAGTGGACCAACTAAGAAGGACTCTCCTGCTGCCTGGAAGGGAATCTGTAGAAATCCAATCTACTAGTTTATCACCCAAGTGGGGCCAAATGAGGATGAAAAGATAAAAAGACCCAGTATTAGAGTGTGTGGACAGGGGACTGTTGTCTACAGAGAGGGCAGAACATCAGCTCACCTTCCTTTATGCACTCAGACAGGGCTACAATTAAAATAACACAACATCCATCTGCCTCCTACCATCCCCAGTACATGTCCAGGTAAACAACTGGATCTCAGCTGTGTTTTCTGGGGAACCTATAACATGCCAGCACACCTGCACACCACATTTCTCCTTGGTCCTCAAAGAGAAGGCCACTTGGGCCTCAATCCTTCCTCCATGGTCTCCCACCAGTATTTAGGTTCATATTTTTTGTAGTTATTGCCAAAATGCTCTTCCCATGGGTCAAACCAATTTATAATCATATCAGAAGTGCCTGATTCCCCACAGCCTTACCAAGAGTGGTAATCAACTGTTAAGATTTTTGCTTAAGCAGGTAAAAAATGATATGTAGGCATGTGTAATTGCTTGCATTTCTCAGTGTCTTCCTCCTCCTTTTCCCTACACAGATACACAACACACATACACCTTGTTTGCTAAAGATTTTTAAGTAAGTGTATTAGGCACTAGCCTTCAATATGCAATACCTTGCTCTCGGGAGACATAAAAAGTTTAGTGGTCTGAGCCTACCGTTTGAGAAAGGGGGACAATGGCATGACGTTCCATTACAGAGGTGAGCATTGTGGCCTCCAAACCCAGCAAGAAATGAGTCATCCATCTGTTGATGGGAACCTAGGAAAGCACCAGACTATAAAGTCACTGAGAAAGAACCATCTCCAGGACTTAGCGTTGTATCACTGTCTAGTTGCTTCGGCCATGAATGCTGATACAAACCTGCATCCAGAACAAAGTCATGTGTTTTCAGGAGAAGTTAATCAATGTCATCACAAAAGGCCACGTATGAGGGTGATTTGAGGAAGGAGAGGCAGTGTGAAATGAAACCAGGGCAGATCACTGCGATTTCTGTGGGCGTAATTTGCATCTGTAATTTTATTCAGCAACTCCCAGATGGAGTATAAAGAGATTTCCATTTTATTTATCTTGTCATAGATCATGCTTTTGGTTAAATTAGCCTCACAAAAAGTTTTCTTCACTATTTCGGTCCATCAACATTACCCTTGTTTTATAATGTGTAGGAAACTGCTGACCTATTACAAACAATGCCTCTGTTTAATTACCCTCCACTTCCGGCTGCATCCCACTACTCTAAGGTGCTGTGGTAATTTAAAATTAAGTGGAACAGCTTCCTATCATATCCTCGTTCCCAAGACCCTGAAAGAATTTGTGTTCTGTTGAAATTATAATAATTTACCTCTATTACTAAATATTACACTCTTTACTTGTGTTAAATTTCACAAAAATGTCATGAGGTTAGATATGGTTATAATCCCTATTTCAAGATAGGAAAGTGACGATCCTGTTAATTGTTACCTGGACATGTAGGGTCTGATTGTGAACTCAGGTAAATGTTACATCAGATGCTGGAAGGCTAAAATATGTGAGTATGAGTGTGTGTGTGTGTGTGTGTGTGTGAGAGAGAGAGAGAGAGAGAGAGAGAGAGAGAGAGAGATTTTGTTTTATTTTT
>NW_004524671.1:7730005-7743210 GCF_000260255.1 Octodon degus | reverse complement strand
CTTCACCTTGCTTTGGCCTGGATGACCTTCACCTTGCTTTGGCTTGGATCACCTTCACGTTACTTTGGCCTGGATGACCTTCACCTAGTGCCCACGAAAGACCCCGGTTGTGCTTTCATCTCCAAGATCTCAAAGCATGTTCAGTGATACCCTTTTTTAAAAGAAATTGAGAACACTGGTAAGAAGTTGGCACAAAGGAGAAAGTAAACACTCATTACCCTTAATTCAATCTAATGAGAGAAGATGCAAACACAACTCCAAATTGGCACCAAAGTGAAATCTACACTTTCCTTCATGAAAAACAATCCACATTGATTTTTTTCCTTGTGCCATTAAAGGTCAGAATGAAAAATACCTTGCCCTTTAAGATTGTCCCGTAAATAGGCTATTTTTTGCTGAGAGTGAGGATTTTCCCATATAGCTCTAATAACTTATGCATCTCCTCCCCTCAGCAAACACAAACATCTTAGGCTTTATAAACAAACCCACTATGAAAAGAATGCCACATGGGGGAATCTTGGTACTATAATTCACAGAAGCAAAATGCCTTGGTATGTACTACTTAGACTAATTATTGTATAAAGCTGATAGTTTCATCATTTTGCCCAAGGCACATATCACCTTGCCTGAATTCTCTTTTTTTAGTAGGGCATAAATAAAATGCACCAGGAGGTCACTTGAAATGGAAAACTGCACGGGGACAGAGTTGCAAGTAATAACGTGGACAAATGAGATGTGTTTGTGATCATTGTCTTCTTACACATCAAATCTTTATTTACTTGATACTGTAAAAGTAGTTACTGTACTGTGGGGTCACTATATTTTCAGTAATTAAGGAGTGAAGGATAAGATCCAGAGGGAATTCCTAGGAATCTGAGTGCCTTGAGAAGCCATAGGGGTCATAAATCACCACCTTAAATTTTAAAAGGCCATTTATATTTCAAACTAATATGTATGCTAGGATCCAGAGTTCACTTTTCCCTCTCTCTGAATTTTCATGTTTGTAGGTTGTCGTTTTTAAAAATAGAGTTAGCCCAGAATAGCTTGTACAGCAATAAAAGGGATTTTATTGAAGGCCTGCTTTATTGCTGCTGAACACGATGCATTTATTATCTACTTTTATTTTCTCTGAGGAAAGTCTCAGGGCAATAAGGAAATCTTTGCAAATCTCTGCATTCCTAAAGTTTACTTCAGTATAGTAGAACATAGATAGAACATTTACATTCATAAAAAAGTTTGAACCCTGCAACTAGTTTTCTGAAAATTAGCCCTCTCTTGCCCTTTTCCGTCTTCTCCAATTCCCTAATAATGTCATCATAAAATTTCTATGTGTACAGGATAAGTAGCTCAGGAAATTTCTCCAAGATATTTTTGTTCATTATTCTTTGCTTAAAATATATCACAAAGGTCATGGGAGAATTGAAATGACAGTAATTTATGATATATTATCAAAGTTCAGCATACAATTTCTCACCTGTTTTCAGTGAGTTGCCTTCTTATCTTCATGCTCATGATTAAAGCAAAGGACAAAGGTGCATCATTAGAGAAAACTTATCAAGGTCATTAGCAGCAGTGGAAAAGAAAGGACACGAAAGAAGGAAGGTGCAGTAGCATTTAACAACTAGCACCAACTTCGGGCAATGTAATACTCATTATAGTTTTAAGGACCTGTTTCATCCTTTAGTCTTACACAGATTGTTCTTCCCAAGCAAAATGAAAAGGGAAAGTCAAGTAATTATAAGAGTAATATAAAAACTTTTTCTTATGGTTCTGCTATTCCTTTGGTGAAAAAATCAAAGTTATTTCTAAAATTGCCTTTGCACAAAGATCTATATATACACAAAGAATTATATATCCGTATATTATATGCATATATATATATAGATAGATAGATAGATATATACATATATTCAAGGATCCATACATCCACAACTATAGATATACATCTAAATATATCTTCAAAGATAGTGATTCTGAATGATTGGTAGGATATGGGAATACAAGTGCACTTCTTATTCCAATTACTCTGAATAAATATGTGGTAAGAGTTTGTACTTCCCTTACTTAACTTTTAGAGACTTAACATTGTACCTGAATACTCTAGAATATTTTGAGAACAAAAACTTCTATCTTTTCTCTTTAGTACCAAGTAAGCAAAAGGAAACTTTTTTTTTTCAGGATAAATGGAAATACATATGATAAAGAGATAGGTTTGCCTCAGGTGGACAAGAGTATTGTTTTCTTATTTGTCTACATATTTTAACTGTTGAGATAATTGTATATTTAAGAACCAACACTTAGAATTCCATAAGTCATTACATTTTATAATAGGTGGGCTTGTTGAATAACAGTCAAAGCAAACAGGTTCTGAATGCTGGGCAAACCTCTTCCATTCCATCTTTCTGCTTTTTGGAATGTGTGTGGTTGCAAAAGGCCATTTTCATGGAGAAAGTGATCCATGTTCATGGGACTGGTCAGGAAACACCCACAGGGTAATCGTAAGATCAAGAACTCATGATTTGTGTCTCTCATAAAAAATGTCACTGTCACAGAAATTGACACAGGCTGCATTATCTTCATAAAGGTATGACCTTAATCAGTGCAAGGTGATTAAAAAAAACTCTCTTTGCTTCTTGCTATGAACACAGTAATACATTACTAGAGAAAGTGGTTCACTTGAAAAAAAATCATATTAAATTAAATATTCATGGAAGACTTCAGGTTATTTGAACTGGGGGAGGGGGATGATGCCCTAAATGGTAGGCTTTAATTCTTGACAAGTTGCCTATTCTGAATAACTGTATAAAGATAGACAATCTGGTGTGACACAAGCCATTATCCATACTATTATTTGGGATGACTTCTCATGATTAACTAACTCCTCATGTACTTCCACCAGTGTGGAAGATCTGTTGAAACATGTTTGGTCACCAGAAGCTATAGTCCAATAGTTATTTTTAGTAATAGTGAGGCAAATTGCACCTTCTCTGCAAAGTTCTTTTGGCAAATTATGCTGGAGCTTGTCGCCTAGTTCATAGATTCAGTGTCCACTCTGCTGTTCAGAGACAAGGGTACACAGACTCTCAAAACAAAATGATGCTATAATCAGATACTGCCTTGTCTACATGAGGTCAAAAATCAAGATGGTTATTTAAGGTTTAGATCTTCAAAGTAATGGGCAACAAAGGAAGTTCAGTAGGTATCTTATTCTTTCTCCTCCTGAACAGTGTACAGAGCAGATTGTTAATTAGGAGAGGGTCAAATGAACCCATGGTGTTCAGGTAGTTCTGGAAGGCATCATTCATTCATTCTACAAATCTTATTGAATAAACAAATGGAAGAATCTCAGTTAGGTGTCATGAGGACTTTTCTTACAGAAAAAGAACATAATGGAATCAGACACTTAGTCTTTTCTAGGAACTGGAAGTAGGGAGCAAAAGAAGTATTACCTTTGCCCTTTAGGCATTTTACAATCTAGGAAGAACATGCAGAATAGAAACCTCATCTACTAATGTGTAGGATTGCACCTAAATGTGTTAAATGCTAGGTGTAGGATCCGAGGATAGTTTTCTCAATTGCCTCAGTGCAAAATTTTAAAGCCCAATTATAGGTAGTTGTCACACTGTCTTCTTTCTCTTAACTCAAGTTGTTGAATATGATCTATACCTGTGATTCTCAAAAATGCTTCCCGGAATCTGGATGTGGTGGTGCATGATGGTAATCCCAATACTCTGAGGGGCTAAGGCAGAAGGATGGCAAATTTGAGCTCAGCTCTGGAAATTTAGTGACTTAGACATAAAACAAAACAAGAAGAAAAGGGTTGAGAATGTAGTTCAGTACAACAGCCCTAGTATTGGAGAAAAAAAAGGCCTCACACACCAGCAGTCCCATGATTACTTTACCTGGGAACTGTTTTTGCATACAATTATAAAGTCTGAACAACTTCCTGACTTAGAAATTTTGTGTTAAGCAGTTTAATAAGACTTCCAAGTGAGGAGTGCATTGGCATTTGAACATCTCCATTGTACAGCTGTGGTCCTCAAAAGGCACTGAAAAATGAACCCTCCAGGGATTTTTTTCCCAATGTAGACTGAGTCAACAAGTGAGCTTGGCACTCTGCATCCTCATGTACTCGAGGGTGATGTTGTCAGCCTGGGCACAACACTGAACAGGAAAGCTTTGGTTGTCCTGTCGCACTTGCTGCGTTTATTTTGGAGAATTTCAACTTGGTGAAAAGGATTATTACTCTCTTAACACAGACACAATAAGGTTTCTTTCCATTATCTACTGGAATCTGCTTCTGTTACATTGCATAAAATATTGTATTGCAATTATTTATTTTGTTGTCTGTATTCTGCACTAGTCTTTCAGCTTGTTGAGGACAGGGAATGTCCACTTTCAATTGCCTGACACAGGGGCTCCTCTTAATATTGGGGGTTATACAACATGATCCCGATACTTGCAGTTCTTTCCATGTAGGCTGTCATAAGAAGGTGCTGAAATTCCTTGGAAGGAGCGTCTCTGATGTTTGTTTGTTCGTTTTGTTTTGGCTTGGTTTTTGGCAACCTCTGACAGTTGTTTCCTGCCAGCATAGTAACCTGGTTAAATCCATGAGACTGGAATTCTTTAAGCAGAGCCAAATTAAGATCAACATTAATTCTAAGTGAGGTGGAAATAAAATAAAGCCGACTTCATCTAGCTCTAGGGGAAGTATAGCAAGGATGTTCTGTTTGCAGCTGAGATTGTCAGTTCACATAAGCAAACATGATTCCAATGTGTGGAATTTAGCATTCTATCTTGAGAAGATGAATTAGATGAATCTCATTTTATCCATGACAGAAGGGAGAATTCATTCCAACCTTTGTTCAGAATAATATTGTCAATATGGTGGATTATTTCTTTTCTTTTATGTTATTTCCCCATAGTATATTCCTGATGTGGATAAAAGTTTGTATCAAACAGCTGAGGTCATATTCTGAAGAACTCTGGCTGATGAGGTTCTTTCTCCCTTGTACCATTTTTCTCACATGTGCACAGGAATCACTTCTGATAGCATAGGGTTGGCCTCACATCTGACAATACCCAATAGAATTGGCAATCCCAGTAGGATTTTATTGTCACCCTAAAGAAAACCTATTCAAGGGATTGAACCACACCTATGTAGAAAACAAGTCTCACATTGAAAGTAGCCAGTTGGTTGAAATTTAGTGAAGAATATAAGGTAAAACTAAGTGGCCTAAATTTAACCTGTCTTGAGTTAAATGAATGTTAAGGGCCTGCAGATACACTGAAGCATGTAGAGATTCCATTTCTTCCAGTTAGTTTTCCATGATGCTTGATAAAGATCTCCAAATTGAAGAGCAGTGCGCAAAGTATTATTTATTCAGAGACTAAAATAAGTTAGTTTTCCCTCCATGTACTACAGAAAGCAGTCTGCAGTACTGCATTTTTATTAGATGCTTAATTATTATAGTGCTTCGCAAAACATTTTCTCTACAACTTCTAGATTCATTTCCCTTGGGATCACAGGAGTTAGTTTATTGGAATGATTTTCAGTAAAGTCTGGTTTTAAATTAAGACTGTCTGGCTTCCTCAGATCATGTAGTGGGTAGGAAATCTATTGTGCCATCCTGACCACCAGGACTGTAAATTGATTTGCAGCTCTAGCCCTGTGGAGTGTGTGCCTCTCCAGGCAGGTGTCCAGAGACCACAATAAAGAGGGCAATTACCTTGTGCTGTAGCATTCTGGCTTGCACCAAAACATTTCATTTTAAAACAAAACTGTGAAAGCACCATTTGATAAACCTTTATCAGAGCTGTCGATGGCTATTTTGCTTTTGGCAAATTATCAATCAGAGTACAAGACTGAAAACAGAAGCATCAAAAATCTTTACTTTGACCTGTTTCCTTTTATGAGTCTTCAAGCATGCAGCTAAGAATGGAAGAGGTAAACTTCCTTCTTCATAGAGTTTCCAAATAAGGTCTAGGGTGTGGAAAACTATCTGAGGATATGAAAACAGTGTCCAATTATGAAACAAAGTGATAATATAAACAGATACGGCCTTGTCTTCATGAGGTAAAAAATCAAGATGGTTATCTAAGGTTTATATGTTCAAAGTAATGGATCACAAAGGAAGTTTAGTAGGTATCTAATTCTTTCTCCTCCTGAACAGGGTACAGAGAAGATTGTTAATTAGGAGAGCGTCAAATGAACCCATCGTGTTCAGGTAGTTCTGGAAGACATCCTTCATTCATTCTACAAATCTTATTGAACAAAAAAATGGAAGAATCTCAGTTAGATGGCATGATTACATTCTGTTGGTGGTTAGAATCCATTTTGAACACTTACGTATCAGAGAACTTGTCCAAAAAAATTATCCAGTCATTAGGAAAAAACAAGAAAAGCCTAGCATCTGCTTAAATTTGGGCAGGCTTAGATGATTTATTCTAATGTAAGAAATAATGGAATCTAAATGAGGTATGAGAGGAAAAGAAAAAAAAAAGAAGCAAAGAAAGTTGGGCAACTCCGCCTCTCCAGGAGCCTCTTGTCAGTGTTAATGTGAGAAAAGGAAGTGGTATTTTTATTTTCATTAAAATTCAAAAGGCAGCAAAGTCAGAAAATAGACCAGATTTCCTTGTGGCTAGAAGCAAACAGAAGCAGATGAGTGTGCGCATTCTGCCGGGTGTTCTCTGACACAGCTCTGTCACTTGGCATGGAAATTCAAGCTTGCAGCGAGGAGGAGAGCAGGTCTGATGATGGGACTGGTTACTGGACATGCGGGACAGAGAGACACTCCGCTAGTTCTAGAAGATCACTCGCTCGCTCACGCATGCACGCATTCAAACACTCACACTCACTCATTCATTCTTCCCAGAAATCTGTGCCAAATGCCTTTCACATACTCATGGCATTTATTAGATCTAAGGATAGCAAGATGTGGTAGTACCTCCCGTAGCTTGCAGCCTAAGGAAGGCACAGATGAAGAAGCAGGGCCAGTGTGGGGGTTTCATGTAAAAGTGCTTGAGGACATGCCTAGGAAATGTCTGTATTTCTCGCTTGGATGGTCAGGGAAGGCTTTTCAGGGCAATGTCTGATATCAAGATTGATACTTGAGGTAGGAATCAGCTAGGTCACACCACAGCAGTGTAGAGGGGAAAAGGTCAGGAGAACAGAGAGGACTGGGAGCTAATATGATCTGGTGAGTTTCCAGCATGCTCAGAGGCCCAGAGGAGAAAGGATACGCAGCATCTTAAGAATCAACAGACTGAACCGCCATGCAGAAGGTTTGAATTGCAACTGGCACCACATGCTGGACAGGTTGGGAGCTTCTGTAGAACTCTGATTCCATACGGGAGAAGCCAAACCACATGCATACACAGCACCTCACAGGCTCCACGGCACTAAAGTGATTTATGTACATTGCTGTTCACTCCAAATGAAAGATCAGTTCCTGGATGCAAAGAACATATTTTGTTAAATGTCTGTGTTTCCTCACTATGGGGGAATAATCTAATGGTAACAGCTCTGTTGAGGACAGCATCAAAGGAAAAAAACCTTAATCCCATCAGATGACCATCACCATGTATGTGTAGTGTAATAATTGGTTCTTTGGGCAACAAAACATGTTTCAGGGAATTTCTCTGCCCTTCCACTATATTAATACAAAACTAATTCCACTCATTGCTACTTGTTTCTCAGTAAAATTATTTTTAAAAAACTAATGCCAGTTGGCAAAACAATAGTAGTGCATCAATATCACTTCTGCCAAAAGGCAAGCATTTTCTATCACATGGAAACCAAGCATGCCAGAGAGGAGAGGGAAGGGTGAGGGGAACGGGGCCTGAGCTCAGCCTGGGAGCACTCAATGCATTGAATGTTTCCCCCTCGAGAGGACGTTTATTCAGAACCCATGAATGGGATTTTGTTTAGGAAATGTCTTTTTAGGTATATTTAAGCATCTTGACTATTCTCGAATTAGGACGGCTCTTTAATCCAATGACTATTCTTATAACTTCCTGAAGAGGAAAAGACAGAGACACAGAAAAAGCCATATAAAGACAGGTGAGAAATTGTGGTTTTGCAGCCAGAAGTCAAAGAAAGTCTAGAGTCACCAGAATCTGGAGGATCCCAGGAAAGATTTGTTCCCCAAATCTGAAAGGTAAAGAGTGGCCCTACCAGCAGTTTCATCTCTGAGTGCTGGTCTCCAAAACTATGAGAGAAAAATATTTTGTCTTGGAAGCCACCCAGTTGATGATACCTCATTATTGTAGCCATAAGAAATTAATGAGAGATGGGCTGGGGAGATAGCTCAGGGGACAAAAGCACCTGCTTGGGCAAGCCTAGGCAAGCATAGGGACTGCACTGCATGCCTTGCTAGCCCCAGAGTGGGCCGAGCCAGCCAGAGTCCAGACAGGCATATTGGCATGTACACACACACACAAACACACACACACAAAGAAAGAAAGAAATTAATGGGAGATGGAAGCTATGGGAAGTCCAGAAAGATTTCTGATAGAAACTGCTTCTGTGATGTCTCAAAATTACAGTAACCAGATATAATGATTAGCATTTGAGGATAAGAGGGTGGAAAAGATGTAGAAGTTGAAGGGCAAGTGACATGATATTCTAGAATGGTCTGAGTATTAAAACAATGACCATCCAAATGTACTGCATTCAATAGCTTCATGGTTGATGCGTCCAAAGAGAAAAGGGTATGGGTATACACACACCTTCAGAAAGAGTTCATCGGAGAGATAGGGTTGAAAAATGTGGACAACTATCTGCTATTCACATTTTAGAGAGCCAAGGTTCGTATAAGCATAGCAACAGCCTGGGGAAGTTCTGTAACCTATTTCTACCAGAGTGTCAAGCTTTTCTTTCTCTGGGTATTTGCATGTAGAAAACCAGTTGGACAGTTTTAAGCACATGTTTGGGAAAAAATGTACCAGACTGGGTGACATTGGGAAGCTCCCCTCTTTGCTTACTCATATGAGAAAAGACTGTAAGATGGCATCATTTTGTGTCTTTATAAATCTCTAATTATGTAATTCATGATTCTTTGATGATTATCAATGCTTTTGTAATTATTTGCTGTGGTGACTGCTCTGGTTCCAAGAGTTTGCTTGTAGTCAGCTCCTTGGAAAGCATAAAAAGCCAGGACTTCTTGCAGGATGGGTTGAAATCAGGACTAGCATGGGTGGCCGTGAGAGGTCCCGAGAGGAATGTGGAGGCCAGCTGCAACACTGGCATGCAGTGGCCAGGTAGTGATGCTGCAGATTCCTGGGAGGACCACCAGTCAGTTCTGGTGCTGGTAGTCTGGCCCAGCGTCCAAAGCTCCATGCATCTGCCCTGGGGGCCCCCCACTCTTGCCTGAGTACAGCTGGCCTCTAGAGCTATTTTTCTTCTGCCCTTTCACTCTCACTGTCACTGGCCTGATTTTGGGCCAACCAAGCAACCCCGTTGAGTCAGGGACAAGGGCCAACTGCATGATTAAATCCCAAGAAGGTTCCAGACATTTGGCCCAGCTTTGTCTAGAATACTGCATTTATTTCCCCCTCAAGGTAGGCAGAGAAAGATGAATGACTCTCAAAGGAAGAACTATACTGATAAGATATATTTGACCAAAGTGAATCACAAGCATGCCATCATCAAGCCAGACATAATTGAAAAGAGGATTTTATTTAAGTAACAAACCACCTGCCCCCCCCAACCAATGAGTGTCTGAAACTTACATTTTATGGTGGTAACAAATAGAAAAACAAATGATGCTTAGCACTTCAGGGTAATTCATGAGTGCTTCTGGACCATGGGTCCTAATTCAGTTCACACTGGAGACTTTACAGTCTTAATCAAAAGCAACTTTCCTCCATAATTTCTTCTCTGACAAATATCTGAAGTGATTACAATTTGATCTCTCTCTCTCTTTCTTCTCTCTCTCTCTCTCTCTCTCTCTCTCTCTCTCTCTCTCTCTCTCTCTCTCTCTCTGCTTTAGCTTTGTGCTTGTTTGCTTTATAGATTAACCCTGATGTTAGAGTATCCATAAATCTTTTGGTAGGCAGATTACAGATTACTGATCTGTATGCAAATGATATGTTTGCCTGCCTTAAAAATTTAAGATTGACTTTGAGCTGACCCCATGCTTCAGCCCTCAGCAGAGATCCATGAAAGAATATTTATAATACCTGCGGACATTGTGTATGGCACCGGTGGGAATTCTCCTCCACAGTAGATGAATAGTAGAAACATGGGCAGACTAAAATGCGGCAGATATATGTAAAAGGCAGAATGAAACTGGCTTACCTGGCTGAGTCTTAATGTAGTTCTCTGTGTTTTCTCCTTCTCAGATACCTAGAAATGCTGTCATTTTTTGTAAAAATAAACAACATAAAACTGAAAAAACATATACAAGTTGAATCTTCAAAAGTTTATAGTACCAATTTTTCTTTATTTTTTTAAATACAGCAGAATTTTGAGGCCAACTTAAATAATATTTATATGTCCTTTCTCCTACCTGGGGGCAAACCACAAAACTTATTCATGTTGAAAATTCATATGCTTGAAAACACACATCATATTTCATGTAAGTTTTCAGCATTAGCAAAAACTTTGTTCTATTTTTTGAAACTCTTTCACATTAACTTAGAAATTAGAATAGACAGAGCAGAACATTGACCTGGGATGAAATATAGATACATTTTATGCTTCTCTCAAACTCAAATTTTACTGAAGTTATTGAAAATAAGATCAGCTCACTTAAAAATGCTAGAGAAACCCAAAAGATAGAATTGCATCAGATTAGCATACCTATTCTTATCCTACAACAAACATATTTCATTCCAAACCTCAGCAATTTCTTGGACCACATGATTTCAGAGTTACATTTTTTAGTGTTTGGTTTTTATTTCCACAATAGCATGTTAACTGTCCTGTGTTCTTCATGAAAACGTTGAAAATAGTTACATTACTGAGAAAATAATTGGAGACTTTACATCCTCTAGGATGTAAAGTTTTTTCCCTAAAACCTTTTCATTCATTGACTGACTATAAAGCAACCAGGTGGGTTAAGTTTGAGCTGTTCTCTTAGGTCACTGTGGAATAATCCTCTGGTGGCTCTGCCATACCTACAACCACACTAACTCAGTTTAGCTGGGGTTCCCACTCATATTGCCCATTAATTAATTTACCACACCTACAGATTGAATTACTGAGCATCACGTCTTAGATCTGGAATGTTCCCTGAGAGCCTCATTTGAAGCCTCAGTCTTCAATGAAGCAATATATAGAGGGGGAGCTTTGGGGAGGTGAGCGGACCACGTGAGCTCTGACTGAATCAATGGACTAAGTCACAGATGGTTTTATGGTTTGATAGGGGATGGGAGATGATAGAAATTTACCTTAAGAGTGTGGACTTAGGGTCTGTGTCTTGCTCCTGGCCCCTTTATTTCTCCTTTTTCCTCCCACTTCATTTTCAGACACTATGAGAACAGTTCTGCTTTAGCACAATTCATTTTGTCCTTTAAATCGTTTGTCTCAGGCATTTTACCACACCAACACACTAGACAACCAATTGTGGAATGCTTTCTGAGTCTTCAATCCAGAATGTAGGCTTCCTTCATCCTCCTTCCAGCCCAACACAAATGCTTTCTAACATGCCTTCATTGAGACACTCCACAATGTGATGTGGCTTCTTTTTCCTTGCTAATGTTCTCTAGCGTGTTCAATCCCAGGTGTGTTCTGGGGGCATTTGTTCAGAGTGACCTGACACCTTGCTGCTCCTGAAGTGTGACAAATTTGCTTTTAGTTGGAAAATTTAGTGGTTGGTCAGTAGTTTTTGCACTGTGTGCACAATGCACATACAGAGGGATGGCTGATGCTATATATTCCAAACAAAAACTCACTAAGACAAAAAAAAAAGAATTCATTGTGTCTCATTTAGTAATAAAAATAAATCCAAGGATATACTGCTGACTTTAAGAAAAATCTGTGCTGACTAAAACATTATTTAAAATTCTTACTCTACATGTCTTTTTTTTTTTTTTTTTTTTTTTTTTTTTTTTTTTTTTTGTACTGGGGATTGAACTCAGGACACTGCACTTGCCAGGCAAGCACTTATTCTACTAAGCTATCTCCCTGGCCCCTGTCTTATTCTTTTTAATATCGTGTTGGAATTTTCTTCTTTTTTTGTGATTGTTGTTATTGCTTCTCATGCAAGCCTATCATAATGGACCAGGAAAATGTACTGCTTTGACTGATCTAGAGTAGTATGAAGAAAAAAATGTGGCCTAAACTCCTTCAGGTTCAGAGGCAGAGCTTGCAGAGGGTGACTAGGTCATTGGGCCCTAACTTCCCTGATGAGCTCACAGCTGAATGTGTTCACTGGTAGCACTCAGCTGGAGGAAGGAGGTCACGGAAGGTGTAACCCAGAGGCCACAGAAGCACCCCATTCCCTTGCCTTTCCTCTCCAGCTCTCCTCCTACATTCTGCTGTAGCTTTCCCTTGCTCTGCCCCTCCGTCTTGGTGCTGCCTGTTTGGAGCTAGCCAGCCATACACTGACACCTCGAGAACCATAAGCCAAAACCAATCTTTACTCTTAATTTGTGGAGTTAAGGTATTTTGTCTCAAAGAAGAATTTGAAAAGCATATAGTCCATTCCTTTATCTATTGTGGAGTTCACCAAGGCAATATGGAACAAAAGCTGGGGAAATGGGAACTACTAAGCAAAACGCACCCGAACGTTATAAATCTTTACTAGAGGAGATTTGAGCAGAGAAGTGACTGAAAGGTGGAACAAAGAGCATGTGAGGACCACAACACCAAGCTACAGGTCATGTCTACCTCTGCTTGGGTTGCTCTTCAGGAAGGTAGGGATATTTTAGAACTATCAGAGATGTTGGCAAGAGAAATAGCAGAAAAGTTTAGGGGACTTTTACAAAGAAGATTTGTGGACTCTAAACACGAAGTTTCAATGCCTAAAATATAACAATGGGAAGCCAGTGCTTTCTACTGACAAGTGAAGGCTTACAAAATAAAACAGGCTTAGTGGCAGCAAGAGTAAGTAAATTAGTTTCCTTCTGAAGAGACAGCTCTCTCTCTCTCTCTCTCTCTCTCTCTCTCTCTCTCTCTCTCTCTCTCTCTCTTTTTCTTTGGTGGTCCTAGGAATTGAACTCAGCCACTGAGATGTCTCCCCAGCCCTCTCTTTGTCTCT
>NW_004524671.1:7728522-7729905 GCF_000260255.1 Octodon degus | reverse complement strand
CAAGAGTAAGTAAATTAGTTTCCTTCTGAAGAGATCTCTCTCTCTCTCTCTCTCTCTCTCTCTCTCTCTTTCTCTCTCTCTCTCTCTCCTTTTTTTTTTGGTGGTACTAGGAATCGAACTCAGCTACTGAGATGTCTCCCCAGCCCTCTCTTTGTCTCTTCACAGTATCCTTCCTAGTTATGGTTGCATCCCAGCCTTAAAAAGCCTCCCCTGGAAACCCCTTTAATTAAGATTCCCCTTGTTATAAACCTTCATAGCATTATTTCTTGCATAGTGTTTATTACCATTTCAATCTTATCTTTATTCATGCCATTGCTTGCTAATTATTTGTCTTCTCCATTTCAGTGCAAACTCCATAAGCCCAGGTTTATCCGCCTGTTTCAGTGTGTGGCACGTATGGGGTGTACAGTATATATTGGTTTGATAAATACATTTATAAACACAATCTCATAAGTGCTACTGTATTTTTCTAAAAAAGCTTAGGTCGCCTCTTCTTAAAGGTGGTAGAAAGTGGGCATGAAGTTGGTAGCACCAAAGGAAGTGCTGGAATACACATTCTAGCATGAGGAGAGAAAGTTGCCTCCAGCCTTTAGCCTCCAGAGAACTGCTAAGAAATGATTGGGGTTTCTCTTCTTGGCCAGGCCACTGTGTTTGAGAAGACTTGTTTTGAAGGTTTATGGATTCTGTATCAGGGCATTTGAGCAAGAACCAAATGACTGTCGCCAACCTGACAGTATACGCCTACTGCGTCTCACTTACATTGGCTTTGAGTTTGTTTATGATGTCTGTTTTTGGTGAAGTGCTTCTTGGGCAAGTAAACTAAGCAATTTTTCAATGAAAGTAACTTTTTATCCATCTTTGGGAAAAATACCAGTCCTCACATTTCCAACTTTTGGATGAGTACTTTTTAAATGTACGATAAAAATAAATTACTAGTAAGACTCAAGCCTAAGTCTTGATTAAAGGAAACAAATATAAAATTACCAGGGCAAATTTCTCCACAAGATTCTAGCTGCTCTCAGTTTTGAACTTTTTTTTTTTTTCAGAACCAGGGATTGAATCCAGGTCTTTGTGCTTGCCAGGGAAGTGCTTATTCTACTGAGGCATCTCCCCGGCCCCCCTTAAACTTTCTTTTTACTGGCAACCTTATTGGACCCATAATTTCTGGTCTACTGTTTGCAGTGGCAGAAAATAGTTCTAAGGTATCAGTTTAGTTCACACAGGTATGTGAAACTTATGGCAAATTGTTGCCTCTCTTTCCCACCAAATGTTCATTTATATTTTTTCCCATAATTTTATTGAGAAACAAATAGCAATGAGACAGTTTCAAACCAAATTGGTAAGACAGTTTCAATAATTAACACATTGCGTATATTCTTCCTA
>NW_004524671.1:7725919-7727822 GCF_000260255.1 Octodon degus | reverse complement strand
GTGGGGATGGTAGATGTGATGATATGAAAGTGATTTTGTTAACTTGTGACCAGCTTGACAAGACATTTCATTTCACATCATTTGGTTTTATAGACAAAATATACCATTGGGATGAAATCAGATTTACTTTGACAATCTGTAGGAGAAGGAAAGATCAGTGAGAAGATGGCATTATCATAATTGGGAGATTAGAAAAAACACACACTCACAAGTATCCAAGATATCCAGCACTGAGAAACTGCAAAATTTGATTATTACAAAGGTAGATTGGGATATTAATTAAAAATAAGACTGACATTTGAAGCACATTTCGGATTTCATGGCAAATTTCATCTTTCTAAATATAGTTTCAGATTAATTATGACACATTCAGTGTTAAGCTATTTTAGAATTCAAAACATTTCCATCTTGGAATGGTTGCAGCAAATTAGATATTTGATGAAGGCTGCAGAGAAAAGGGCCTGGATTTAATGTTCCAAGGCTCGTATTCTGCCTTGAGCTTTTCTCTTCCGTGCAGATTAAGTTGGGAAAATTATGCAAGGTGATGGCATTTTGAGTGCAAATGGGATTTGACATTTTGAGTGTAAATAAGAATGGTTTGTCTTCTTGCACTGTAAGCCACTCATTGTCAGTGGTTAAAATAAAGTGAAAACCACAGAAATACAGGTATTTGTTTGCTTGCATGCACACCAAGGAATTTTGCATTCAGTTTTTGCTATGAATATTATTTTGTGCCTTTCTTTTCCAATTTATTGCCTCATTACAAGGATTGATTAATGATACTTCTTCACAATGACTATTATACACATACTTTTTCAGCGATGGTTTAGAGCTGAAAACATAACTTTTAACATTCCCTTAAAGGTTGCTAAGGTAGGTTTTTTATTCTTTTTAGGGTACATAAAGTTAGGGAAATTTAATGATTTTTTTCTTTTTACTTCTTATTTTCCTAATGGTTTCACAGATGTGCAGAGCAAATTACACGCACTACAATTAAGTTTTCCTCTAACCTTATATCAAGAGAGAAATAGTGAAGTGGAGAAGAAGGTGTAAACCGAGACAGAGAATTCTGAAAGCTCTGAGTGCTTGGGTCCTGGAATGCTGAGGATCTGAGAGCTGCTCAGGCTTCTTGGCTCCTTGTACATAAAAGGAAGATAAAGCATGGAGAAAAGGACTTCAGGAAGTTCACCTTGTTCCCTAGCACAGAGCTGACCCTATCACAGAAACGAAGCTAGATGAGGTAGATATGTTGTATCACCACCCCGGCCCCTATTTCCTTCATTTATAGAATCACCTGCTCAGATTGCACCTTTATGAACAGAAATCTTGTCTGCGGATATTGATTTTTACTGTCTTTATGAACATTTGGTGAGAAAGAGAGGCAACAATTTGCCCCAAGTTTTACATACTTGTGTGAACTGAACTGGTACCTTAGAATTGTTTTCTGCCCCTGCAAACAGTAAAACTAGTTAGAAGAGATACTCTGTAATATTTCCAGTGCTAATACATCAAGAATTGGAGTGGCAACCCTAGTTCTCCTTTTCTACAGGAAGTTATTTAAACCCTAAGTCTCAGCTTGGTTTCTGTAAGGAAGAAATTACTTAATTAATCTAACATGATTGATGAGTGTCTGTCTCGTACCAAGTAGCAGGACATGGACAGACAAGGCAGAAATACTCTCTGGTCTCGTGGAACAAAGCATCTGGGTATTTCCTTCACATTTGAGTGTAAATGAGAATAGTTTGTCTTCTTTTTATTTTCTCCAAAAAATATTTATTGGGGTGGTTCTTGTTTTGAGGCAAGATGATAGGTGCTGGGTAGACTTAGAAAATATTACTGGATGGCTGGGGAGATACCTCAGCACCTACCTGGTAGGAGCAAGGACCTGGGCTTGATCCTGCAT
>NW_004524671.1:7723762-7725309 GCF_000260255.1 Octodon degus | reverse complement strand
TTTTTTTCACAATAAAAATGGTCTTTTACTCACTACTATTATGGACTATTAGACTCTACTGGTTAGTTCTCAGGCATCAGCATATATAGTTAGTCAGGGTGAGAATCCTACCAATTAACTGCTAGTTTCAAAAACCTGCTTGGCTGACACTGACGAAGGATCTACAAACTGTGGTACAGGGTTTTAGGGTAAATCCTGCGGGGATTTGACTGACCTTGGTAGATACAAAAGTTACATTTCTTGTTATATAGGTTTTGTTTTATCTTGGTCTTAACCATCCAGCCGAAAAGTATAAGAATGAGGTATAAAAAGTAAAACCATATTAATATGCTGAGCTGTAAAAGGCTCAGGTCAACAACTTCTGACATTGCCAGTCATGTGGATAACCCACTACTATTATAGACTACTGGACTACTTTGGATTACTTTGCTGAATTCATGCACCTACAGTATATGAATGCCAATGAAATGTCCATCTCTGACAAAACTAAACAAATAAAGGAGATATAAATGAAGATCCATTTTATAGTGAAAAAAAAATATATGTCTATATATACAAAGTAGTTGGCATAGATATAGAGCTACTTTCTCTTTATTTCAATGAGAAGAAAGATTTGTACTTACAGTGTTTGGACAAGATATCATGTCTGCATCTTGACTATGAATAACCACTACGAGGACAATATGTAATGTATTAATTATTGAAACTGTCTTATTAATTGGTTTTGAAACTGCCTCATTGCTATTTGTTCTTCAGTAAAATTAATTAAAAAATACTCTACTGGCTTATTTTGCTGAATTGAAGTACCTGCAATCTTTAGACTGGCATTAAGTATGAAAAGGTCCTTTAAAGACTTCTCCAAATACAGCTTCTCTAACTGTGATGGAACACCCATCTCAGACAAAACAAAACCAAAAAGGGGGATATAAATATAGATGAAGGATAAATCTTAAAGGACAAAAAAGAAACTAAGTATGTAGACTAGAAAGAAAGAACCTAAATGGGTCGAGTAACAAAATGGACCTGTCTGCTTGTAAGACGAGATGGCAGGTGGAGTACTAGTCAAAGCCAGACACATGATGCACTTGTGATTTGGTTGTAGTGAGTTCTATCAAAAGCTACTAAAGATCTCTTGGTGAGAATGACGGGGCTAGTTTGGTCATGTTCTCCTGTGGAGATCTCTCTTGCTACTTGAAAGAACGCCGATTGGATGGACAATGAAGGGAGAAGACTAGTCATAGCCTACAGCTCAGTCACAAAATCAAGGGAGAACAGTAGCTTGAATGACAGTGCAGGCAGGCAAGTGGGGAGACGGAACTGTTTAGGGAGTATTTTGAGGTTAGAGTAATCAAAATTTGTTAATGAATTGTGTTATGAAGTATGTCCCTTGTGGATGAACTGTGTCCTTAGAAAGTTCATATGTTGAAGTAATAGCCCCCAGTACTTTGTAACACGACTGTGCTTAGAGACAGACTTCATAAGAAAAAGCTAAATTAAATGAAGTCATAAGGGGATCCCTCACTCAGTATTGTTGCTGTCCTTATACA
>NW_004524671.1:7693164-7705745 GCF_000260255.1 Octodon degus | reverse complement strand
TACAAAGGTACTGTGATAAAATCAGCATGGTATTGGCAACAAAATAAACCTGAGGATTAATGGAATAGATTAGAAGATTCAGAGGCCTCTACAAACACACTGAGCCATCTTATCTTCGACAAAGGGGTCAAACATGCTTACTGGAAGAAAGATAGCCTCTTTAACAAATGGTGCTGGAGAAACTGACTCTACACATGCAGAAAACTAAAACTTGATGCAGGTCTATCACCATGCACTAAGCTAATGTGAAAATGGATTAAATCTAAACATTAAAACAGAAACATTAAGTCTCCTGAAAGAGAAAGTAGGGGAACTCTTGAAGCCATAGGGGTAGGCCAAGAGTTCATGAACACAAATCAAATCACATGCGTAACACTTGAAAGAATTAGCAACTGCGACCAAACCTTATTGAGAAGTTTTTACACATCAAAAGAAATTGCCATCAAGGTAAAAGGACAACCCACAAATTTCGAAAAAATCTTGACAAATAAGCACTCAGACAAA
This sequence comes from Octodon degus, assembly GCF_000260255.1. Lineage (NCBI taxonomy): Eukaryota > Metazoa > Chordata > Mammalia > Rodentia > Octodontidae > Octodon > Octodon degus. The sequence goes on along the minus strand of NW_004524671.1, from coordinate 7,705,241 downwards.
GCTCAGCACTCTAGAATTTATAACGAACTAAAAAACATTAGGGCCCCCAAATTTGAAGACCCAATCTAGAAAGGGGCATCTGAGATGAACACATACTTCCCAGAGGATGAAATTAAAGAAGCGAATAGATATATGAAAAAATGCTCCACATCACTAGCCATCTATGAAATCCAAATTAAAACAACACTGAGATACCATCTCACCCCAGAAAGAATGGCTATCATAAAGAAATCAGCCAACAACAAATATTGGAGAGGCTGTGGGGAAAGAGAGCCCTTCTCCATTGCTGGTGGGAATGTAGACTGGTGCAATCATTATGGAAATCAGTGTGGAGACTCCTTAAGAAACTAGGACTGGAAATCCCATTCAGGCCAGCTATCCCCCTACTGGGAATTTTGTCAGAGAAACTGAAAATGTCATATCATAGTGATATATGTGTACTTACATTTATAGCAGCACAGTTTGTAATAGCCAAATCTTGGACACAACCAAGATGCTGTTACATGAGGAATGATTGAAAAAGATGTGGTATTTTTGTACAATGGAGTATTACTCAGCTATCAAGAATGATAAACTTGAAGCATTTATGTTTAATTGAATGCCATTTGAATATATACTCATAAGTGAAATAAACCAGACCCACATGTGTAAATATCGTTTAGTCTCCCTAGTATAAGAACTCAAAAGAAGAAATACAAATGGAAGGGTATAACACAATTAAATGGAAAGTGAGAACTTGAGGATTGGACAACAAGGAGAGGGCAAGAAGAAAAGCTGGGAAACATGAGAGGGACAAAGCCATACATTTATACACACAAGATGGGCAAGGCAATGATCTTAAGAAACATCATCAGGTTTTTGAACCTCGCAGTTAATTAGTAGGATTCTCACCCCGACTAACTATACATGCCAATACCTGTGAACCAAGCAACTGCACTAAAGACAGCAATGTGTAATAGAAGGGTCACGCTTAGAATGCCTGTCATTCTGGTCTTCTAAATACATACTTCATGTCATGACATACCAATTGTTACCATACTGTCTCACAAGTAAAAGTTTTTTTTTAAATGGGTAATGAATGAAAAAAAGACAGAAGAAAAAGAAAAAATAATGTCACACCACTGTCCTGCTACAATGCTGTATATGTAGATTTCTAAGTTTCTGTGTAAAAATATGTAATCATTTATTCATATTATTTAAATATTTTTCATTTTTTAATTTTTTATCTCCATATTCTGTAGGGACTTAATGTGTAACATATCAATGCTTGATGGAAAATACCTGTTCCATGTTATGTGTAAGATGTTTGATATTCAGATAGTGAAGTTGAACCCAACTGCATAACATGTAGGGTAATAATAAGCTTCTCTTCTGGAGGGTTAACAACCTAAATTTGCAGACCAAAACTTAAAGAAATAGAAGGGCTGCAAAGACAGCCAACATTTTGACCATAGCCTTTCAAGGTCAGTGAGGACTCGGGACATAGGAGAACCTATACTGTAACATCATATAACTCAGTGGTGTCCCAATTTTTTTGATCAAGGAGATTGTGGGGCCACAGAGGAAAGTGATCGATGATGTAGAGTGTGCCTAAGGAGAGTCACATGGAGAGAAAACATTCTCTCAGGCTTTCACAGAGAGCAAATTGGTCAAGCAATGGCCTTGACTCACCCACATGGCTGACACTGACAAAGGATCTACAAAGTGCGGTACAGGGTTTCAGGGTAAATCCTGAGGGTACTTGACTGACTTCATCAGATATAAAAGTTACATTTCTTGTTATACAGGTCTTGCTTTATCTTGGGTTTAACTATCCAGCAGAAAAGTATAAAAACAAGGTATATCAAGTAAAGTTATATTAATATGCTGAGCTATGAAAGGCTCAAGGCAACAACCTCTGTGGCTAACCCACTACTATTGTGGACTGCTGGGCTGTGTTGGATTGTTTTGCTGAATTCATGCACCTATAGCATTTAGATGCCAATAGAATACCCATTTCTGACAGGACTAAAAAAAAAGGATACAAAGGAAGGACCGCTTTGTATCTGTATATGCAGAATAATTAGGATAGATATACAGCTACTTTCGCTTAATTCAATGAAAAGGATGATTTGCACTAATAGTGTTTGGACAGGATATCCTGTTTGCATCTTGTGCTATGGATAACCACTAAGAAGATAACAATGTACAATGTATTAATTATTGGAACTGTCCTATTAATCAGTTTTGAAACTGTCTCATTGATATTTGTTTCTCAATAAAATTTTTTTAAAAAGAGTGCGCAGATAGCAGGTGCAACATCAGACCAAGGAACGTGCAAAAAGCAGGTGAAAGAAACTTTGAGAAGTTAAGTTGGCCTCAGGAGCTAACTAAATACTCCAGAACAGACATCTGTCTGGGGGTCTTGGGTCCTAATTAAGCCATTCAAGCATTTCTCTTGAGTGGTTAGCCATGGCAAGAAGGAGATGTTGGCAGTGGGCAGAATGAAGTTTATTCGTGCATAACACCAATGGTTGCTGCTCTGTGGATTTCTTTCTTTATAAACCCTTTCCTCTTACTTATTGCAGCCAGTGTCTCCAGCCTGCCCCTAATTTTCTCAATTAATACTGGATCAGGGATAGCTGCATTGTCCCAACACAACGGCAGTCTGGTTGTATCCAAATTTCAGGCGGCCACTCAGTTCTCCATCTCATTAACTAGTAGTGTCTCTGTCTTAAAATATAATAAGTAGCGCTCTGCACTCTCTTTATGTGGCATTTAGCCACCTGAGCCCCAAACCAAACAATAATACTGTTCTGCCTCTGGTTTGGGGGGTAGCCTGTAAAAATGATCCTGGAAGAGATTTCCTGTTGTTAAAAAGAAATATAATTCTCTTAATCTGTAAGACAAAATTGTCCCTTTTTTCTGAACACTCGATACAGTTGGTCAATGTGACAGCCTCCTTTCTCATTCCCCAAGGTAATTGTATCAACTTGACATTGTGGCCTAGGGGCAGGGGGCTGGGAGAGACTAATAGGATTTAAACTCCAATTCTTTTCAGCTGCTGGCTAGGATTAATGGATGGAGATAAATAGAACCCTTTTGCTATTTTTATAAATCCCAGCTTTGATGTAGTTTAGATTTGAGATGTCTAAAATTTCTCCAGAGATGACATATAAAAACTGTTAGAGGGAAGGAACAGAAGACTTACCTTTAGTTAAGGAATCTGTCTCAGTTCTTGTCCTAGACAGCATTTGGGGAAATTATCTCCTTACGGTTTTATTGTTGCTGATTACTCTGTGTTCCTTCTTGACCATTTGTCAACAAATTACTACAATAAAAGTACTTGCAATAAATCCCACAAGTCCTGTGGATTCATTGCCTTGCAGGTATGAGCTTCCTTGGAGATATTGCAGGTTAGTGGATCAGTGAGTTTGTAATTTAAAGTCTAACTGGGAGAAAGAAGGAAACAGACTCATCTCACAGTAATGACTTACAGGCACGATTGTGAAGATGTGAGGTTTTTGTGACTCTCTTGTTCCTATCATGTTTCGGTGTTCATTAGAGTGTGCTAAAACTGCAGAAAGAATAACTGTGTCTGAGAACTATCTCAAATCAGGAACTGTTGAAGCAACTGTGTTTATTGATGTTGGAGAAGAAAAAGCATAGAAGACACATGCTGAAAGTATGCAAATATTGGAAGGGAATATCGCTAAGAAGAGAAAACAGGCTGATATTTCCAGCAGGGCTGAACTGTAAACCTTGGAGGGAATTTATAAGGGGATAGGCTTGAGTTTAATTAAAAAATAAATTTTGTATCACTATTGAGCAATGGAATGGATTGTCCAACATTAAAGTTATCCAAGAAGAGGCTGGCTAATTCTGTTCTGAGGTTATAATTTGTTAATCTCCAACATTGCTTGTCAGTTTAAAAAGGCAATTTGTTTGTTAACTCATTCTCAATTTCTTAATTCAAGTATAAGTTTTTATGGGGACAGATACTGCTAGATATTGTGGAAACAATGATGAACAACAATAGATGCTGCGGGGCTGGGGAGATAGCTCAGTAGAATAAGCGCTTGCCTGGAAAGCGCAAGAGCATGAGTTCAATCTCCAGGTCTGCCAAAAAAAAATCTGTATAACAATAGATATATAGATATTGTACCTGGCATCACCATCTGGTAGGGAAAGAAACAATTACCAATAGTTACACAATGAGTGCAGGATGCTAAATTGGATGTGTCATGAGGGAAGAAATGTGGTCCCATGTAAGCTTATGAAAAAGGATCTTCCCTACTTGGTGGTGGTAGGCTGGTGTGGGGGTTATGAAGAAGGTGTTCATATGGATTCAGTGTTTGAGTGAAAAGTGAATAAAAGTCTACATGAGGGGATGGAGAAGAGAAAAAAAGGAAGGAGTTTCCAAGCAGAGTGAGTAACATGTGAGAATCCTTGTGGAAGGAGAGAGCACAATGAACTTCCTAGTCTTTCCTGATACTAAGCATGATCTGACAGGTTTGTTGCTTTGTTTTGTTTTTCTTTGTTCCGAGAGAGGGTCTCACTATGTAGCTCAGGTTGGCCTTGAACTTACTATACAGCTCAGGCTAGTCTTCAACTTGCAGTGATCCTCCAGCCTCAGCCTCCCAAGTTCTAATATTACAGGTGTGTGCCACAACACCTGGCTCAACCTGAGGGTTTTTAGTATACCATTTCCTAGGGCCTTCCTGTTAAAATGTGATCCATTGCCTTGGAAATGCTAACTTATCAAATAACTTCATGGATTTTTATCACTATAGAAGTTTCCAATGAAATATTAGAAGATGCAAACAAAGGCCAAGGTAGATAAATGTGTCATAAAGATTGGAGCACTATGAGGCAGTGTGTGTTTGCCCTGAGAACAATAGTTTTGTAGAATTTGTAATTAAAAATTGAAGGGAGAACCAAAAAGACAGCTCAGTGGCATAAGCACCTGCCTGCATGATCAAGGTCCTGAGTTCAATCTCAGGGTCTAAAATAAATAAAAAAAAAATTTAAAAAGAGCAAAAGTAGAGGGGATTCTTTCTTAAGGATCCAATTTTTTTCTGTGAAGGAAAAAAAAAAGCCCAAGTCTAGTACATGCAGGCAGGGCAAGTGTCACTGTGTTGAGGAAATAAAGAAGTGAGTAACCAGCTGGTTTCAACAAATCTTAAGACTGATAAGCTGGGCTGGCCAAATAGCTCAGAGGATTAAAGTGCCTGCAAACAGGCACAGGGGTCAGGTGGTTTGATCCCTGGCCCTGCCGTGTCTGCCCCGCCCCTGGGGTGCACTGAGACAGCAGTTGAGACTGGGAGTGGTGGCATGTGCTTGTAATCCCAGCTCTTGGGAGGCTGTAAACAGGCAGATCACTGAGTCCAATCTAGTAGTGAGACCCTGAACACTCTGTAGACCCTCCCCTAAAATACAAAAGAAACAAAACAAAAAAACCCCCTGATAAGCAGATTTGAGAGCTCATGTGAAGTTAAGCATTTACAATTTGTACTGCTCCTTTTTTCTTCAGCAATTGCGGTGCTTAATTTCACCAGAGAGAAAGCCCAGAATCAGGGTTGATCCCAGGTTGGATGTGACAAAATATAAAGACATAAGAGTATGGGTATAGTAATGGTTTTAGATAAGAGATTATGGCATATAAGATAGATAAGGGGGGAGTAAAGAAAGGAACAGAATTAAATGCTTCTTCACATGGAAAGACGAAGAAATCAGAGATTCTGGTGAAGTCATGGTGGGAACAGTTGAAAGTGCTCGGTAGAGAGGCAATGGCGTGCTTGTGACATGCTTGGGTTTGCACTTTTACACAATATTGCTGATCACCGTAGTGTGGGTACAAGGAAGGATTGTTGGAAAAAAGGCTTCTAAGTATTTGATAGATAAAATTCTCTCATCCTTACCACTCTGGCTTAGGAGAATCAGGAGTGGAGATGGGGATCTAGATTCAGTCGCCTTGTGCCTTCTACTAATCAATGTGAGGGTGGCTGTCAGAGAGGAAGCTTGGCAGGTTGCTGTGGCTGGATTTGGTCACCACACATCACAATCAACTGAGCAGCCAGGCAACAATGTATCTGGCTGGCAACTAGCAGAAGCCAGGGGGATATCAGTACTAGAACACTGAAGATGCCAAAGAGCCAGAGCTGATGGAAATGATGAGGAACTGGAATATCTACTGTGGCTGAGAAGTAGGCAAAGGAAATATTCAAACATAAGCAGAAATGCAAGCCAAATTTTGAGCCGAGGTTGGGACAGGATGGGCAGGAGAGCAAGAGAGCATTCCTGTAGCAGAGAAGCTACCTTGCTTTGGCTCTGTTATTTCCTCGTGGGCCTGGATGAAAAAACTAATCCAGGATGAGCCTAACCTGCAGATGGTAGGAAGCAAATGCAGCCAGCTGATAGGAAAATGTCTGATTGGAAGAAATTCTTGAAAACACATGGTCCTTTGTCTTTGAAAATGGCCCTGTTATACTTTAGACTAAATTGGAATTTGCAGCCAAAAAGAATTTCTTTCCATTTTCTTTTCCCTGGCAGTATCTTATTAGCCTATATAGCCATTGGAAAATAGAACTCTAATGCGTTACAAGCCCCCAAATAACATTTTTTTCAAGAATTCATCAGACAAGGACTGAAAAACAAATAAACATATTTATTCTACCCTTGGACAAAACTAGTGTGCGTGAAGCTGGTGTGCTGCTTGCACTTTAGGATGATTCATCTCAATATTAATGTGGTGAAATACCTTAAGCAATAATGCATTTTGACCCAGGAAGAATGTGCTTCAGGCAGTCTCTCTTGTCTGGTTGTGTCTCCTACTGCAGATTGAAGAGTCCTGGAATAAACTGGTGTTGGGGGGGTACACCCTGAGATGCAGCCTCTCCTAGTCCATGCTTAGATATCTGAGGTTCAGGAATCCCCATCTAAATGGTTGTGTTCCATATTCTGAGCCTTGATGTGTCCTTTTCCTCTGTCTTTGCTCCTGCACATAATGTGGCTGCAGGTGTACATACCCAGGCTGAGTAGTGACCTCAACGCAGCTACTTGTGGATGCTGTGGCCAAAGCTTAGGCACACAACACGGGCATCAATGAGCATGTAACTATGGAAAGGGACAACGGCAGGAAAGTGAGGAGAGGTTCCCAAGAGCCCAAGTAAAAAGCTAAGGACCAACTGGCCCTGCTTCTAAGGATGCTGAGGAGCTTGATGCCCAGAATGTTAAAGTCATACCTGACCTGTCAAGTTAACCCAATTCTATTCATCAGAGTAGAAGAGTGCGACACATTCTGCTCGGTGGAGTGTTAGTTTGACTCCTACCTTTGACATATTTAAACCTGGTCCATGTTCCTCCACTTATTTACTTGTTTGGGTTCCAGATAGGAGCAGGTATGGGCTTCTATATATAAAGTACTTTAATTTTATGGTTTTCCAATTTAGTACTGATGTATGTCTATCAATTTATTTATCTACCTCTCCTGGAAATTATGTCCTGATTATCTTAAATGCTTTATCATCTAGCTGGTTTCCTCCAGGAACATAGTAAGCACTCAATAAATACTTGCTAAATCAATGAATAGATTATGCTGTCATGAAAGCTCTCTGGCAGAGGCAATTACCTGATAGAACTTCTATTTTTAAAATCTGAAGGTCATCTCCTGCTTTGTCTCTACAGATACTGTGTATATTTCATTCACATACATTACTTCCATATTACATATTCTATATTACATATGAATATGAAAAGTGGACAGAAATTTATTTTTAATGGGTGGCATCAGAACTCCTCATAGAGAATTTACTGGGGAAAATAAGATAAAAATCTACTTTAGTCTACTTGAAAAATGACATGGGACTCAGGGCTTGTGGGAGTAAAAACATCACAGAGATAGGGTATTTTTGCTGTGTAAGAGAAGATACAGGTCTTTGGAATCCTGAAAAGAATTTTGCAGGAAGAGAGGAGCTACCAAGATAATGTGACCCATCTTTGTGACCTCCTTCGCCTATTCAGATAAGATGCTAAATCTAGTCTGGGGAGATATCTCAGCAGCCTAAGTGCTTGCCTGGCAAGCACAAGGTCCTGAGTTCAATCTCCAGAACCACAAAATTTGCTAAATTCCCAAATCTTGTTGAATGTTAACCCTCACCATCACAAGCTGAAGAAAAATACGAAAGTATTCTATATTTGAATTATATGGTATAGATATAAAGTATAGAAGTAGTATATGAATATGCCAAGTTTACTCAGAATGAAACATGAGCTCTCTGGGAAATTTGTAGACCTCCCTCTGGTTTTGAACATGCATTTGCCACAGAAGTGTCAACAGTCCAAGCCACACTTACACAGGCGCTATGGTAGCTAATACCTTTGAAGACACTATGTTGGACTCATCTCTCCTTCCAACACTGTGCTCCGCTTCCCTCAGAGGTCTTGTGATCTATTTCCTGTAAACGCTGTCCCCCCTGCACAGTGAAAACTACTCATAGTTTGCAAAGAAAATTTAAGGGATGTTTACCTCTATCTTAAAGAATATTTTCAGCTACTTATCTTTTAAAAAATGTATTCATGCTGTTTACTTCTAAAAATAATATGTGTTGTAAGAAAATTTTAGTATAAAATTATAGCCAATGAATTAAAAACACACACATAAAATAGACACAGTGTTTATTATTTTATTACATTGCTTTTAGGGTTCTTTGTAAGCAGCAGAAATCTAGTAGAGATAGTTTAAATGGAAGAGGAGTTTATTGGGAAATATTGTACGGGATCAGATTTCTATGTAGAAAACATGAAAGAATTCCTGCTGATGTACTAAGGTTTATTTTTTTTTCCTTCCTTAAGGAAGAATGGAAGCTAAGAATAAATGAGGTAAAGATTTTTAGAAAGGACAGCGGGCAAGGCAGTTCTGGGCTTTACAGTGACAGGAACTGATGGAATCTTTAGGTCTCTGTCTTAGGCATCTATCATCTTTGCCCCTTTTCTGCCTTCTAGATGTTCTTTGGGACTCAGTCTCCCAGGAAAGTGTCAGATTGCCTAGCTTTGGCCATAAGCCAGCCTACTGGACAGGACATTTTAAGAAAGGAAGACATACTCTGCAGCCAAGGCACATTCCTATTACCAGAAGCTAAGGATATGGATTTGTGAAATGAAAACTTCAGGTGTTCATTATAATTTTTCACACATCAGTATGACATTGACATTCATTTAAGGCAGCATACACAGATATAACCTTTCAAAAAGTGCACCGTGTTCCAGGTATAGATGTCAGAACCTTTCTGAATAAGGAATGCAATCTTAGAGTTTCCTCACCTATGATTAGACCAGCTGATTTTAAGCTATGGAGTTTTTTCAGTTGACTCCTTGTTTTTGCGGGCTTTGCTGATCTCAGAGCAGCCAACAATAGTGGTCAACTCTGTCTAAAAGACACTGAAAACTGACCCCTGCTCCAAAATCCACCAGTCTCTTAAAATGAGTTTGTCACTGGATGCAGACTGTTGATTTTGTACTCCCTGAATAGCTACAGAGAACTCAACTAGCAAACAATTTTCCATGACAATAACTCTTTGCTTATCCCAACACATAATAGGCACAGTAGCTATTTCATTTCTACTCCTGCAACTCTAGGACTTATAAGTTGCTAATCTTTAGAGACACAGATACTGAAGTTTGACAAATGTCAGCCATTTGGCCAAGGCCACAGAAAAGCTGAGCTGCAATTTGAAATCAGGTCCATTTGACTTGAACCTGGCACTATTTCTGTACTGCCCAGGAGCTTCTCTTGGTCGTCACAGCAGATATACCCAGGCCTCTATATCTGGATTCTTCTGGGTGTTTGTGTACATCTGTGTATCTGACACCATGTTGGAAACGGTTTGGAGAGCACAATTGTTTTTAAATAATCATTACACATCCCATAATTGTGCCTTATGCAGATGTTCTTTTTCCTTCCCATATTTGTGTTCCATAACTACCCACAGATGTTCACATACTCATGCACACACACCCAGGCCTAGCTAGGGGGGTAGGTAGTTGTTTTAGATGATTGTGGGTCCTCAAGCCTTTCCATTTTCCAATAAGGAAATTTCTAAAGTTACTTATTTAGCAGTTCCTTCATGGAGCAAATGCTTGAGTAAAAAGATTGAGGCCCAGGACGGTCCTTCTCTACAAAGAACACAGTGTCAAAACCTAGTGCTCGCTGTGCAACTTCAAATGCTCCCTCAATACTTAATTCAACTTTGCCCAGGCTCAGAGAGAGGACAAATGAGGCTTAAAAGCCCAAGACAAACACTTATGAGTACAGAAAGCACATTTCAAGAAGCCAGCCCAATTCTAATCAATGCAAGTAGAATAGGCTTTCTGGAAATTAAAAATGAGGTGACTGGCCTTGGGCAGGAAGGTAGCGCTAGTCGAAGCCAAAACCAGAGAAAAGACTGAAATGCTCATGACTTCATCTAAGCTGGGAAGAGAAAAGGAAAACATATCACGAGGAACCTGAGGAGATAGGGGACAAGGAGGTCATTTGTGCTGAAGTATCCAGAGGAAAAATGTGCCCTGACATGCACTTGAATTCTAACCTACAATGTAACTTTTCATCTCTTGTTCTGAAGTAGTATTTTAAGATACAAAGTCTACATGGAGAAATGGAAAATCAGAATTGAGGAAGTGCTTTTTGATTAATGAGATCCAAAATTTCTTTTTTTAATTAGTATACATTTGCACTGCATCACGAATACATTCATCATGGAGATTTTCTACTGGTATATGTCCATGTCACATCTATCTTTTTGATAGTAATAGCAATGGGATCCAGGTGTACAGGAGAAAAAAGTGATTGAGGAAGACTTACTCAACTTTTTCCCCACTTCCCCTTAGAGTTTATTTAGAGAAAAAATTTTTTTTCAACAATGGCTTATTTTTTTATTATAAAAACACATATAAGAGTTTAAGAAATGATGAATGTAAGACAAATCAGACTCCATTGATAAATCCTACAGGAGAAAAGTCTGTATCATTACTCAAAGAAGTAATTGTTGAATTGCTTTGAGTTATCTAATCTTTAGTTGATGTATGTAGAAAAATATTTTTAAAACATCCTGCAAGTCAAGTGTTTGGCTGTCTTAGTTTCTAAAGACATCGCCAAACTTCCCTGTGTATCAGAACAAGCTAAAGAATTGCTTTCCTGTACATTCTTAAGCTTTTCTTCCAACAGAGCCTGAATCACCAGAGTCGTAGTTTGATCTTAGAATCTGTGCTTTGAAAATAATCTCAACTTATTCAGATGTAGGATTCTAAAACTATAATGAATGTCAGTTTATACAATAGTGTCAGTGATTCAATGAAGCCTCCAATGTAAAATATCTTTATAATAAATAAGTTTGAAAATTCACTTTTAGTCTTTATAACTTATGAATGTTGGATGATCTATATTCATGGATATGGTAAGAAGAAACACAGCAACTTCTATTAACACATATAGCTACCAGGGATGGGTACATGTAACATAGAGCACAAGATTCATGTTTGAATCACTCTGAAGATCAGTTAGGGGTGAGATGACCTGATAATTGTGGCCTACCATTCCTGAAATAGAAGGGCAACTCCAGCTATATTCCCCTCTATCTCCTTCACTTTGCCACTCAACACTGACAAGGTAAAATGATTCTCAGAGATTCACTAGAAATACGTTTTCATTGGTAGACGTTGCTTCAAACTATTTATATAGGACCCAGTCCTAGCCCAGGTCCGGTGAGTGTGTGGAGAGCTACCTGCTACCCTGCGCCGGCAGGACCAGTCCCAGCCCAGGCTCAGCATACGCAGGACCCTCTCCCACCCACTTGGGCCGCCCCCCAGCACTCCACCTTACCTGCCCTACCCCTCCCGCCGAGTAGGAATTTCTGCCGAGTTCCAGGAACCCCCAGACCCAATCCTAGCCCAGGTCCGCAGCCAGAAGGAGCTGAGCACAGCAGCCATACTAAAGCCAGACGCAGCTAGATAACTCCAAACTCTGTAGAGCTCCACCTGAACTTCAGTACGTGTGAAGGTTATAACTACAGCAAAGATCTACAACAAAGGGCAGAAGACAGTGC
>NW_004524671.1:7639140-7667743 GCF_000260255.1 Octodon degus | reverse complement strand
TGCATCTTGTACTATGAATAACTACTACGAAAGACAACACTATGCAATGTATTGATTATTGTAACTGTCCTCCTAACCTGTTTTGAAATTGTCTCACTGCTATTTCTTTCTCAATAAAATTGATATAAAAAGACTTTGGCACATATGAACATATATATATAAATTAGGCGCTCCCAGTTCAAGAGACTCTTGTTTGAGCTACCATGGCTTTATCATCTCAGTACTTCTTGAAGTTTTCTAATTGTACTGTTTGTTGCCCTACTGATGCTTTTGCTCCAGAGCTCTACCCTTTTTTACTGCCCTCCCTTGTTTTATCTCCATTCTCTTCACCCAGTGTGGATTCCCTTTAAGTGGGATTATTATTTTTTATTTTTCTGGAAATTAACCCCAGTTCACTTTTCCTCATTGCCTTCCTTATACATTCACAACAGAATCCCAGCCTCTGTCAAATCCATTTGGGCACTTTTTCTATGCCCAGGGTGAAGGAAAAATCTATTTGGGAGAAATGGGAATGACAATGGGGCTGACTGGCTCCATTTGAAATCCATGACTGGAAATTCACAAAGGCTGTCTGGTGACCTGGCGTGAGGTTTTTACCCAGTGTGACAGGTTGGGTGGAGGAGTTTCCCTCCAGAGGGAAGAAACGGGAGCCTCTTTACTTTTCTCCAGTCACTGTTTTCACACCTTATGAGGATGCATTTTTCTCTGGATGGTATCCCTGGCTCACTCTGGGCTTTCTGCCTACTTTCAGACATAAATAGACATTCTCAGGTGAAAGAATAATGGTAAAGCTCAGTTTAAATGACAGCTCAACTTCATTTTTCAAGACCAAGTTTCTCCCATCTCCAGGTCAGGGCTAAGCCTGCTTCTAAGGACTCACCACAGGGAGCACAGCATACTCTGTATATTCAGTGGTTTTTCATCTCGTTCTTCCTTGTCCCTCTTCCCAGCCCCTTTTATCACATTGCTTCTGGATTCTGGATGCTGAGGACCAGGAAAAGATGAGCAAATTGAAAATGCAGAATGAACTTTGCACTTAGCCAATGGAAGTTCTCTCTTACCTGTCCAGTAACCTCGGGGGGTGGGCCTTTAAATGCTGGCTCTTTCATGACCTACAAAGAGGGTCTTTGATGACCTCCTTGGCAGTGGAGACTATCTCCACTCTGTTAGCTTTAGCAAAGTTTGGGAATCCAACACCTCAGTTTCTGTATACTTCTCCCTAATACAAGGTGGACATCAACAGCCCTGTAAGCAATGAACCCCTCAGGCTTGCAGCAAAGACTTCTTTGAGCAAAGATGATATAAAAAGATTCAGATCTTATTTTACTCTCTAGTGATCACTAGTATTTGACAGTAAACAGCACACAGCCTTTGTCTGTTAAATCAGTACACATCAGGATGATTCCATTTCTCATCATAAGCACCCCAAAGCACTCGGAAGTCTCCTTTTTTATTTTGTTTTTTTGTGTGTATGTGTATTTGTGTTTTAAGGTTCCTACTCTTGAGTCTCTTTAGCCTTGCCTACTTTCTGCCATCCATGAAAAGCAAAGCAGTAAACAACACAATACTCCACTCCTTTTTGTAACTTATTCTCCAAATGTTCCTGCTCCATGAGTTCTTGGTCCTTGTACAGGCAAGAGAATGATTATTTGGCCATTTCCTACCTTTTGGTGGATTCTTCACTGCAGTGCCTGGCAGACCCTTGGGTTTCTCAGCTTCGGAGCTCCAAATGGAACTCTGAAACCATACGAAGCATTGTGTTCACAGTCCTTTTATGTGTATAACTTGTTTTCTTTATTTGTTGAAAAGACTATTTCATGATTTTTCCTTTCACTTTGTGTCCTGCACACATTTTCTTCCATTCTTTCTCAGTTGTTGATTTCTTTCTCACATTTTTTGAAAGGATAAACTTCATGGATAAGAAATTAATTAGGTAACTCTAACCATATCATCTACTTTCCTGTTGCTGCCAGAAGAAAACATCCTCTTATAACCAGAATTTATACAATGAAACTTCTGAAGTTGTCTGACAGGAATGAGATTTTGTAAAATTTGTCTTGAAAGACAAAAGAATATGAAGAGAAGCTCAGATGAGATTACTGGACTTTGAAACCAGGCCACCAAAATTTAAAAGACACAACAATTTAAATGGAGCCTAAAAATATCATTGCATCTCAATAGGATAAAACGATGTATAGTTTTAATTTTCATAAATACAATTTTTGTCTTTGAACATTTTCCAGTTCCATATGCTTACTGATATCAAAAACCTAGATTTTCTTTGAGAACAAATAACAAGTTCCCAACGCAACCAAATGCAACAAGCAGGGAAAGTTATTGTACATATAGATATGTTGATGTAGAGCTATTTAAGGACAACTCAGGTATATAAAAAAAACCCACAAGTTCTACCATGACCTGCCACTGTGTGGGTGTTTGCTGCCTTCCTCAGTCTGGTCTCCTGCTTGTCCTGAGGTAGTTAGTGGCAGTCCTTGCTTATGACTTGAGCCTTTCAATTTTGAGAGGAAGATGGAAGCAGCTTCCCACAAATCAAACACATTCCAGTATGAGCACCAGCTGGAGATGTAGGATTCCGCTGCTTAGTAGGTGGACCAGAATTCCCCCGTGGGTTAGAGATGGGATCTTTTTCTCTGAAGAGGAGAAATCTGAATTTGATTAGTGAGGAAAGTGAGCCAATGCAGTAGCTGCATTATAAACAAACAAAGAATGTAAACAAGTGTCAGCATAAATCTTCAAGTCCTTCATCCCTGCACAACATTCAGCAAATTTGTTCTTCCAGCCAATAATCATTGAGCATATACATCCAGCCACCATTCTTGGTATCAGAAACATCATGATATACTTCTTTTTTCAGTTCTTATAGCGATTACTCTCATATGTCTAAATTATGCATCTACCAGGCACGGAGGCGTACACTTGTAATCCCAGCACTCAGGAGGTTGAGGCAGGAGGACTGCTATGAGTCTGAGACCAGCCTGGGCTACAAAATGAACTCAAAGTCAGCCTGAACTGCAGAGCCAGGCCCTGTCTCAAAAAGACAAATTGATTAATTAATTAGTTAATTAATTAAATTATGCTTCTTTGTGGTACAGTTTCTTGAAATGTCATATTTAGAACTGGTTCATTAACTTTCTTACATGAGTCATGATGAGAACATGAAGATTCAGATGTTTCATTTCACTACCCATCTCCCTCCCTTCTCTTACTTACGTTATCCCTCCATGAAAGGAAAGTTCAAATGGGATTTTGAAGATTTTTCTCATTTAATAAATCATAAACTTCCTCCATCACTCACTGCTTGTTGAATGCCTAAGAGAAGGCTGGTAAAGAAACATAAAATCCATGTCTCTTCTTTCTTAGACAGTTTTCTAATCCCATTTTCAATAACTTCTATTCCTTAATTACTTTGAGTTGGCTTACATTACTTCTCTCTTCATCAAGAACATCCAGAAGGTAAAGATTCTGTATTTCATTTCCTTTAGAACTTAGTAGCTAAAGGTACATGACAGAAATCTGCAGGAAGCTCCTGGGTCTCACACAGTATCTTTTGGCTTCCAAATGAAGTCATTGGTCCTCTTGCCATGTTTCCTTATTCTCTCTTTCATGACACTGCTATTATCAGATATATCTATCTACTTATTGTCACTATGAGGAATATTTACATTTACACCTCTTTCCCTTGATATGTCCTTGATTCTAAACCATGAAAATAAATAAATCACAATATCATAAGTATATAAATATTTTCTGCTGCAGTCAATGTGCCTAGATTACATTTTCCCTTTCCAGGAGTTAATATGACTCCAAAGAAATTCTTCCTGTCAGAAATTTGATTTGGATTTTCTCTTTTAGGCAAATCACTAGTTGTCTCTATCAAGGTATTCCAGACCTTAATCACACTATGTAATTCAGAGGCTTCCAACCTTTTATTTTATGAACAAGCTCAAGATAATCTGAGTTCTTGACATCACAGACTTGCAGGGGTCAACCAGAGGGATCCATAATGTTCCCAGAGCCTAGAGGAAGTCACTTTCCAGAGATGTGCAACTTCCTTCATTTAATCCAGTGTTCTGGACCAATAATAACTTTCTTATCCATGCCAGTATGTGAGAAAAGTTGAAAAGTACTGAGAACCAATAAGCTTTCTCCCCCTGCCACAAAAAACAAAAACAAAAAAAAACCCCATGAGTTATGCTCTAATTCTGCTGCAAAATTGTCTCTCCAGGATCTCTCTTCTTTGGTGTGCTAAGATTCTTTTTTTTTCTTTCTAGGTTTATGCATTACTACAGTTTGACTCTTAAATATCTTCCAAAGATCCATGTATGAAAGACTTAGTCCTTAATGTACTATTATTGGAAGGTGGTCCAGTGGATGTTGTAGGTATTTGGTAACATCAACTCAAAGAGAATGTGGCACCGCAAGGTTTTCTTTCTGGTCATCAGAAAAATAGGTTTCCTCCACTACCTGTTCCCACCACAATGCACTGGCTTATCCCAGGCACAAATACGACTGGGCGAACTAGCCATGGACTGAAACCTCCAAAATCAGGAACTGAAATAAACATCTTTTCTTTTTAAACTTCTTATCTCAGATATTTTGCTATAATATTGGAAAGCTGATACCATATTCCCTTATTTTCCTAGGGTACATGTTCAAATCACTCCCTAGAAAATATGTTGAGAAGTAAGAATTTGAGATTTTCTACTTCTATAAATATTTTTATCCTAGCTTGATGCAAGATTAACTCATTGAATGAATACAGTTGCATCAGAACAGTCAAGGCATTGTTGGTTTTCTAGCATTCAGTTATTGAAACCCTGAAGTTACTATAAATTATCATCATCATCATCATCATTGTGTTATTTATGAACTGAAAGCTTTTACTATTTTCTGTTTATTCTTGGTATTTGAAATTTGACTATGATGTGAAATTTAGTGGGGGCATTTCTATCATTTAGCTGGAACTCAGACTTTCCACTTAGAATAAAGCTATATTAACTTTGGCTTCAGAATATCTCTTCTATTTCTTCAAAATTCTCCATTTATATTTTTTCATATTTGTCTTTCTAGAACTTTCCTTATACAAATGTTCTGTCTCACTCTACTGTCAGTTTTGTTTCTTATATTTTAAGGCTCTGTTATCTCTGTTTTACCTTTCCAAAATTTTTGTCAATCTACATTCCAAACACAGCCAGTAAAACCTGACAGGAAGTCTCCTTACTCTCAAATCAAGGGTCTATGTGTCATTGTTGACTCTTTATCTTTTCCACCTAAAGCAAAACAGTGGTCAACTCCATTGCCACATGAAGAACTTCTACTCAGTTCTTCTGTCACACATCATTTTTAAGTGAAAAGCCATAAGTGAAGATTATCCAGGCATTTGTGAAAAGCTTGCAGCATAAAATGTCCACAAGATAATTAGAATTTTACTAGAATAAATCATCAATAGAATTGATTGCAATAAAAAACTCTGAGATTAAAAAATAAAAGTTAAGGATTTAATTGACTTAGCTCATTTTTTATCATTTATTTATTTATTTATTTGGTGCAGGTTCTCACTATGCAATAGTACTGGGGATCAAACCCAGATCCTTGTGCTTGCCAGGCAGGTTCTTAGATATGCCAAGCTATCTCCCTAGCCCCTGGTTTAACTCTTAAAGAAATGTCTTTTATTTAATTTTATCTGAAGAAAAGCAACAGGATAGCAATTCATTATACAGGATCTTAATGAAACTTCTCTTCTGGAGCCATTTCTGACCCTTGAGTCTCCATCCTCCTTGGGACTCCGTTGGCCTCTTTCTACGTCTGAAACAAACTTTCTCTATTTGCTTCTGTCAGATTTAGTTTCTTCAGAAAGCTTTGAAAACTCTCATTCACTGGTCCCCATGACTGTTTCCTTTATTATTAAGAAAAATATCTTTATTTTTTTTTCCTTTTTAAGATAACTGTGAGAAAAGGCCATGAATATATGTGCTTGGTGCAAGACAGAAGAATAAATTCTGATTTCAACTTTGTTGCTATTTTCTCCATTTCATTTACTGATTTGAGGTTCATATACTCCTCAAAGATGGGGCCTAATTACCAAAAATTATTAAAGTGCTCTGATAACAAATGCCTCACACTGTTAATAATCTCGGTCTGTTCTGCAGGCCGCTCGGGTGGGGTGCCGTGTTTATCCCTCAGCTGTCACAGGCAGGCCCGCTAGGACCAGCTGGGGTGAGGCCTGGCATCCCTCAGCATCCAGTGTACTCATCGGAAATGATGAAGCAGAAATGTCATAAAAGGGTTTTGCAGAAAAAGAAGCATTCTTATATTGTAGTAATTTCACAATTTCCTGACAACAGGCAGTAAGATAGTTAGACCAGTGACCTTAAATATATTTTTGTGTGGACTTCCTAAAAAATGATGAAAACCTGTTTTCCAAACAGTGTCCCTTTTAAGTATCTCTACTTTATGCCAAAAAATTAAATAACTGCAAAAGATATCAATATTTGTGAATAAAATTAAGCTTTACAGTATCTTTAGAAATGTAGTAAAGATAATCTAAATATATGAAATTGTATCTATAATCATCCATTAATAAATACACAAGGGCCGGGGAGACTGCTTAGTAGAATAAGTGCTTCCCTGGCAAGCGCAAGGGCCTGAATTCAATCCCCAGTTCTGCCAAAAAAATAAAATAAATAAAAATAAGTAAATACACAAGCAGACTTTCTCTAGTAGTCTGGTTTTGTTGTTTCTCATTCTGAGTTTTTCTACTGTGATATTCAGATTGCAAAATCTGTAATTATTTTTATTAATTTTATACAAATATATATTGAGATTGGTTTTTTTTTTTTTCCAGTGCCGGAGATTGAATTCAGGACCCTGCACTTGCCAGGCAAGTAAGAGTTAAATTTACAGTTTAAAAATGTATTATTATTATTATTGTTATTATTATTATTCCTACCAGTGTTTGCAATACTGGGGATGAACCCAGGGGCTTTTCAGTGAGCTACATCTTTAGCCCATTCTTTTTTTTTTTTTTTTTTTTTTGCGGAACCTGGGATTGAATTCAGGCCTTTGCACTTGCCAGGCAAGCGCTTATTCTATGGAGCTATTTCTCTGGCCCTATTATTTTTTTTTAATTAAAAAGAATTATTAGGGGCTGGCGAGATAGCTCAGTGGTCGAAAGCACCTGCTTAGACAAGCTTAGGCAGGCACAGGGGACTGCAGTTTGATCCCTGGCACCACATGCTGTGCCAGCCCCATCCTAAGTGTGGGCTGAGCGTGCAAAAAAAAAAAAAAAAAGAATTATTAGTGCATCATTGCAATACATCATGATTACATTCCTCGGAGTGAGTTAGTACATGTACATAACATATCCTTCATGGGGACTTGGTGTATATATATGTAACATATCCTTTCCAATAATTTTCATATTTTGAGACAGGGTCTTACAAAGTCATTAAGTTGACCAGGCTGTGCTCTAAAATGCAGTCACCCTGCTTCACCTTCACCCTCGCTAGAATGACAGGCATGATCCACTAAGCCCATTTAAGAGTTAAAATTTTATTGAGCTATTGTATCACTAGTATAGGGTAGTTACCCATAAAAACATGAATGTAGTATAAATTTTGAAAAGTCTTACATATAAAAAGTGACAGTTTCTTGGGAATGACTATTTTAGTGATATGGATATTGCCATTTTCCTGATTAATTAACATTAATTCACATTTCTTATTTCAAAATAAGACAAGGTCTAGTATCTTTTCCAGTCTAGTTTTTCATTTTTATAGATGTAATCACTGAGGGCTTACCTAAAATTAAAAGAGAATAGAGTTTTGCTACACCAATGGCACTCAGATTTTGAAACTCATTATGAACAATCAGCCCTCACACTGGTGGTGTAAATTCATTTGGTCGCTGGTGGGAATTGCACCCTGTTAAAATGGTGTGGGATGGGCCAGCCAGATAGCTCAGGGGATTGAAGTGCCTGCTTAGGCAGACTCAGAGCTCTGTCAGGAGTTCGATCCCAGCCTGCTGTGCTGGCCCCACCCCCAGATCACACTGAGATGGGAGAATGAGACTGGGCATGGTGGTATGTACCTGTAATCCCAGCACTTGGGAGGCTGAAAAACAGGAAGGATCTGTACAAGTCTGATTTGTGTAGTGAGACCGTGTAGACCCTGTACTAAATACATAAAAAAAAAAATGATGTGACACTTGTGCCATCTTCCATAAAACAGAGGATAGCAGTTGTTAAAGGACTAGCTTGACTCTAGGGTGCTTCTGTCCATCAGTCTCAGGTAGGAAATATATGAAAGGTGACGGTCCAAACTGTTTTCTCTGGAACATCCCACCCTTGGGAAGGCTGGATGAAGTCCCAGAACCCTGCTGTGCTGTCCTATCTCTTTCTTGTGAGCCTTTCGTTTTAAGAAGATTTGATGTTTCATTCCTCCTGTAAAACAAACAACAGCACCAAAAACTTTCAAGAGGAAAGAAATAAATTGCAGGGGAAAGAAAAGCTCTATGGTCAAGAACCCATTAAGTATAAGGAGAAACCAAACAAAAGAGAACCAAATAATGGGTCAGGTTCCAATTGGATTCATAATGGAAAATCGAGGTTTTAATCTACTAGAGAAATCACAAGAAAAATATAAAGGTAAGTTGCTTTTCTGTGCTAAAAGAGAAGACTAGCTCCTTATTAGTAGATCATAAAATTATAACTAATTATCCTTGAGTTATAGTATATTTTGATGATCCTGAGTTAAAAAGGGGCTGGTAGATAGATGTTGGCTTTAGACAGTAGCTTTCAATCTTTTTCAAAACAATTCACAGTAAAAAAATAAACCACATCTCGGGCCCTGAAATAGAAAATCCATTTTAAAAAGATAATATCCTTCCATGTGGGATATTCTCGGATATTTGTCTTCTCTCTCTTATCTTCTGTTTCTTAACTATTAAGAACGTTGCTGGTCAAGAATCATCGCATTTGTTTCACAACTCACTAGTGAGTAATAATCTGCAGTCTAAAACACACTGCCGTGAAGTCCTCTGAGAATCAAGCTTATATCTTTCTATTAAATTTTTGTTTTAAAAAACTTGTGAAGAAAACACTCAGATATTTGACTCTTATCTCCTTAGGAGATGCCAAGCCTTTCACACTCTAAGAGCACAACTGGGATCTTTTTGGTAGCAGGCACCTCCAGCTGTAGGCCTAGTGTCTAGGATGAATCATCTTTGGAATGCTACAGAATGAAAATAAGTGGGAAAAATTAGCTTAATTAGAATCATGGTCCTCTTAATCCAGCCTTTTAATGGATGTCAACCTTCTGTTCTGAGATGATAGAAGATATGGGTACAATGGGAGTGGAAGAGGCAGAAAGGTTGGAAAGGAGCAAGATTTAAGAGAATGGATGATGTAAGTGGAAAGATAGTTACTGGATCTTCTTCATACAACTGATCTTCCCAATAGAATGTTAGATTAGCTATGTTCAGCACATCTTGCATCTGATAGCTGTCCTTGTTTGCCCTCTCTCTCTAAGAAGAGAAATATGTGGAATTAAACAAGACATCAACTTCCTAAGAATGTGCTATTGGAATTGGCTGCAGTCTAGGAGCATAATGAGAGAACAAACACACCATTAGGGCACAAGCCAAGCAACACAGTAAATAAACACAATAGAAGAGGTCTGGGGAAAGATGCTAAAGATAGGGCGTGTTTTTTAAAAGAAAAAAAATTAGATTTCTCATCTTACTATTTATGTAAGGACATATTTTCAAAAGACTTTTTTATAACAAGTAAAAAATATTGAAAAGCAGAATTAAAGATTTCTGAGACACACAATGTTACCACTTTTCAAATCCAACTACAAAACAAAATTAAGCAAGATTTATGGCCTTGCAATGTTCAGGATTGACATAATGTTTCAGGATTGAAGACGAGTGTCTAGAACTCTGAATCCTTGTAATCCCTGGAACTATGAATAGAAAACTTGGTAATAGAATTAAAAATAAGAAATAAGAAAAAACCTTTAATCTAAAATTCACCGAAGAGCCAGTAATAGAGGCCCAAAGGGGGTATACAAATGGAATCAACAAAAAGAGCTTTTATAACCCCAGAAATCAAAGCTTGATGCAGAGCAGTGAAATCAGTTTCTGGAACAAGGTCTGGCATCAGCATTGTTTTAAACTAATGTACAACCAAAACTGAGTACCACAGCTCAAGAGCCCTCCTATTCCAGGTAGCCCATAGGCCAACAGCCATTGTATCATCTGGGAACTTGTTTAAAACACATAAACTCGGGCTGGGGAGATGGCTCAGTAGAATAAATGCTTCCCTGGCAAGCACAAGGACCTGAGTTCAATCCCCGGTTCTGCCATAAATAAATAAACAAACAAACAAACAAACAAACTACATAAACTCAAGTCCTTCCCCAGACCTACTACATCAGAGCCTACAATTTAATAAAGGCCTCTGTTGAGTCCTGTATGGTTACATTTTGAGAATCACTGATGGAAAATGCACAGTCTTGACTATTAGAATTCATTGCTTTCTTAATATTTATATTTTGCTTGATGATGAGTACACCACATGCTTTGATTGACTCAAGAGGCTGCTTTCTGTCTCACTACTTCTCACTTCCCTAGTTGCTCTAAGTTGATGCCTTAATACCTAAAACCTGAAGTGCTAGTTCCTCCCTTTGTCCTATTCATCAATATCCTTGAACTTTTACTAGAGAGATCTGAATGCTCCTAGAATGCTACCTATGATTCAGTCTCCTTTAATGTTAGCTAGATTCTGGAAACATGCTGGTTTGCTGGCCAGAAATCTTATTTATTTCCTCTTTAGCTTGGCCACCAAGTGAACCCTTAGACCAAGACCTTGTTCTTATGTCTCTCTTGCATTGTTTTCTTTTTTGGCTTTTACTGCCAAATTAAATTAAAATCATGATCAGAGTTTAACAGGGTGGCAGCGGCGACATTTGGCCTTCCTTGCATAGCCAACAAGGTGAGAGTTCTGGATTCATACATAGAAGTGGGTTCCAGTGCTACCAGTTGATTCTGCTGTCACTAGCTTTTCTATCACTCCGAGTTTCCTATGCTGTTTAAAATTTTCTTTCTCTAGCAGGCTATTTGAATGCACTTAGAGCCACTAAAAAGCAAAAAAAAAAAACCAAAAATCCCAAAACTAGAAACAAAAAAACCTTCTAGGGAAGAATCCCTACATACCTCTTCAAGATATCTCCACAACAGAAATCTTTCAGGTTTGACCCCAGACTTTGCCAGGTTTCTATGCTGGTCTTCCCATCTTTTTGGCTATATTTAAGTGCATGTGGGCCATAAAAGTTCATGTCTCATGCCTAGCAGAGCTCCAACATTATTCATAAGGTAGAGATTCAATGTAGAGTTGTGGGTCTGTGGGTCACAGTGAGATCCAGTCTACCTATGGAGAAGTGGCAGCAGGAATGAGGAAAAGAGAGACAAGACAAGAGCTGGGTTAGGTGGTGACTCGTCTGCCTGGTTGGTGAGACGATCCCCTAAACAGCAATATGGATGTTTATACCTTTGCAAACTTAGTATCATGTGGCACAAAGCTGCCTAGTGACTAATGCCCACCATGTCCAGGCAGGATGTTTTTCTCAAGACTGAGATAGCTTGACTTCAAAGGTAATAGGGCCTCATTCTGCCCTCCCACATAGAATCAGTTTCAGCTTCAGCAGCTCTCAAAACAGAGTCTTCTCAGGTTTGTAAGACTGATAAAGAAACCTCAGAATTTTCTCTGGTAAAGGACAAAGAAATGATCAATAAAGGAAGGGATACAAAAATAACTTTTATCAAACCAGAAAAGTCTTTTGCATCATTTTCCTGGTTAACTCAAACTGTTTCCTGGACATTCTGTCCTTGTTTGAATTAGGAGTAAATGTGTTTCTGGAATAAACACCAGAAGTTGAATTCCTAAAGGGTTTGGCTCCAGTGAACCTGTGTAGTTATATACTGAATTTAGGGGTACGTAATTATGTATTGCTGAAGAACCATCAGCCTCTGAATGGGGGAGGGATATGAGATTCCTCCATAAAAGAATGAAGTTTCCAATATCATTCAAGTCATAGGACCAAGATATGCAGTTATTTTAAAATCAGAAGGTTAGAACTGAACAGCTGTAACTCATTTGAACAGTTGTGCAAAATAGAAAGTTGGCAGACAGATACTCTTTTCAGACATTAAACACAAAATTCTTGGGGCAAAATCTTGTGATTAAGAAATCAAATGTTTTCTTTTTCCCCTTCCAACCTGTTCTCAGAGTGTGGAAAGTTATGCGATTTTTCTTCTCTGACTCTCTAGTTGTGATTATTGGGAACTCTTCAGCCAGAATAGATCTAGCCATTGGAGTTAATTTAGTTCAATTCATCTAGTCTAGTCAAAATTATTTCAACCCCATCCTATCCCATCCCACCCACCTAATGAAACCTATTCCAATACAAGCTTATTGACTCTTCTCTGGGAAACCTATATGAACACAAGGATGTTAAGTGCCTTCAGGGCTGATAGACTAGGCTATCTGTAGCTCCCTCATGAAATATCTTGACTCTGGTGGAGTATCTCTGCATCTTTGCTTCTACTGAGGACCTACATATCTGGTTTCTAGATACAATTCTGAATCCTGAAGTCTGCTTTCTCTGTAAGCCCCAGATTCTATGCATTATGGTGTTTTCCAGGTCATTTGGGCATGAACTGATGCTTTTGTGTTTGACTATCCCCTACGCATCTGCATATTCTTTTCCCTGACCCCTGTCTCTACCTCTGTCCTTTATTTCAGTCTTTTGGGCTTCATTTTATCCTCCCATAGATTGGCCTGGCAAAGACTACTGCCTCTGAAAAGATTTCCTTTAAAGTACACATATGGAGATATGCATAAGCATCTGGCACGAGCCTTTTGTTCAATTTCAGCCCGTGGTAAAGTGTGGGGAGACAGCTACTCTGAGCAAAAGAGAAAAAAATAAGATTGAGAACAAACATCAGAGAAACGCCTTCATGTCTAGAAAATGTTAAGATCCTGCTTTGGCTACATTGGAATAGTCGTGTGTCCGGATTCCAGCCTTTCTTCTCCTTGTCTACCTGAATCAGACTCCAAAACACCTGGCAGCAGGAAGTAAGGAGCTCCAATGAAAACCCTGCTGGCTCCCAGGTCTGAGGAACAAAGGAAAGAAGTCAACATTTCTGTTCACCGTGAAAAGAGCCAGGGCAGTCTAACTTGTTGCTCAGGTATTGAAATACAGTCAGCATTCTAGATCTGTGAGCTCTACATCTAGGTATTCAACCAACTACACATCAAAAATGCTTTTGAAAAATTACACCAGCACTGAACATGCATATACTTTTTCCTTGTCATTATTCCCTAACCAATACAGCGTAGCAACTGTTTACATAGTTTTTATGTCACAATTATTATAAACAATTCAGAGATCATTTACCATATAACAGTAAGGGTGATGGTTATATGAAAGGCCTATGTCATTTTGAATAAGCAATTGAAGAATCTCAGCTTTTGGTATCCACATAAGGAACCTGGATTCATCCTCTGCTTACAAGGCATAACTGCACTACTCTATTAATTGGAAAAAGCCATTTCCCTGTCCCTCCTTGTTGTTATCAAGGTCCAACAATCTCCATGAGTCCTTCTCATACCTCCACCAACCAGAAGTTAGTTCTTTTTATTAGTGAGTTCTAGGCTCAATATAATGGTAAGTATATTGAAAATCACTCTGTGGCGATCAATATTGACCTTGATTCTAACATAATGCTTAGTCTATGAAGAACCAAATGGAAAGAAAACCTTTTAAGAGCACTTTAAGAAATACCATAACTGTAATTTGTCTCCTGTGTAAAGTTTTCTTTTCTTGGAGTATATATGAAGTATCTCTCAGTCTCTTTGACAACAAATACGCAAAGCATACAAAACTCAGTTTGGTCTGACTCATGACACTTGGCCATTGCTGAGCCAATCTCTCTCTGAGATGTGTGTGTACATGTACACAGAGGTCAGTGTTGCACATGATAATTTATCCAATCTAAAGCCATATGGTAGGTGATAGCAGTTCAAGTGTCTCTAAGTTCTGAAAACTCTCCTTACAATCATTGTTGTCTGTTCACTTGCTACAAAAGTAATACCAAGAAAGGTGACAAGTAATATGCAGGTGAAGGTGAATAGTACTTCGACAAAGGCAAGGGGATGCATTTGGCAAAGAATAGAAGGGATTACCTTCACTTGAATAGTACTTTGTCAGCTTTCTTGGTATTACTTTTGTAGCAAGTGAGCAGACCACAATGATTGTAAGGAGGGTTTTCAGAACTTAGAGACACTT
Source organism: Octodon degus (assembly GCF_000260255.1). Lineage (NCBI taxonomy): Eukaryota > Metazoa > Chordata > Mammalia > Rodentia > Octodontidae > Octodon > Octodon degus. The sequence continues at coordinate 7,653,374 of NW_004524671.1, read as the reverse complement.
GAATGCGTGGGGGAGCTGTGGTCATACCACTAGAGCTTCGTAGTGTACGTGAGAACCTGGGTTCCTTCAGTCCCAGGACCCTCACAAAGGAAGCAAATATGAGCAGGAGGAAATAGAGAATGAGGAAGAGAAGAAGAGAACAGAGAAGAAAGGGGAAGGGAATCATAGAGAGATTAGTTTGTTAAAAGGCAATAATATTTATCTTGTTTAACAGTAAAATTGACCTATCATCTTTGGCAGCAACATAGGTAGGTGGCATTTCCTTATGAAGAGATAAAAGCCTCATTTCTAGTGTATTGGGAGAATTATTATCAATTTAAAATTACAAGCATTAGTTGGAATTGAAGCTGTTTGAGAAAAACATTTTAGAAATGCAGAAATGTTATGGAGTAAGTGCTCCTAGCAACGGCATTCTCATTGAAAGACACTTATAACCCACAGAACACAGCTGGCTACTCTTCGTGCTCACTTAATGAATATGAATTCAATGCAATTCTTGGGCCAGGAAAACAAAGCCAATGTCTTTTGATAGTTCATTTTCTATAAGTGATATCTTTGGCCATAAGGTACCAAAAGAGATATGTTTGGTTGGTTAGTTAATATTATGCCATGAACATTAGAAACCATATGAAATATTTATTTCCACATTTGGTGCAGCAATATTTGTTTAACTTTATTGTGTAATTGGTGTATTTTAAAAATAAGAGAAAATAAATTAAGTCTCAGGATAGCACATCAAAGTTGACATGACAACCAATTCTCAGTTCATTTTAGACTTGAGAATTTAATAAATGCAGATGTATACTTAGGCAAATTGGCACAGGCACATCATAAAATTTCTATATTATATAAATTAGCAAGTCATTTGGAGCTTTTATGGCTGTTGGTGATAAAATATATTAAATCACCTTTCCAAGAAATAGATTTTTATTCTCCTAAATTGTGTATACACAGACCCTCATCATTTTGTATTAAGATGCTAGCCCTCTTAGCAGATGTTCACTTTTTTGTAAACAAATATTCATATTATCTACTAAAATAATGCAATTTTTGGGGCTGGTGAGATAGCTCAGTGGTCTAAAGCACCTACTTAAAACAAACTTAGCAAAGCCCAGGGACCGCGGTTCAATCCCCCAGCACCACATGCCAGCCAGCCTGCCCCCTGGTGGGCTGAGCTGGCCACACACACACACAAATAAATTAATACAATTTAAAAAAAATTATATTAAAATAATGCAATTTTTATAACCACAGGGAAAGTTGGAATTGTTGCCAGAATTAAATTTTGATTTTAGAAATAGAAATGATATTGCTATCTTTCCCTGACTTTGTACCCCACTTATAGTCAACTCCACCCTGTAGTACAATTGTTAATTTTAACACATAAAAATATAAGCTATCCAGCTAAATTTAAATTTCAGATAAACAACAAAAGTTTTAGTATGTGCCCAGGGGGATAGTACACATGCTAAATTTTTTTTTGTTTATCTGAAATTAAAATTTAACCTCTCTCTCTCTCTCTCTCTCTCTCTCTCTCTGTGTGTGTGTGTGTGTGTGTGTGCATGCACTGGGGATTTAACCCAGAACTGTCATCCTGAGCTACATACCCAGGTCCTTTTTGTTTTAGACAGTGTTACTAAATTGCCAAATAACCCAAGATGGGGGTGAAATTGTGATAGTCTTGCTTCACCCTCTCAAAGTGCTGAGTTTACAGGTGTATGCTGCCAGACTCAGAAGCTTCCTCCAGTTTTGTTTGTTAAGTCTGAATTCCCACCCAAACTCCAAAATTGACTCTTGCCTTCAAAATGGTGTGACTCATATTCACATGTGATGTCTTTCTGCTAAAATATTCTCAAAGGATTCCAAAGCTCTGCTTCCTAAGTACAAGCTTGTGTGCAGCCCTTGGGGCCTATCTCAGCTTGCTTCTCTACCTTTCCAAACAAACACAAGTCTTTCTCCACACCAGCCGTGAAGGGGAGGCAAATCTTTCCTGGAAGGTCCTTGAGGTTACATAGCAAACCACACATACATCTTTGAGGATACCTCCTTTTCTGCTTCTCTCCGAGGTCTTGCTCAGCGAGGAATGTCTTCCCATCTTGTTTTCTCTCTTTCCATTTCCTTCACTAAATCCTCCCTCCACTGCGCCATACCATTCTGTTTATGGTAACCCCAAGAATTTACTATTTGGGTTCTCACACATCCCAGCACCACCAGCCAATCTGCAAAAAGGTGGAGGCTGAAAGATGAAATTTTGCGCATGCAAGTTTATACTGTCCCACTCCTTTTTTATTATTAATTTTATTGAGAAACAAATAGCAGTGAGACAGTTTCAAAATTGATTAATAGGACAGCTTCAATAATTAATACATTGCATATTGTTGTCTTCATAGTAGTTATTCACAGGACAAGATGCAGACATGATATCCTGTCCATACCTCACTCCTGATGCGCACACTTTAAAGGCTATTGCAAATGAAATGCTTATTTGCAAATGTTTGATCAACTGGGAAGTTGGATTAAATTTTACCTTCTAAAATTTTTCTGCTAAAGTTGGATGGACTGAATTTCTCAATATATGCCCTTTTTGGCATTACTTGCAATTGTATTTTCCTCTGTGCCTTAATGGTGACCTGTAATGCAAACTATAAAGCAAGAAAGCTCTTTTCCTTCCTTCTAGGTTTTGGGATCATAGGGGAGGCCTGAAATTATTTCTTGCAGTCCTCCCTCTGGGTACATGGAATCCTTACAGTAATTTCTTTGTATTTCCCTCCTCACACTTTTATTACAGCTGCCACTGTCCAACAGCATTTCTCCCATCAGTAATCATAATAGTTTGTAATTATATGATGGAATTAAACAGAGCCAACACAATTCTGTCATTTAGCCTAGTGAATTCATGAATTTGGGCATGGTGACAATGCAATGTTCAGAAGCCATTCCTGGTGATTGTGACCTGTGTGGTCTGTGGATAGCTCAGCCTGCTTTTAAATTTTATGATCCAGTAGACAGTCTGCACAGCAAAGCAAATGGAGAAGGGTCTTAATAGATGGATTTCATTATTAAAATCTCTCCCTAAAATTTATTTTAAAATAAAATCTTATATAACCTATGTCTGGTGGCAAGCTGATCAATAGCTGTTTATTTTTTCACTCATGTGGCACAAATAATGATGATTTCTGAGTGTGGAGGAATAAAATGTTTGCTCAATTTGTGTTCCTTCCCTTCTGATACCCATCTCCCAGTAGCAGCCAAGGGAAGGCAGACTAAAAAGCACTTTTTAGAATGGGTAGCAAAGTCAACAGCGATAATGTTAATTGGATATTAGCACTAGCATGTCCAGTATTTCAAATGATCAGGCTGATGTGTTTTAAAACAATGATACAGAGACAAATTTGAAAACATGACTTGAAAAAATATTGCATTGCTAAAAGTTAGGCTATATGTATCTGGAGAGTAGGAAGATTAGTGGCTATAATTGAAAACAGAGAGCAAGCTGTCCTACTTCTTTATATCCAATTTTTCATTTTGTAAATGATGTGGCTCTAACTCTGTAAATGAATTAGGTATCCTCTACACAGTAGAAAAAATCCAGTTGAAAAATTGTTAACTGAGCCAAATGATATTTAAAAACAGTGCAATGCCAAAAAATTAATGGATTCATTTTATTTCATGGGCCTGCTTCACATTCTTGGTCAACTACTTCCCTGTAGATTTATCACATTTTGGCTCTTCCCATGGTTAAAAATTACCTTTTTGTCTGGAATATGCATTTGCGTCATGCAAAGATATCATTTGACTGCTGATGTTACCCTTCTGAAGTATTTCAGAAGATTAATCTGGTAGAATACTGAGCCATATGTGGGCTATGTCAGTGAGGCTCATGTGCATGTGAGAAAAGATTCAGCCAAAAAATTTAAGAAGCTGGATCCCAAAGAAAATGTGCCACTGATTTTAACTATGTAGAAATACTCTCTGAGTATTAGCAAAGAACAAAAATGAGTTTGCAAGATAGCAGTCCTATGTGTATTAAGAGGGCGTGTATGTGCATATTAAGTTTGGTTTAGAGTAATTGAAAAATGAAAAAGATGCTGGAAGAAAATGTGTCAAGACAATACTTGTTTTAAGATAAAGTTTTGTACTCTTAAAAACATGCCTATCTAGCCAAAACAATTTATTACTCAGGGTGGATTAGGGATTTAGTAGTTTTATGCTTAAGAAAAAAAACAACAGCACAAGATTAATATTTTAAAAGTTTACTTAGAAACAAAACACTACCGGCCTCCAAGACATCATGTGCCAATTTTCCTCTCTGAGCCATTTTTATAGACAACTTATTACCTCCCTAAATTGTAGGTTTAGGTGAAAATCTAAGGGGTTGTATAATAAAGAAGCTGACAAATCTTTGACTATAGCAGTACTAGTTATTGCTACTGTAATTTATGCATAGATACTGATTCTAATTAAGTAATAGGAGAGGTTGCCTTTGAATTTATGAGGCTATAATCAGCTCCCTTGTGCTCAATAAATGCCACAGCTACAGTCTGTGGTGTTAATTTCACACTACAGTGGGAACTAGTGGTTGTTGCCAAATATACTCATAAGTCACAGGCAATTTGGATTATTACAGTAGTGTGTGCTGCATCAAGAAATGAACTAGTTCATAATCACTTTTAGAAGTCATTATTGAGTATTTGTGTGTACGATATCTCTTCTGACATTGATGGAGCATAGCGCAGTAGCTTATTTTTTCCTTAAAAATGATTTCTAGATAAAATAAACATCAAATCCTCAGAAAAAATAATATAAGAAAGGCCATCCATCCCCAGCTCTCTTGCTATGTTTGTATATGAGATTGTAAGCTTTGTGGGGTTTTTTCCTATAAACTACCTCCTGTGTGTTGTTCCCCCAAGAGCAGTGCCTGATATGGGGCCATTTCTATATGGAGATTTCATGATAACTGTGAGGGGATTTTATGGCACAAACTTGCCAGCAAAATATATTCTGTTCCTTTCTCATTTCCTGAAGCTGAGTGCTACCCTGAGCACTTTCATTTGAAGTTTAATGCTAGCATTACAGAGAGAGAGAAAGACAGAGACAGAGAGACATAGACAGAGAGACAGAGAGAGACAGAGACAGAGAGAGACAGAGAGACAGAGAGAGAAAGACAGACAGAGAGAGACAGAGAGACAGAGACAGAGAGAGACAGAGAAACAGAGAAAGAGACAGAGACAGAGAGAGAGACAGAGAGAGACAGAGACAGAGAGAGAAAGAGAGAGAGACAGAGAGACAGAGAAAGACAGAAAGGCAGACAAAGATAGAGAGACAGAGAGAGACAGAGATGGAGATAGAGAAAAGCAAGTTAAGAGAGAGAAATGAACGATCCAGTTATAATTGTCTTCACCTTACCTCCTGTCTTCCATTTCAGAGGAGTTACTAATGGTAGTTGGATTTCAAGAAATTCCACCCAGGACTGCATAGTATTCCAGGTCTTATTCTTACTTCCACCACCAGGAATTGCTCTACTTTTTTCTCCAATAATCAATGTGTTCCATCTGTTGACTAAGGAGCCTTCTTTGTAAGTGAGAGCGCAGGCTGCATTAACTTCATGGACAACGTGCTTTGACTGATTTAAGGACCACAGATTTCTATTTTGAGTACATTTGCATCATTTTCTGAGGAAGCCACTAAGTTCCAATACAATCAACAACGTCGTAGGAGAAGCATGCTTTCTTCCTAAGAGAAGGAAGATGGATGGCACCCTACATGATGTTTTAGAGCTACCAAAATCAAGATGCCACAAGAGAATGAAAGTAGTCAAATACTTTCACTGCTCCACTGTATTTTTCCAAATAGGAGGACACAAAACATCAGATATTTCATGTATTGCTTTCTATGACCCACCAAGAGAAGATTTTTCAAACATTTGAATGGTCTCCTGGATTAGAAGCTCATTCTTTGGTTACCAGCTGAATATCAAAAGACTTCAGAGAGAAACACAACCAATGCCCTTTGGAGGGAATTGATACATATTACAGGAAAAAGTGTGTGTGTGTGTGTGTGTGTGTGTGTGTGTGTGTGTTAGTTCTGTTCTGATCCTTTTTATTAGCATCCCAGATGCAGAAATTATGTTCTTAGAGTGGCATAGAATCACAACTTTTCTTCACTTAATTTACAACACAAAAGTCTTGTATTATTGTATGCACACACAAAATTAGGGCAGCAGTTGCATAAGCAGAAAAGCTTTGAGTATAACAAATTCTCTGAACAGTACAAATGTGCACCCAGCTTTTCAGAAGTAAGATGGAGACTTTTATATGAATCTTAATCATGGCATAGCCAAGAGTCATGTGATGAATATGGAAATACACTGCAAAATGTCCTTTCCCAAGAGAGCCTGTAGCGAGGCATTGCTAGCTGACCACGTCTTTGCATTCTCCAGAGCATTCATGACATGGCTGTGGTTTTCCCAGGCACCTCTCACACCATGACTAAGGATAGGAGTTTGGAATGGACATTAAAGATTGGACATTCCTGTCCAGTTTATGTATCTTCTAATGGATAGCCTCTGCTCAAGGATTCTGCCAACCTCTGCTCCCTCTTATAGACAGTCTGCTCCAAGATTCCTCACTACCTGAACCAGTACTTTGCAGTGCCACACTGCAGTCAAAGGCTCATCCTTCGGAAACCCTCTTTCTCCGTCTCTGCACAAGTGTCACAGTTATAACACCATCAGAAGGCTCTCTCTATACATTTCTCCAGATACTTCCAAATGTCCTCTGTAAGGTAATAATGTCTCCTGGATGAGAACCACTGCAATAAGGTCAGAAAGATTCCCTAGGGACAGCTAGCTTCTTGTTCCTTTGAATTCCTGGAGTATTCAGTTTCATTAAAAGTGTTTCACTGTTAATTGTTCATCAATCGGGTTTTCCTACTAGATTGTAAATTCTGCTTTTTATTTTCACTGTATTTCTCCAACCTCTTTTTAGCCCTGTGTAAACAATATTTATTCAAATGTTGAATCATGAAAGAGAGAGGGAAGGCAGGAACAAAGGAAGAAGCGAAGGAGGGCATAAGCAGGTAGTTAGACAGCAAGAGCAGGCAGGAGAGCGTAAATCCATGAACCGTATCTCCTGTGCTGACCAGAAACGCTAGGTGTGTGTTTACATGGTAGAGTCTCAATATTCCCAGGTTCTTGATTTTGGCTCTGGTCTTTATACATGACTCTTAGTTTCTAGAGTATTAGTTTGTGAAGAAATGTTCATTTATTATACTCCAATTGTTGAAATCCTCTTTAGTTTTTAGATCTTCTCTCTGGCCACTTAGAGGCTGTTTCCAGGCAACAGCTGGCAGCCCACAGTCCCTCCTCAGTAACTGACAGCAATTAGCCATCAGTAACATGATCTCAGACACCAGGGCTCTGCTCCAGAGGGTAAGCGCTTCTTGTTTTGGATTAACCAAACAATATTCTGAATAATGCACAGTCCCAAATGGAGAGGTAGAGAGGAATGCAATCAATTGACCTGGGTGACATCATAATCACATGAGGTACACGAAGCTCAGACTCCAGCCTTTCTAGGATCCACTTTTCTGGGGGTGATCAGCAGTGCTGGTAGCTGGCACTTTCCACAGGCAGTTGTGCTGTGTTCCGCAAACAGTGTGCTAGACCTGGGAGATTTGGAAAAGAATTTATTTGTTTACTAAACTTATTTCAAAATCAGACTAGCAGGAGAACAATGCTGGTGGGCAAAGCAAAAAATAAAAAAAGACTATCATCTGTTTGGGTTCCTCTTACTCTTAAAATCTACATGCCTTTGGGATTTGACAGTGAACGGACATAGCCAGAGTGAAAGGATCCCTTTGTAGACACAGGACAGGTATCTGGCCAGCCTAGAAAGCATCCTAGCCCATCCAAAAATCTTCTCTTCCTGCTAGTTTCTAGATGAAGGTTTGCCAAGCTAGAAGAAAAATTCATTTCAACTTTAGAGTTTTCAGTCTTCCATAGATCTTATATGCATAACAGCTAAAAATAACCCTGGCCATCTATCTTTGACATCATGAAACACTTTGCTATAGTCACCTAAATTGGAGTTTTATGGAAATCTAAATTTGTAGGGGATGAATAAATGAATAAATTCAGTAGTACTCAAAGTTTAGTGAATAAAACATCCACTAAGGGAACTTATTAAAAATTTAGATTTGGAAAATTCCCAGAAATTTGCAAATTTTTAGGTAAGATATTAGCTCCATAAAAAGAAATATTCACTCATCAAAGTGGTATAGCTTGGTGAATTTTGATGACTGTATACAACCAAGTAACCTCCAGCATATGAGACAGGAACTCTATCCTACAAAGGCTTGCATGTCCCTTTGCAAAGCATCCCTTTTGTCCTCCCTTGTCTCAAGCCCTAGGCAACCACCCATCTGCTCTTTGACCCTGTAATTTTGCCTTTTCTAGAATTTAATATAAATATAATTAGCAACATTTGGCATTTCTTCCTCAGTGTAATATCTTGAAAATTTCCAGAAGTGTTTACAATTTTCGTTAGAAATTATAGATTTTTCTGTGGCATACTCATATAGTTTCACGGCCTGGTTCAAAGTATCAGTCACAGATGAAACTAAGATACAATGTAAGTGTCTTGTCTGAAGTAAAATAGCACTGAGAAAATCTGTGATATTATGTCCCAGAGAGAATGCCTTGAATCATTTGATTTTATTCTACCTCTTCATGTTGAGATTTGGGTTCCAAAGGAAACACATTAGCAATCATATATATCTTAAAACATTCTCCTAACTTTGGATTCACTTGAGCAATAATATGTGATCCCTATGAAAGTATCTTTTCTGGTTTTTTCATATTACAGGAAATTATGGCCAGGGATTTCTCTGTATTCAGAAAAACGTACAGCAGAGTGTGAGTATCAAAATGACTCTATAACATGCTTGCTGACCTCACTGGACATTTCTTATTGTTGTTCAAATGAGCAACAAGTACACGAAAAAAATCAGTTAACATTATTAATACTCAGGGAAATGAACTCAAAACTACAATGAGATAATGTAGCTCACAAGTTAGGATAGTTACAATCAAAAGGACAAAAACTAAATAGTGAGGGTATGGAAAGAAGGGCACTTGAATCCATTGTGGGTGGGAATGTAAATGAGAACAGCTAGTATGGATAACAGTACACAAATTCCATTGACTGATTGGTTTGTTTCTCATGTGCCTGTTCCTATACCTTCCAGGTTGAAACAGGTGACACTGATGCTGAGGATCCAGCACAATGAATCTGCACCCCCAAGCTTTCCAAGCCTTTTCTGGACAACAAGTCCCATCAAGAATTTCATAAATTCTCTAGAGCCTTCCAAATGGAGGAGTTAGAGGGACACATGAGATTTTCAGCTCACAAGATAATCTGGAAGGAAGCAAACCACAGCCAAAGAGCAGTTTTGAAGGTATACTACAGAGCAGTTACAATTGGTCCATGAGGAACCTCATGAGATGCAAAGCTCAGGAAGATTATAAGATTATTATAGCCAGCTAAGTTAGACAGAAATGAACATACAGTTAGAGAGGGATCAGGACCTCAAGGACATCAGCCAAAAGAATGAAGATATCAGGATTGTGGCTGAGGTGCATCTCAAGGGGACCACACCTCCAGATAAAATGCAATGGTCACACCAACATGTCTCTCTAAGGGATAAGCAGTTACTTGGGATTGTACTCTATTAAGCACCACCTGGTCCAGAAAGTCCAAATAGGCATCAGTCACCCAGGTGAGTGGTCAGAGCATCCAGACTCATCCCTAACCCAGAATGCCTTTGTTCTTTCCATGTACCCTTGCCACATGACCTGCTTCTCTGATGGACCAATATTAGCTAAGCAGCTATACCTGTAATCCTATAGATCGACTATAGTTTCACATACATTGTACCCACATTGTGACTTAGCTGTGTAAATTAGCCTTGACAAAGGGCCTCAGTGGCAACAAATTTCTGTGTCCCCTTCTGTCTCTCAGGAGCTATTCCTGTTCTCCAGTAAGCCTTTTCCACTCTTACCCTTCATTGTCCTTTGGAATTCACTCTTAGCTTTCCAGGGAACATGAACTTGGTGTATCTGACAGCTAATTGGTTGTAAGTTGTATTCTCCTATGTATCATTTTGGAGGTCACACTGAGAGCTGTGGAAGGAGGTAAAGGCCTGCTTTTGTGTCATGGCACCCTTAAATGTTGTGACTGGATTCTAGATTGCAGTTCCTTTAGGTAATCAAAAATTGGCATCTGTTGTCTGCTGTTTGCTTGTCTCTTGTTTGTGGCTTGAGCTATGTTAAATGTTGAGAGCAGGGATGATTGTGGTGTCTTCATATTTAGGTTTCTTGGACAGGACATTTTATTTTTGCAGGCATTGTCTTATATTCCTGCTTTGTTCGTGCTGCATATATACTGCTACGTTGGCTGCTGAATGTCCTTGTGTTCCTTTCTTGACTTGTTTGGCAGTTACAAAATGGCTTATTGTCTTATTTTAGACCACTTTTTGGAATGGCATTTTAAACTTTCTAATTGCTTTTAAGCTTGTATTCTTGAGTATGTCTGAGGCTAGGGAACAAGATTTTGCAGTTCACCTCTGTTATAGATGGTTGTGATTTGTAAGTAAGTGGTATTATACTTCTCTTTACAATCATGAAAATCTTTCCTTATTTCCATTTGGAAGCTCCTGAATCCTTATAAACTGAGCATTCATCTATAAGGAAAAGAGTGATAAACATTCCTTCACAGCCTCCATAACTCCAATCCCTGGGTAAAAAGGAAATCAGAAATTGTGCTCATTCAAGAAGGCACAGAGGAGAGTTTTGTGTGACCTAGGGGCTAGGCACGCATTTCTCAGGCGACTAACAGGAGAGAACCTTGTTAAGGTTCTTTGATTGTTGGTTTTCTGCTTGGCAATGCAGTATGAATCAGTGGTGGCTTTTATCTTTGGAAGCATGTTTACTAAGGACTGGAGACCTACCCAGGGGAAAGCTGTTGACCATGAATATCTTTCTGCCCTTTAGATGTTTAAGGTGTATTTCATGTGCTATGCACAGAGCTGCTCTTCTATCCATTCTCCACTGCCCTTGAGAATTAATGCAATTTACCACAATAGTTTTTGTCCATGGAAATTTTCTTCTCTGTAACTGCAGAAATCCAATACCAGGTTTCTGGAATGGTGAATTTAGCCTCCTTGGGGCCCTTCCAGAGTGAAGATGTCCTCCACTTATCTCTGGACCATAATTTTAAAAACTAGTCTAGATTTAATTTTCAAACTCTCAAAGAATAAATGTAAAAGTTTCAGCTCAAATTTATCTGCCTTTTAGTCCTTAGACAAAACTAGAAATTAACTTCTTTCATTTTACCCTCTCTTTAAGAATGCTGCACTACAGGGTAGACTGACTGGTTTTTACATTATAGAAGGGTTCACTGACAGAATAAAAAGACCTTCCTATGGACCCTTATGAGTCAATAACAGTTTTAAACAGAAACAAATAAGGATAGCCATTGACACAATACCCAGAGGACTTCCTCTCTCTTACCATGATTTCTTTCCAGAGACTCTTGCCAGGCCTGTCCCCATTCTTGTAGATAAGGTAACTGAGGTTCTGGGAAAGAAAATCTTCAGATGAAAGAAGGGAGAAAGATATATGTAGGTATATATGTGGAATAGTTTGGATAACTACACTGTTGATTTCTGCTGGTCTTTTGAAAAGAGCAGTTAATGCTTAAATTTTTTTAAACTCTAATTTCTTTTCTTCCACTTTTGAATTTCTTGTAACTTCCTTGTTAATGTTTTGTTTTGTTTTCTTTAAATGAATCTTACACTTTTATATCTGGTAGTCTGAGCAACTCATTTGAAGATGGCATCATGCAATCTTCAATCACTTTTGAGTTCTTATTACTTTGTTTAGTGAAACCTTGCATTGTTTCTAATGCTGTTTATTCTTTTCTGTTACTATTTTGTATTCTTTAAAAATAAAAAAAATTAAAAAGAAAATTCTGTAGCTAAGCATGGTCCATGAGGAAGGAGGCCCAGGTACATGGTAGAAGTGGCTAATTCAGCTCTGGCCATTTCCTCACTCCCTTCAGGTCATTGCTACTAGTGCTGGATGGGTCTAAGGGTAAGGCAAGATGTAGATTAGGCACAGAGCAAGGAGGATAGATAGGGATGGCTCCTGCCCATTTATTTTCCTTTTAAAATACAAACTTAATTCCAAAGAGTGTCACCTAGTCTGTTTCTACATCCTGACCTTGCCTGAGTATCCCACTAGACCTTTAGGGGGAGAATCAAGTAGCCATCAAGACAATAGTTTTGGCTAGAACTACTGATATCAAAGCAACTCTGAGAGTGTGTGTAAGCTGGCGATTTCAGTAAGATAAACCATTAATCTAGGGCCCATCGTAGAAACTTTCTTTGATTTCACAGGTATAAAAGGATTTTTTCTTTCTAATTATTACTGTAAAAGAACTCTGGTAATTGAACTGTAAAATGTTCTGACTAGTCCATTTATAGCTACAAACCTAAAATTGTAAACGTGTCATTGTAGTTTAACCTGGACAAATACATTCTGATCATTCACTCTAATTTAAATGTAATTATGTTGTGTATGTTTGTCTGTCTGTTAAATGTGTATTAATAACCAGTTAAATCACCTACAACTGCTCCAGTGAAGAAAAGTTTTTTGAGCTCAATAACTCATTTTTATTATTTGAGGTTTTTTCTTTTTTAAATTTCCATAGAAGAAAATTTATAGTTTCTCAGGGTAGCCAAACTTATTTTAAACAATAACAGATGAGGACCTATATTCTCAAGGCTTACAGAGGACTTATAAATAAAAGCCTTAAAATTTGATAGCATATGGATTACATATGATTGAATTGTATGTTTCTGTGAAAAAATTATGTGTTCTGTTTTAGTTGGTATATAGATAAGACACTCATGGTGTAACTAAGTATACTTTTTCATAAGGTTAACAATGAGAACATAAGATAAAAATGAATATGTCTTTAAACTGGTGCCATATTACCATCCAGCTTGTTACCTAATTGACCTAATATCCAAAGGATTAGTTTTATAAATGTAGTGTCTGTTGTTGTTTGCCTCTAAAAATTTAAGTATTTTCTTGGTTAAAGATAATATGTATTGCTCCTAGTGTTTAAATGTTATGGTTCTCATGAGTCACCTAAAACAATTATGGGTTGTTTCTGTTGTTTGTTTTGGGGGAAAGGGTCTATAGGGTATTCAGGCTGTCACTACTAGATCGGCCTCATAGTGATCCGCCTATTTGCAGCCTCCCAAGAGCTGGGATAATAGGCATGCACCACCATGCCCAGTCTCAGTTGCCATCTCAGCACACCTCAGGGGTGGGGCTGGAATGGAGGGCCCGGGGATCAAACCCCATACCCCTGAACCCACTTGCAGGCACTTTAATTGCTGAGCTACTTGGCCGGCCCTTAGCAATTAAGATATATTTAAGTTATCTAAATATAAGTTAAAATAAAACTTTAAAAGTCTAAGTTTTCTATGTCTAAAGCAATAAAGTTTTCTTAACTTATTGAAATGTTCTTCGTTCAAGTTACAAAACTAGATTTAAAGACAAATCTGCATTTTACTAAAATAAGTTTCTTGTATTCTCATTGCTAGGCTTTAGGTTACTAAGAAGTGAATTTTAGGAATTAAAGAATATTTAAGTGCTAACTTATGAAATGTTTTCGATAATTAGTTCATGCTTGATTAAATAAACAACTATACTCTTAGTTTAAGAGAATATATATTTGGATGTATGTGCATGTATACATCTAAAAACAAGCTATCATATGAGTCTTTAAAGTTATGTTTATATGGTTAAAATCATATAAGCTTAATACCTACAAAGTTTCTAAAGGTACTGTCTTTTATGCAATATATATTTAGACCTTAAACATAAAAAATGATCAAAATTTGACATCTCTTTAAATTTGGTCCTTTTATTTACTCTTTCAAGTTCTTAAACTAGGGAGACAATATGATATGGACACATACAGGTCTGATTTATTTCATTTATGAATACGATCTCTAGTTGCATCAATGTGCCCATAAAAGCTTCATTATTATTTTTCCTTATAGCTGAGTAATATTCCACTGTATTAAAAATGACAGGACTTTTTTATCCATTCCTCAGTTGAAGAACATTTGGGCTGTTTCCAAGATTTAACTGTGACAAA
>NW_004524671.1:7612801-7613781 GCF_000260255.1 Octodon degus | reverse complement strand
TTAACCACTAAGAAGAATATATGCAGTGTATTATTTTTTGAAACTGTCCTTCCGATATGATTTGAAACTGTCTCATTGCTATCTGTTTGTCAATAAAACTTTGAAAAAAAATAAAATTAAATTTAAAAAAAAATAATTGTATAACTGAGATATACTTGTATATTTGATCTTTGCAACTCTATTTGCAGTCATGAATACTGCATCTTAAATGCATCAGAGCTGTGAAGATGTCCTCAATTCTTGTCAATACAGTATTCTAAATCTCATCCATTTGTGCTTCCCAAGTGTACAGGTCTTCAAAGATACAAAACTGAAAAACATCCTAGCATACTGGTGACAACTGTTAAGGTTGTTTATCTAGACTCAAATGTCTGGCATTTCCTTATTATTTGTGATGAACTGTACATGCCAATCTAGCATGAGACAGTCAGTCAGATGATGCAGATGTGTCTTCATGCTTGTGCCTGTGTGATTATTATGTAATTGCACTATAATAGTTATAAACATCATAGAGTCCAGGTAATAACACTGTAATGATTATAGATTAGACATTAATAAGTCATAAAGTATATTGATAAGCAAGCGTATTCTACTTAAATATCACTAAAATGGTTGAAAGAAAATAAATTAAGTAAAAGTTTCTTTTCTATTTTTTATTCATTTTAATGAGAAAAAATTAAATAAAATAGCAAAGAAGTAGTTTCAAAACAGGTTAGTAGGACAGTTACAATAATTGATACATTGCATATTGCTGTCTTTGTAGTAGCTATTCAGAGGACAAGATGTAGACATACTTCTTATATTTCATTTTATATAAGAAGTTATATAAGAAGTAAAGCTATGCTGTTATGTTGAGCTATAGGGGCTCAGGTCAACAATTTCTGACATTGCTAGTGAAATGGAAGAACCAATAATATTATGGGCTACTGGACTCTTTTAGAATATTTTGCTGAGTTTACACACCTATAATATTCAAATAA
>NW_004524671.1:7600160-7603696 GCF_000260255.1 Octodon degus | reverse complement strand
CCCAGAGGTACAAATTTTGTAAAAGCATATGGAAAAGGTAGCATTTTGAAATTGGGATCTGTTAATTCTTATGATATCTGAGAAACTCTTAGGTGATACACAAAGGGAAAAATACTTTCATAATAATGAGAAATTAATTGTCTTTCTGTTATTGGATTGTCTGCTTCTTTTATTGTTCTTTTTGTTGTTGTTGTTCAGGGCTCACCATGCAGTTCAGACTCATAGTGATCCTCCTGTCTCAGCCCCTCCAGCATTGGGATATGGGTATGCACCACCATACCCGGTTTCGTCTGCTGGCATGGCATGCCCAAGGTTATGGGGCTGGCATCATATGTGGTACCAGGAATCAAACCCAAGTCCTTGTGCTTGCCAGGCAGGCACTTAGACTGCCAAGCTATCTCCCTAGACTAGGTTGCCTGCCTCTAACAGTGGCTTGTCAGCTAAACATTACTGGTTTTGACTTGGTTGTTTTTCCTTCTGGAGTTAGATTGCAGGTTCTTCTCACCTCAAAGAATTGAACAAAACAAGAAAAACAGGGGCCAAGTTTATTTGAGAAAGTAAAAGTAAAGACTGAGGGAGAAAGTGGCACTGCAGAGCAAGCATGGGTCATGTAAAAGGAAAAAGGGCAATAAAAGTATATTCTGGAGAAAACAGGGCTAGTTACCATGAAGGAAGTCATGATAGTAAGTCCTTTTTGGTGTCTGTGTCCTTCTATACAGTCCAAATCTACGTGAAACCTTTGTGAACTTCAACATACAGGTCCTAAATGCTAATGCTAGAATCCCACATCTCAGGTTAAGGTCAGGTCTAGTCCATCCGATTGAAAACCCACTCAAGATTTCAAGAGAATCCACATGCAGAGCTTTGGGAACTGTTCTGTGCACATGTTCAAGCATCAGCGTAACTAATAGGTCACATTTACTTCCCTCTAGGTCTGGGAGGTATGTTGGTGGTATTTTGATAGGGATTGCATTAAATCTGTATAACAATTTTGAGAGTATGGCCATCTTCACAATGTTGGTTCTTCCTATCCAGGAGCAGGGAATATCTTTCCATTTTCTGAAATCCTCTACAGTCTCTTTTTTTTTCAGAGTACTGTAATTTTCATTGGCTAGGTCTTTTACTTCTTTAGTCAGATTAATTCCTAAGTATTTCATTTTCTGCAATGCTATAGTAAAAGGAATTGTTTCTCTAATTTCCCTCTTAGTTTGTTTGTTATCTGTGTAGAGGAATGGTATTGACTTTTGGGTATTGACTTTGTATCTTGCTATGCTACTGAATTTGCGTATTAATTCTAGTAGCATCTTGGTGGAGTTTTTCAGCTGACTTTGCCATGGTCTATTCTTTTACCTCATTCTCTGCACACTAACATTTATACTGAGCATTCAAAAAAAATACTGAATGAAACTTCTTAGCACCTCAAAATGAATCAGAACAGTTGCATTAAACTAGTAGCTGTTGGATTCTTCACTGTCATCCACTCACAGTAAAGGAAAACTCCAGTTTCATTTGAGATTGTCCTTGGTGAAGCAATAAAAATTATTAATTTTAAATCTCAGTAGTTGATCATAAGTTTTTAATAGTCTGTGTGGCAATGTGAGAAGTTCCCATTAAATAACTGCAGCACACTGAAGAAAGATAGATGGTTATCTTGAAGAAAGGAACAGCTATTTGAGTTGTTACCTGGATTAGCCATTTGTGTGTGTGTGTGTGTGTGTGTGTGTGTGTGTGTGTGTGTGTGTGTGAAATGTCTTACTTAAAAAATGACTAATGAGCATTTAATAATGATGGTTATTTCTATTATAGGCAGCTAAGTTAGGTCAAAATTAATACAGTCAGAGAGGGACCAGGCTCTCAAGGAAGTTAGTGAAAATGCAAATATTAGAACTGTGGTTGGAAGTGCATCTGAAGAAGGCAAGGCCACAATAGAAAATCAGAAAGGCTCAATTAATATACTTCCCTACAAGATAAGCAGAACTGTAATTAGTGCCACCTAGTCCATTAAGTCCAGCTAAGCCTCGGATACTTGGATGGAAGATCAGAACACCTGGACGAATCCCCTCTCCAATATGTTCCTGTTTTAAAAGTCATAAATAAACCAGGTTTAATAATTCTAGACATAAGACCTTGTCACATGTCCCACTTCCCTATGGGATCAATGTTAGCCAATTGACTGTATTTACAATCTTATTGGTTGATTGTAGCTTGACCCACATTGTACCTGCATTTTGACTGCTATATAAATGATCTCTGATGCACAGCCTCAGTGACAGCCCACTCAAGACCACACAGCTATTCCTTTCCCAAATAACAACTTTCTATTCTTAATTTCCTTTGTCCTTTGGAATTCACTCCTCATTTTCTGAGGACCTAAGCTTGGCATTCTGACTGTCTCAGTTAGTCTTCTCTTGTTGCTGGGACAAAATACCCTACATTCAAAGTTAAGGAAAGAAAGGTTTAGTTTACAGTTAGTGGAGGTTTCAGCACATACTCAGTTGGCTCCAAGGCAGAGTGACACAAGGCACAAGCAGCCTTTCCAAGAGCAAAAAGCAAAGGCAAGGGTTGCAGCACCAGTAACTAGCTAAGCCTCGATCCCTTCCTTACATTATAATGCGGATTACCTGACCCAGGGCAGGTGCCACACCCACACCCACACCCACAGTAATCAATCACAACTCTAGAAGCCGCCCCATGACTGTATGAGGCTTTGTGAGGACAACTAGACACAAACTACAACACTGATGTATCTGACATCTATTAGGTTGCGAGTTGCATTTATCCTATATCATTTTGATCTAAGTTCTTAGCAAATACTTCCTTAAAATGAATAGGAGTATCACTTCAATGAAAACAACTGAAGGCATTTGTTATTAATGATAAAAATTCAAGCTTTCTAATAAAATTAGAATTTTGGAAAATACAACCACTTATATGTTTGTCAGTCTCCTAATATCCTAGGCTTTTAAAAATGGGATTGGTGGATGGTATTAACAACCTTGGCTTTTTATATTATATGATAAAAGTATTAATGTTTGGAAGATCTGCATAACTCAGTGAGCTGGTACTTTCCAAATGACCAACATACGATGTTAGAAAATCACACATGGGTAAAAGATCCTTTCTAAGTGAAAAACAGACCAATGAATTTTAATTTAATGGAGTATGAAAAGTTTATTGAAATGATTTCAAATTCCACAGTAAAACTAACCTTTAAAACACTACCACTTGGCAAGCTGCAGTGTAATTATTAAAGAAGAATATCTACAATTATCTGAAAAAGCTATTAAATTATTCCTCTTTTTTTCTAAATACATATCTGTGTGAGGCCATATTCCTTCATATACTTCAACTAAAATAATATATCTATAGCAGATTGACTGTAGAATCAGATATCAGAAGCCATCTGTCTTCTATATGTCAGACATTAAAACGATTCACAAAAGTATAGCACAACCTCTCTCTTGTATTTGTTTTTGAAAAGTTTGTTAAAAGATAATTTCAGAAAACTAAAGTAATACTCTCTCTCTCTCTCTCTC
>NW_004524671.1:7594612-7600060 GCF_000260255.1 Octodon degus | reverse complement strand
ATCTGTTTCATACTTAGATGAACATTTAAATGTGTTTCAGAGATAACAATATGATCATGATGGTCATGCATTTTAGCATGATGGCAGCATATTTTACAGCAATTCAATTTCTAAGACAACCATGATTCATAAAGAAATGACAATTAATTTGTCATACTATATATTTCAAGATGCTTGATGTCTAGATAAGATCACAAAATGTAATACTGATGTAACTAGACTTCTTTTCTGGCTATGCAACCATGGAGGTTTGGTGAACAAAATTTGAAGGATAAATGGGCTAAGAGCATAGCCAATATTTTGACTTTAACTCTCAAAAGCCAACAAAGACTTAGGATATGAGGGATGTTTTCTAGAGTATCCTACACCATTGGTGAGTTAGCCAACCTCATGAACAGGGAGATTGTTGGATCCCAGAGAACATGAGTTAACCAAAGTACAGTGTGCCAAAAAGGAAGGTCACCAAAGAAAGAAATGTCTTCCATGCTTCCAGAAAAAGCCACATGGTCAAGCATAACCATTACCCACCCTGGCAGTTGATATTGACAAAGGAAAACTCTATACATAGTTCCAAAAATAATGCCTAAGGAGAATTAATTTACTTGTTAGACAATAGGAAATTAATTTTGATTAATACATGTCTTGCTTTAAGTTGATCTTAAATGCTCAGCAGAAAAGTATAACCAAAAGAAATATAAAATATTGCCAGAATTACAAAGGCTAGAAATAGAAAGGGACTCAAATCACTGACCTCTGCTGTCAGTTTCCAGTTCACCTGTAGTTGACCACTGTTATGCTTCAGTGAGGTTAGGAAACTACAATGGAGGCTATAAAAGCTCGATAAGAATCTACATATTCCTTAATTAAAATTGTCCTTTAGAGCCATCACACACGTTATCTTCTTGCAGCTAAAACAGGAGAGACTTGTGATGAAGAAATGTTGGGCATATGGATAACATCAATCAGCAGAGGGTTCTGAGAACCAGCTGGTTACAATTGCTATTCTAATCCTTTATGAGTAGCATCCAGATGTGATTCCTTTCACAACTTTTATATTCATATACTCTGTATGTGCTTTAATCTCTAGGAGTATTTGTTTATTCTTGTCTAGAATCACGCTACTCCCATTGATTGTGCACACTGAACCAGACTGATAAATATACCAGACTCCTTTCTCCAGAATTCACTAGATGAATCTTGTAAAAGAAGTTCATTGCTGCTAAACACCAACATGACTTCTATTAAAATTCTCTTCAATTACCTGCCCTTTGATTAGCTCTACTGCAAACTCCCCTACACCAACCCTTATCAGTTATAACAGCTGGATGGAAACTATGCCCATTATTCCTAACTGCAGTTAGGAAAAGCTCTTCAGAGTGGAGATATTATAAGATCAAAGTTAGATAGAAATGAATATGCAGTGAGAGAGGGATCCGAACCTCAAGGAAGTCAGCAGAAAGAATAAAAATACCAGGATTGTGTTTGGAGGTGCATCTCAACAAGACCACACCTCTGGATAAAATGCAATGGTCAGACCAACATGCCTCTCTAAGGGATAAGCAGTTACTTGGAATTGTACTCTACTAAGCGCCACCTGGTCCAGAAAGTTCAGATAGGCAAAGGTCACCCAGTGGGTGATCAGAGCATCCAAACTCATCCCTAACCCAAAATGCCTTTGTTCTTCCATGTGTCCTTGCTACATGACCTACTTCCCTATTGGACCAATCTTAGCTAAGCAGATATACGTGTAATCCTATGCATTGATTATAGTTTGACATATGTTTTTTCCACATTATGACTTTGCTGTATAAATTAACCCTAACAAAAGGCATTAGTGGCAACACACTTCTGTGACCCTTCTGCCAGTCTGAACTTTGAGGGGACACAACTTAGTGTATTTTTCATCTCCCATCAGGTTGGGAGTTATATTTTCTCCTGTATCCTTGTGACTTTTTGGATTGAAGCTTTTTGATCATGAGGAAACCTACTAGGTTTCATTGTAGAGAGAAGGACCCTAAGTTTCTGAGAAAAAACAAAAAAACAAAACAATTCTGCCTGGAACTAGCTCTGACTTAAGTCACATAGCCAATAACTACCTTAATCAGGTAGCTGATATTTACCTCAGTCCTGTCAAATTCAGTCAGTCACACTGGACTATTTCCACTATTTCCTCTAAAACTGAATGGAAGAAAGCAATTCTGTGTAGCACATCAGCTAGTAACTACATATAAGTAGGGGAAAGTCTTTCAAGCTGTTATGGTTTGTGTCTAGTTTCCCCAAAGCATCATGCAATCACTGCAGAAGCTTCTAGAGTTTGTAATTAATTCACAATCCAATGCTGGCACTATGGATGTGAGTGCTACACTTGCCCTGGGGCAGATAATCTGTATACAAACGTAAGAAAGGGAGAGAGTCTTGCTAGCAACCACAGGTGCTGCACCTCCCTTTGCTCTTTGCTGCTTTTCTCTACCATAAATGGCTGCCCTCCTCCATGTACAACTCTGCCTTGCACCCAGCTCAGTATCAACTGAAACCTCCTCTAATTGTGAGCTCAATAAACATTTCCTTCCCTAATTTTATGTATCAAGTATTTTGCCTCAGCAACAAAAGAAACGTAACTAAGACAGGCCCTCATCATTCAATCATTAACCTTCAGGACCATTTTAAATAACTAATGATAGTTATAAAACCATTTCCTTTTTTTGTTGCTTTTCTAAAAATTGGAAGCCTAGCTGAAGCCCTAAAAACAAAATAAGTTGATCTTTCTCAAAAGTGGTTTATAAAAAGATAAAAGAAACCACCATGTATACTTTAAAATAAACACACATTTTGATAACTAATATCTTGATTTTCATTTAAGACTTTCTTTTGCTTGTCTTCATTCCTGTACAGTGGGCATGTGAAACTTACTAATCCTAGAGTAGTGGGCCCAGTGCTCATTCTGAAGAGACTCATAGTCTCTTCTCACTCTCCTGGAGCTCAAGGCAATACAAATATATGGCCCTGTACTGATTTCCATAATCCTGCTTTGGAATTTCTGGGAGTTAAGGAGTTCAAATGCCAAGAAAATAAATAGAAAGAAAGTGTGAATTTCTTTGCTAACTAAAGTAGATATTCATATATAAATTCATACATTGCAACAAATATATAACAACTTGAAAGAATTTCTAAATTACAAACACACACTATATATGCAACATATCATACTATATATGTGTGCATGTATATGAGATATGAAAGAGATTTAATAGAGATAGATGAATGAAACACTCAAGAGCAGAGTGTAAATGCTCAAAAAATGAGGCACATCACACCTAGGTGATCTTATATGTGTTTTGGGTGGTGGAAGTGAAGTGTGTGGAATTTGATAATCTGTAGTCAGTGTGGTCCAGTGGGTGGGAAAGGATGGCCACCCATAGTGACATAATGGTGTGTTTATATGCGCAGTCCCAAAAGAGTGGCCTGCTGGTGGTGCTGTTTATAAGTAAAAAAGGGAATGGGCAAACCCATTTGTAGCTGAAAGCAAGTTACCCAGGTTTGCTGTTTTGAGAGAAGAAAAGGAAAATAAAATAACAAACTAAGCTTATGTGATGAAAGTACAGTTTTTCTTAAGGGTATAGTTTTTAAAATCTTGATTTGTCTACTTTCTAACTAGTTTTTCTTTGTTCTATCTTACCTCATTTCACTCTGAAACTTTGATCCCTTATTTTTAAGGAGGTACAGAAGGCCTAGTGCCCATCTTCAATAACTGCTTCAGGCTGAAGAGAGGCATTGATCCTGCGTAGCCTGGGCCTGAAAACCTTGGTCTGACTGATCTAAAGGAGACATAGTCATATTGGATTCCATGTTTTGAAGAACTATCACCTTTTGATAGCCTGAAAAAGAGGGCAAAGACATGAGGCTCTGGCCTCCAGCAATGAGGCACACAATAGAAAATAATTCTAATGCATAGTATTATCATCAGCAGAAAAATGACAGCTTTCTTTCAGCAGGTTGTGGGGGGAACCAGAATCCAGTAAGTAGTTAAATCTTATGACAGAATGTGCTGTGTATTGATTTGTGAATGTAAATCATGTAATGCACTGGACACACAGAGTCATCAGGAATATGCACACAACATTCTGTTTTGATCACATGTTTTACCTTGTGCTGCTGATAAGACTATCTAGGACCATTTGGTTTTGTAGGATGGCTTTTCTCATCATTTTTACTTCTCAATTTAATAGTGAAATAATATCTTTGCGTATAGTTAGCTAGAGATTCAGCAGGGCACATTATATCGTCAAATTCTACTTGAGGAATAACATGCCTCTTGGTCTGTCTCTACCAACTCTCTTGCTTCATAGCTATGACTATTCTTCCTTTTACTTTGAATTCATTTGCCTTCTTTATGCACCTGCCAAACTCTTAATTAATGTTGTAGACTTATCTTGATGACCAGTTATGATTTATTGAGCATAGTCTACATAATTTCATTGACACCTTACTATATATGCATTCTTGCCATAGTATAATATTGTACGGTATTTATTCATTTATCAAATTATGAAGACTATTTCATTCACTTTCGTTTTCCAGTGGCTTGTACAGTGTCCAATATGATATTGATGTGTAATACTGTTAAACAACAAAATAGTGAATGATACTTCTGTGCCTTCTTTTCAGTAACCTGTAAATAGTGACATTCCTACATTCTTGGAGACCTTTGACATTTTGCTTCATTTCATCCTCTCCTCTCTTAATATCATTCTGAAAACTTCCTGATCAACAGTTTCAAAATCCTTACCATGAAATTCAGTGAGATTTCCACTTGATTCTGCTTCATGAATTTATATCCATGACTCAACAATGGTGCTTCCTGTTTCACCAAAATGTGTCATCTAAGTAATAAACTCCAATTTATCATCATATGACCTCAATCTTATAACTTTTATTTTTTAAATATATTTTCATTTCTTCTAAACTGGATTTCATATAAACCAGAACTTCCAATCCCTTTCTCTGATTTTTACTGGCCCACTCTCGAACGTTAATTCTTAACCTACTTCAGATATTATGATTTCTGGCTTCAATTCATTTCTCATCTACCAACTTACCACCTTTCACCTTCCTCCAATTCTAGTCCAGAGATCGCCAATATAAGCTCTGTAGTAGTGTATTCTACTGCTGCATGTTTCATGTACAAGTCTCATATGTTCAAAAACATAATAGGTGTCTCCTAGTATATCAATTCAATGGGCGAGAGTATCTTGAATGTACTGTGTTCCTTCTATCTGCAATGCTTGGCTCTGCCAGTTACATCTGTGAAACTCCATTTTTCCCTTCAAAATCCACTTGAATGTTGCTTTGTCAAACTTTGCTTCATTCCTTAGGTTAATTGCTTGCTCTGCTTTTGGATCTCACTCTGGTGAATTTTGTCTTCAACAAAATTTTACTTACTAGCCCCCA
>NW_004524671.1:7575818-7587122 GCF_000260255.1 Octodon degus | reverse complement strand
AAAAAAAAAAAGAAAACTAAAGTAATAGCATTACATTCTTATAGATGTATAAATGAATATAGTTTAAAAACCTAATTCTACTCATTAATCAGTGAGGGAACCAGGCATATATTACAAACAAGATATTCTATACAAGAAAAATTATTTGAAGAATTAATTTTTAGTCATATAAAAAAGTTTCACAACTAAATAAGTTTTAGAAAACCACTGTGGTAAGAATTGAAGAAATTTGGAGCTGGGGAGATAGCTTGAGAGTCTAAGTGCACCTGCCTGGCAAATGCGAGTACCCAGGTTTGATGCCTGGTACCACGCAGGGAGCTGGCCACTGAAACTGAGCATGGTGGTGCAGGCCTGTAATCTCAGTGCTGGGAAATTTGAGACAGGAGGATCACTATGAATCTGAGTTGCGTAGTAAGACCCTATACCAAATAAATAAAAGAATATATATATATATATATATATATATATGAATTGAAGAAAATAATTAATCTTCATTCTTGCTTGTTGTCCTTTGGAATTCACTCCTCATTTTCTGGAGACACAAATTTGTCATCTTGACTGTCTCAGTTACTCCTTCACTGCTGGGACAAAGTATCCTATATCCCGAATTAAGGAGGGAAAGACTATTTAGTTCACAGTTAGTGGAGGTTTCAGGCCATAGTTGGCTGGCTCCAAGGCAGAGTGGCACACGGCACAGAGCAGCATTGAAAGAGCAAGGAGCACAGGGAGGGGCTGCAGCACTGGCAACTAGGTAGCTTCTTTCCCTTCCTTACATTGTTATGCAGATTACCTGCCCCAGGTAAGGCACCCTTTCCAATACCACTGCAAGTAGCCCATGTGGAAGGCTAACCCAACTCACCAAGCCTCAGAATGCTACCAAGACTGGAGACTACAGTGTGTGCTCTTCTGGTTATCTCTTTCAAACCAAATTTCTCCTAGTCATCCCCATCCTATCTCTTTTTAAGGCAGCTCAGATCTATCACAAATAGCTGTTTCTTATTCTTTGACCATATGATTTTATATTTTTAAATCTGCACTCTATGCTAAAGCCTGACACTCCAAAAGTGCTACTTCCCTGAGCTTTATTCAGAGGCAGCTGCTCATTCTCCATGTGCCTCGGAACCAGGAAACAGCCTGAGCATCTCTGGTTGCTCAGTGTTACTTTTACACCATTATTTTATGCTCTTAGGAAAAAACCACTATTGTTTTTTTAAAAAAAAAATCAGTATCATTCATCTACCTTCATTGCCATCAACCACCTACTCCTCCCTGCTCAAAGCTACTAAAGCTGACAGTCTTCTCAAATTTCTTATCAATCTGGTGAAAACACTTTCCATTTCTTCATTGTTTGGCCACAAATGATGTTGGCCTCGTTTCTGCAAGCACTTCCTAGAACTTTTCATCAGCAGGAACTATATCCCTCCACATAGACCACCAGGTTCCTGACTGTAGTTGTGCAGTCTTCCATTCTCTTCCTCTGTTACTCTCACCACACCTTTTCTTCAGCTTTTTTGTGACTTCTACTCCTTTGATCCTTCAAGTGTCATCTCCATGTCACCATCAGTCTAATCATGTCCCAAAAGCAAATTTCTTCAGTTGCTTTCTTCAACCATCTTCAAAAAATTGCGTTTTTTTTTATTATTTCTAATAAAATTGGTAAATTGAATTTTGCAGATCTCCAGCTGATTGCCTTTTCTGGTCCTACTCATGGGGCTCTGAGTACTATCTATGCTACTACAACTTCATGTTCTGTAATTCTACACGGTCATCAAAGATGCTGTCGAATATATGCTTCCTGAATCAATTTCTCTCCGGCTCTTTCCACATCCTTCAAACTCCTCCATCCAATGCTTCTTGCTCCTGTATATCAGAAATGCACTGATCTCTTTTTCCTCCAAATAGTGAAAGTATAAGACTGTGTGAGATCTCTCAACATTCTGTCATTTTTACCCACACTATGTGCACACGTATCTTTGCTTGCTCCTCTCTAGTCACAGTGAAATGATCAGAAAGTGTCTTTTTTAAGGTTAACCTCTACCTCTGCAAGACAGTCAGGTAGGAGTCAGCACTGAAGGACAGGCTTGGCTGTCATTACTTCACAGGGAAGGGCTCAGGGAATCAATACCTCAGTTTCACTTGTCTTCTGTCCTACCTTGTCTCTTGCTAATGCTTCCCATTGATTGAACATAATTAAAAGCCAGAAGACAAGGGAGGCCATTGATACATTCCATAGAATTCCAGTCTTCCCAGACACATGGCAAAGGGGGCAAGGTGAAGAGGAGGTCTAGGAGGCCAAAAGAAAATGCCCAGCATGTCCCCCTTCTCTAGTGTTAGGGACTGAAAAGGATGTCCCAGCATTTTGCACTGCAGTGAGACCTGCTTCTTTGGGCATACTAAAGAGTTTCAACTAATTAATGAGTAGTCGGCAGGAATTATAGAGAGTATACTAGGACACTTGTTTCAGGTTCTTCCGTACATCAGGTCCTGTGGCTGAGAAGAAAGCTCCATACTCCTTAGTAGGGCCCTCAGGGGAATAGCAATACCTTCCCACCTTTCTCTTCCTGTCTGCCTAGATAGCTCACCATTAATGGACAGACATTCTATGGTTCTGCACATCCCCATTTCCTTACTCAGTTTTCTGTTTATGGGGACAATGCTACTTCTCCATGTGAGCGAGGTACCTGAGAGGACTTAGCCATGGCCCAGCAGGCCCCAGCAGCAGTTGGGTCAATGACTAGCTATCTCAGGCCCTTTCTGAAACCTCCCTCCATCACCTACAGTGGAGATCTGAGCAGCACCTGCCATGTTTTTCTGTGTCACCAGCTCAACTCCTCCTCACTCTTTGTTGCTCCAAATAACATCCAGTAGCTCCAAACATAGTTAAGTATGTATACTTTTCTTTGTCATCAAAATGCATTTATATTCAGCTCCTGAGAGTAAGAAATTAAACAGGAATATTTTCCAAGCTCTGAGCCTTGTTACAGATAAATATGTGGGAGTTGTATTGACACCATATCTCAAGCACACTATAATGTAATGGAGAAGATAAATAACTGTTCTCCTAATTTAGACATGAGGTTACAATAGCTAAGTTTGTGCCAGAGTAGCCCAATCTGAACTGCAAGCAAATCATCCTCGATGAGATCAGACCTGGTAATGGGAAATTAAGTCACCCAGCTAAGTGAGCTGAACCTTACAAAAGACTTCTTGTGCTCCTGTTTATATAGGCAAATTATTCACTCCAAGGGCTCTTAGGCCACCTTACTAGCTGAACCTCTGCCTGCTATTTTTGAGCCATTTATCACAACTAGAGCTTTATTAAAAATGTACCCTCCACTCTTCAGAGAACAAATATGAAAATCTGGTTTCTGAAGATATCAGAGCCGTTTATTTTTGAAGTTGGCAATGCTGGCTGTGTACACCGCTGTGTGATGGGTCTTTTTTGTGAAAGGAAGAGTTATCTATTTTTCAGAACAAGCTTTCCTGCTTTCATCTAGGAGAAACAATGAAATATTAAATACGGTATGAAAAAATTAAAATGTTTTGAAAGGGAAAAGAGAGGAAATCATATACCCTGATTGGACACTACTGTGGGGAGCCTCTCTGATAACACTGGAGAGAAACTTGTAGAGACCAGGCTCCTCTGATCATCCCATCTGGCCCCTTCTTTCTTCCCTGCAGAGTGACTGCTTCTTGCTGAGCAGCCTCTCCAGCCACAAGCATGGACAGGAGCAGATGGGAACCTTTGGGGTGTTGTCCAAGTCTGGCCAGGGCCTACTTATAGCACAGTTGAGGCACAAGTTAGGAGAAAGAGTCAGCCAGTGAGCTGGTGAGTCCTTGAAATGAGAAATGGCTTGGAATTAGAAATCAGTGTGGATTGCAACTCAACCACTAGTTAACTATGTAATCTTGGAAAAATCACTGATCTCCTCCGAAATCCATTTTTGCATCAATTAAAATGGAGATAATAATATTTACTGTCCATCTGGAGAGACTGACTGTAATTATTAAAGTGTGGGGCATAACATCAGTATTTATCAGAGTGAACACAGTAAACACTTCGGTTGTACTTACACTGTGCCAGCCACCCTTTCAGGCATGTTGTCTTAATTCATTTCATCCTAAAACAACTGCATGAAAAAGGCACTTTAAAAAAGAAAGAAAGAAAGAAAGAGAGAAAGAAAGAAAGAAAGAAACAAAGAAAGAAACAAAGAAAGAAACAAAGAAAGAAACAAAGAAAGAAACAAAGAAAGAGACACTGTTTCTTTCTTTATCACAATTCTACTGATTAAAAATACAAAAAACAGGAGTACAATGAGATATATAGTCTTGAAAATCAGTTCTTGAACCTATGTTCTTCATTAGAGAAAAGCCTTCATGAATTGATGTTAATTTTCACCTACCTGTAGTAATAGTTTTGTTTTCCTCCTGCAGAAATCAGAAGGGTTTCATCATTGTTACTCTTGCTTAGACTTGATCCTCATGGATTCAAGTCCATTTCAGGATTTTGGATTTCTTTTTCTGTGTGATTGGTTTTACTTTCCTCCCCCCCCCCTATTTTTCAAAACTCTTTTATTCATTTCTTTATTTGGTACATGGTCTTACTAAGCAGCTCAGACTCGTAGTGATGCTGCTCTCAGCCTTCCCAGTGAGGGATTCCAGGTATGCGCCATACAGTTTCAAGTGCAGCACAGCACGCCCAGGGTTCTGGGGCTGGCACAGCATATGGCACTGAAGATCGAAGCCAGGTCCTTGCTCCTGCTAGGGAAGCACTTAGATCCAAGCTATGTCCCTAGTCCTGGCTTTACTTTTTACTGAACTATCCAACATACTTCCAGTTCATGATATTTAGTTTAAGTCCATCATGTTTAAACAGAAACCAGTTCATGTCATATATTGGTGCACAATAGACAGACAACTGGTTGTTTAGATAGTCTCAATTTTCATTGGGTTATTGGGACTTGTGAAGATATTTTAAAGATGGAGAACCACAGACCATGAAGATGCAATTTCGGAGTAAACAATGCTGTCAATAACTGAGGCATTAATTGCCAATCAGCAGCTCCTACTGAGCTAAGCTGAAACATTGTCACCTCTGTAAATGGAAACAAAAGGACAATGTGCTAAATCAGGATCTTGAGTCTTGATTTATTTATTAGCCTTATTTACTACATAAATTGATGTAAACATGAATATGGGAGTTATCCATAGACATGTGTAAATGATTTAATGAATAAATCAAGAGCTGCAGAGAAAGTTAATTTTGTAAATAAATAAAAATTTAAATTTATAGGGAAATTTACTCTCTTGTGAAATCATTTTGTGTCATGAAGGATTCTTCTGTGATGGAGTATGTTCTGGCTAATGTACCTATTCAAGACACTTAAGTTTTGATATGTGAGTTTCTTTTTAATGAATAGCATGCACACATACAAACGTATACACATATCAGCGACAGTGATGCAGGACTTAACCCTGAGCCCTTGAAGGGCACTGTAATTGAAGAAGGAGTGTCAATGAGTTCTCATTGGTTTTTTCCAACAGTATCTACCTGTGCATTGCTGGCAGCTATCCAAATCCAATCAGATACCATCTGTTACTGGCTTTTGTTTAACATCAAAACTTAGCCAAATGTAAACACCCCTTCTTGCCCATCGCTACCCCTCTTTGCCTCAACAAACTTCAAGGTTACTCTCTGATCAGTTTATTCCTCCCCAAGGGGCACAGAGGCCACAAAATCATGGTAAGTTGAGTTTCTCATGCCTAAGTATAAGCCGTATAATTGCATATCAGTAGAGATACATCTATGACTTAAAGCAGAAAAAAACTTTAAGTCTTGAATCAGGTTTATCAAGAGTTCAGCTTGATAGCAATCTTGTAAGTTTCTAGTGATAGCTGATATTGTAAATATCAGATCACGATTCGCAGCACACAGGCTCAGTAGCATTGGAGGCAGTGTGTGGGTAATTTCAAGTCATATGTATTTCAGCCCTCAGAAAAGCCTGTCTTTATCTAGTATGGAAATTCAGAGATGATATGCACTCACAGTGCCATATTTACATAAAGTCAGGAAAGCAGTAAGATGGGTCTCAGATTTTAGCAGAAGGGCTGCAGACTAGGAGAGATTGGAATCGGTCTACTGCTCTTGAAACTAATTTTAACTCTAAGAATATATACAGTTTGCATTCAGCTCTTCCAAAGAGGTGTTTAAATTTTCCCTTGTGGCAAATGCACTTTCTTTTCTTTAAAAGTTTAATTAGCACATTTTCCCTGTTCAGCTAACATATGGCAGTTCATATGTGGAATTGGACAGGGAAAAGTTATTGATGGAGTAGTGAGGTGACTCCTTCACCTCTTTCCTAGCAGGAAAACCACCTTGTGCACATAGTTTCAGGTTTTACCCAAGGTAAAAGGGGCACACATAAGTGCAAATGATCATCAGATACCTGTAAGTTTCACCTGCAGACAGCACATATTGATGTGGACTGCAATTAAAGATAAATGTATACTTATCTTGCAGTGGGGATGTGAACAATGTCACATGAACAAATAAGAAGTTTCTGGAAGGTGAAAGTGGATGAAAAAGAAAGGGGGAACCATGGCTCTGAAGTGCTTTGAGGGTCTGCAGAGGGCAGACATTCACAAGCCTATAGGGGTAAGAGTATGAAGTCTCAGGACTGACAAAGGAGAGGGATGAGCAGGGAGGGGAAGGAGGGGAACGTGGTATAAAGTGGGGAGCACTGTGTATACCTGACAGCCCTGTTGCTCCCTAACTCCAGCAAAACTGTAGGCAGCTGAAAATTGCCTCTAGACCCCTTCCCTAAAGACACTGAATAAATCAAGGAAACCACGAGCTCCTTCAAAAGTCTTGGACCCTCTGTATGGCATTGTGGTCCCATTCACAATGTTCCATGCCCACCAGCCATACAGCTGGTCTTTCAACCTATTCACATGCCACACAGACCTTTCCGGAAGACGTTGAAGGCAAGGAAAGGTCTAGGGAGGGAAATAATCACAGAGATGAATTCTCCACAGAAGATCAACCCATGGGGAGAATAAGAGACACAAAAGAGAACGACTACAATTACCAGAGAAAATAGATGTGATTAAGAAAATAAAAGAGGACTTCCAAAAAATCTTCAAGTACCCTTAAAAAGATTTGAAAAGATATTGTATCTATAAAAAAGAATTAAATTGCTGTGAAATAAGAACAAGCACAACAAAGAGAGCCTAGAAATTAAGTGTAATTGCCATAAAGCAGAAAATTTTGAACAACTGAGAAAAATATAAGATGAAAATGAAAGAAATATGAGGCAATTCAATTTCAAATGTTCATCTTCTGACTAGAGTCTAAACAATAGAAATTAATAGAAAGATAAAAGACACATATTAGTTTGCTCACAAAGTACTACAATCTCAGTGACTTAAAACACAGAAATTAATCTTCTCACAGCTTTGGAAGACAAAGTCCATGAGTAAGATGTAGAAAGGTTTGCTAACTTCTGAGGGATCTGAGGGAGAAATCTGTTTTATGCTTTCTTCCCAGCTTCTGGTGGATTGCTACCATCTTTGGGATTCTCTGGCATGTAAAACCATCATCTCATGATCTAATTTGTTCTTCATTTTTGTCTGGAGAAGAACATAGTCTTCATGGATGAAGGTCCGCACCAATGATCCATCTTAACTTGATCATCTGCAAAGACTACTTCCAAGTAAGGTCTCACTCCTAGTTTGGGAGTTAGGACTTCAACATCTGAAAGACCCCATTATTCAGTCCTGTTTTTTTCCTAAAAACTTACTAGAATAAAATATCCCCCAAATATAAGAAGATAAAGAAAAGTGTTCAAATTGAAAAGTACACCAAGGCAACTGAGATAAATAAAAAACATTCTTATCAAGAGGAAACCTTGTGGAATTTCAAAACAAAAAGCTTCCAGAAAGGATAAACCTGGAATGAGAGTTAGGTTATCATAGGACTTTATGTCATCAACAGGAGATGTTAGAAGACAATAAAGAGACACCTTCAAGGTGTTAGAGAAAGACAGTTTTCAAATAGTTTTGTTTCCTTATTTTTTTCTATTATTTTTCATATTAAATTCTTATTTTCATTAGTATATGCGGCAGTGGAGAGTTGGTATGTACATAAACCATCCTAACTCTTTCCCCTTTTCCTTTCCTCTCCTCTTCAGTGGTGAGATGGCCCACAGTAAATGCACAGCCTGATGAATCTATGGCTGTGTCACTTCATGGCCCAGAAGGTTCCTCCCTGCGCCTTCTCACCAATTCTATTACCTGCCATGCCCCCACATGGCCAACATTCTGACTCCTACCATGGAAAACTTGTTTCCCTTCTTCTTGAATCTTACATAAACTTAATTATGCATATACTTTTTATATCTGGATTCTTTTTCTTTCTATCGTAGTTTTAATGTTTACTCAAGTTGTTGAGCAGACGTGTAGCTCATTCTTTTTGTGTTTGTTCAGGAGTATTCCATTGTATTATTACAGCATAATTGTCTGATTCATTTCTTTTTGGTGGAAATCAGGTAGTTTTTACTTGGAAGCCATTCTACATGGACCTACTACATTCCTGCACAACTTTTTAGAGGCTTATTTAAACACTTATTTTCAGATGTCTCTGGGATGTGAATCACTAGGTTGTCAGTAGGTATGTGTTGAAATTTCTGAGAAGCTGTTTTATAGTATTTCAGACTTTTATCTTGTCACCAACCATGTATTCTGAAATACCAAGTGCTCTATGTATTTTTCAGTTCTACGATCAATCTTTTTAATTTAAGCCATTTCAGATATTATGCAGTAATATCTTATTGTAGATTTAATTTGCTTCCCCCGGATAGTCATTGCTGTTGATTAACTTCATATACACTCCATAGTCATTTGGTTCTGTTCTTCATAAACCTTCTGTTCATGTGATGGCCAGGGTTGTTTGGTCTTTTTTGTTTTAACTGAGTTTTAGAAGTTCCTCGATGGTGGTCTCTTTTCAGATATATGTATTGCAAATATTTTCTCCTAGTTCGTGGTTTGCCTTCTCAATTTACTTTATAATTCTATACTCACTAAAATTTTCAGTGAGCTTAGGAACAAAAATAAAGTCATTTTAGATGAACATGTCTCAAGTCCTCCAATAGTCTTCTCTGAGAAATTACTTTAGATGTCCTTTGAGAAGAAAGGCAGTAAGAGTCAATGAGAGGAATGTATAAGATCTAAGAAACAGTAGGTCTAGGGAAGAAAAGGACATAAAAGGAGGTACAAAGGCCAAGCCACACAATGGGTTTAAGAGGCTTGCTAGTAAATGTTGATAGGTGACTTGATTGGATGAAGTGAATCCTAGAGAGGTAACTCAATTGTGAAGATGCTCACCCCATTAACAGATGGACCCACTCATGGGTCCAGAGCTGAATGAATTGTCAGCAGGTGGGCATATTTGGAGGAAGAGGGTGATAGGAGTGTGAAATCAGAGGCTATATCTGGTCTGGGACCCTTTCTTCTCTCATGTTTCTCCCACGCTCTGTTTCCTGACCATCAAGCAAGTTTTGTGTCACTCCTCATGCCTTCTCACCATGATGCTTCTGTCTTAGAGCCAACTGACCATGAGTGGAAATATTTGAGCCAAAATAAACTTCTCATCTTCTAAGTTGCAGTTGTCAGATATTTTGTCCCAACAATGAGAAAGCTCATCAATACAAAAAGTGATTTTTTATTAAAATAGGAAAATGCAGGTGGGAAAGGGAAGACTTGGTACACTGAAAGGTATAATTGGAAGTTGAGATACACTGGAGGGTAAGGTGAGAGCAAATATTTTTCTATCAACAAGAAAAAATAAATCTATCAAAAAATTTATCAACATTTATAGATGTATCAGTGTTTACTGGCGAAACAGACATAACGCAAGATACACAAATATATAAGAATGTATAAGATTGGTTTACAATGGCCACCCACAGAACTGGATGAGGAAGTGTGCAGAGAGTGTCTGCACATCAGAGACTAAAGGATCCAGTCTGAGGTCTGGAGCTCACTGCAGTGTCCCACTGGTGTGTGTGAAGAGTTTATGCCAGAAGGCTGAAGCATCTACATGGGAAGCTAGAGTCTACCCCAGAAGCTGAAGAATCTACACTGGAAGCCAAGACACTATGTCCAAGGTGAAGGCAAACGCTGAGGCTCCTCAAAAGAAATGGAAGCACTTCTGTCTTTCTTCATTTCCCCCTTGTCCCATCCAGGCAACAACCCATCCTAAGGTGCATCTTCCATACGCTAGGGTGTGGAATTGCTGAACCAGTTTAATCAAGCATCTCCTACTCAAATTGACATAATCAGTCAGTCATCATAACAGATTTCAGGAAAAACAAAAAAAAAATTATACTAGAAGTGTAGCTCAGATATTAAGATATTATGAAATAAAGTACACTGACATTTTTATAGAGTACCAAAGATAAACATAGCTAGACATAAAACAGAGAACACGAATTTTACTAGTAGCAAACAACAGGAGAAAGAGCTGAGCTCTGTTCTTTCTTGTGTGGAATTAAGTGGGCATTGAAAAAGGAGAATAAGGAACTAGGGAGGAAGAGCAAGAGTGACTCAGGCAGGATCAGTGAAGCTGAAAGGCAGCAAGAAGGTTTCCAACACATGAAACCAGTGTGAGACTTCTGACTTGCACTTTTCAAAGTTAGCTGCAGCCTTCTCATGGAGACTGAGAGACTGTGCCTCTATCCTCACCTACTGACTGGAACAAATAATGTCCTTGACGGCCTTAGGTTTTCTCAGGCAAGCACTTTAAGGAGGATAGGGTCATTCTGGGGATGTGTCCTTGAGCTGTCAAAAAAAATACTGTTAATGATTTTTCATATTGTTTCAGATGCCATTGCATGCACATAACTTTATAACTTAAATCTTTGTATATATTATTTACTTTTAGAATCAACCTATTCAATAAATATCATGTATATTTGAAAAAGATGCCATGTAGATGTAAATATAAAAGTTATGGCTTAGAAAAGTTAATAGAGAGACCCAGTCCTAGCCCAGGCCCAGTGAGTGTGCGGAGAGCTTCCTGCTACCCTGCGCCAGCAGGACCAGACCCAGAGGGGGCAGCTTGGGCCGGACCCTCTCCCTGCCCCTTGGGTCACCCCTCACCACTCCTCAGTGCCTCCCCACCAGGCCCGCCCAATAGGATTTTCTGCAGAGTTCCGGGAGCCCCCAGACCCAGTCCTAGCCCAGGTCCGGTGAGTGTGCAGAGAGCTTCCTGCTACCCTGTGCAGGCGGGACCAGTCCCAGCCCAGG
>NW_004524671.1:7559407-7568667 GCF_000260255.1 Octodon degus | reverse complement strand
GATTTGTTCTAATGGTGTTTGTAAATAGGATCTCAAGTCCACTTCTTGTACAGCAATTAACCACTAAGAAGAATATATGCAGTGTATTATTTGTTGAAACTGTACTTCCGATTTGATTTGAAACTGTCTCATTGCTATCTGTTTATCAATAAATCTTTGAAAAAAACATTAATAAATAAATTATGTCATATATAAAAAAAAGAAAAGTTAATAGAGTAGAATGCTAATATCTTCATGTTAACAGAAAGCACTAACACACTATTTTGACCAATGGAAAAAACAGGCAAGAACATAATGTTGAAATGGTCACTCTATGATCTTAGAGATCTGTGTTTGTTATTTCCAGGGTCTCTTTACTATTTTTGTATGTCCGCCACCTAAACACATTGTGACTGGACATAATTTGACTTTCATAAAAAGTTTTTGAGTAAAACACATATATGGGGTTACAAATGTAATAATCAGAAAAGCATATTGCTGCCTGACATTTGACCAGGATGTCTTAGCCCCGCCTTGACAATCTTGGGTTTGGGGTTCATGGAAACAATTTTTCCATATCTCTCAGGTCTGATCTCTGTAGTCAACTTCTTTTCTTGTTTTAGATCGTCACACCCAGCTCAGCACACTTTCACTCACACAGAACTCAAGTTGTGTTCCTGTGCATTTGGACAGAGGTGTCTTGCTCCAGCACATAATTTTCAGTGAATGCAATGACAGGACCCAGGAGCTGGGCTGTGCCCAGTGACCTGCATTTGCACCAAGAATGGGCCCTACATCATATCCAGGTTGGAATTAAATCTTCAGATGCACTAATGTTTTTTGTTTTTTTGTTTTGTTTTGTTTTGTTTTGTTTTGTTTTGTTTTTTGTTTTGTTTTGGTTTGTT
Source organism: Octodon degus (assembly GCF_000260255.1). Classification (NCBI taxonomy): domain Eukaryota; kingdom Metazoa; phylum Chordata; class Mammalia; order Rodentia; family Octodontidae; genus Octodon; species Octodon degus. The sequence continues at coordinate 7,567,783 of NW_004524671.1, read as the reverse complement.
TTGTTTTGGTTTGGTTTGGTTTGGTTTTTTAGGGAAGGTGCTACAGGGTATTCAGGGACTCACTAGTAGATCAGACTTGTAGTGATCTGCCTGTTTACAGCCTCCCAAGTGCTGGGATTATAGGCACACGCCACCACGCCCAGTCTCAATTGCTGTTTCAGTGTCCCTCTGGGCGGAGCCAGCATGGCAGGCCCGGGGGTCAAACGCTGGCGCTTTAATCAGATACACTAATGTTGAAAGGGCTTTACAAGTGGATGAATGGATATTGTGTGAAAACATTTATCTGAATTGCTCTGTCAAAAAAAGGATCTGGCTTGCAAAGTTCAATTTGACCATGCTTACTTTTTCAATTTGACTCGAGAGAGAAAAAGAAGCTCATTGAGTTGATCAATCTGAGATGTTATGGACTAGTGGCTTATGAGCAAAGCCCTGGAAAATGTCAGGTAGGAAAAAGAATACTTAGGTAGGAAATCTCTCATTGAGGTTTTTTCCTTGAGTTACAGAATAAAAAAAAAAAAGGAAATATAGGCCTAGAGCAATTTGAAGACTTGGTTTAGATCCAGATGTTAATATGGTTAGACATGAATAGATCAAAATCCACTTAAATCCCAGTCAACTTCTCTTTTTAACATAGTACATCATTTCTCTCATTCTTGCCAATGGCCAGACATGTGCAGCCAGAGGAAATGATTTCTTTTTTATTAGCCTATTTGATAATCATAATTTTTGCCATTCCATCTAGAAACCTATGAAAAAATACTTTAAATTTTTTTAAAGACTGAAACGATGAAAATCAGTGATAATGTGCAGAGACTATTGAAGAGGGATTAAGAGGGAAGGCTCTCATGGAAGGAATAAACCTGTGAAGAATAAGATGAGTATAAAAAATTCTCATTTTGGAATTCATCTCATGTGGACATTGTGTTGAAGTGGTTTTTTTGTTTTGTTTTGTTTTGTTTTTTTTTGAGTGTGTGTGTGTGTGTGTATTTATTACAGGGTCTACAAGGTCTCACTATGCAGATCGGACTCCTAGTGATCATCCTGTTTTCAGCCTCCCAAGCATTAGGATTACAGGTGCACGCCACCACGTCCAGTCTCAATGGATGTTTCAGCACACCATGGGGGTGGGGCCAGCATGGCACGCTGGGGATCAAACCCCAGTTCCTGCATCTGCCTAAGCAGGCACTTTCATCCTCTGAGCTATCTGGCTGGCCTTGATGTGGACGTTGTGGATACACTTGTTCATTAAAGTACCTACAATCTCTAGACTGGCATCAAATATGAAAAAGTACTTTAAAGACTTCTCCAAATACAGCTTCTCTAACAGCAAAGAGCACCCATCTCTGACAAAATGAAACAAAAAAGGGAGATAAAAATAAAGGACCATTTTGTTGTAAAAAAATATATATATACATATATATACATATATAGGATAGATATACAGCTACTTTCTCTTAGTTCATTGAGAAGATTTTTAGACAAAATTATGTCTACATCTTGTCCTCTGAATAACCACTATGAAGACAATATGCAATGTATTAATTTTTGTAACCATCCTACTAACCTGTTTTGAAACTGTTTTATTGCTATTTTATCATTAAAATTAGTTTAAAAAGTCATTTTAAAATTGAGATCATATTTAATAACATGCTCATGCTTAAAAGTAGTTGAATCTAATACAATAATCTAATTTATCAGATTGAAAAAATATTCATTCTTTATTAAACCTCTCTAGGAAAAGGCAAAAAGCCCACAAACAAGCAAAACCTTACAGAAATTATGCTGTATAATTATGTCACTGAATTTTGGAAGGGCAACAAAGTTTCCCTCTAGGAAAGGGAATTAAATCACTGGAGAGACCAGCATTTCAGTGTATGTTCTTTGCAAGTTTTAAATTTTGCGCCATGTGTATGAATCATTTGTTCAGTTTGTTTTGTTTTGTTTTGTTTTGTTTTGTTTTGTTTTGTTTTGTTTTAGTAGGGGTCTACAGGTTCTCAGGGTCTCAGGGTCTCACTATGTAGATTAGACTCCAGTGATCCGCCTGTGTTCAACCTCCCAAAGACCTGGGGCTACAGACTCGCAGCACCATACCCAGTCTCAATCGCCATCTTATCGCGCCCTGTTGGCGGGCCGGGGATTGAACCCCAGCCACTGTGTCTGCCTAAGCAGGATCTTTAATCCACTGAGCTATTTAGAAAGTCTTACTTGTTCAAATTTTAAAAATTCAATTGACTTAAAATTACAAGCTAAATGTGGTTGAGCTCCTAAAGCTGAGTCTTGGGAGCATGCTAAGCTGTCTTGATGCTGGGCAGGATGTTCTGCACTAGTGCGGCAAATTCCTAGACTCATTTTGGGCAGTTTGGAAGGAGATATGAGCTCCTGCTCAGATCTCAGCTGCCTGCATGTGCACATCTGTGTGTGCATGTGTGCATGTGTGTGTGTGTGTGTGTGTGTGTGTGTGTGTGTGTGTACTATGTCTATTACAAAGTAGCATGCAAGGCCCCAGAAGGGACAGCTGCACCCTTGTCATTGACAAAGTGCTGTCTTGAAAAGTGTTCCTCACCATGTTTTTCCATAAAACTGGGCCTCACACTTTGCTATCACTTTCCCTGCCTAAAATCACACAAATGTCAAGATTGCATTCACATTTCCAACCATAAAGTTCACATGACCAGTAAAAGTGGAAACTGTTTGCTTCCCAGCTTGCCTTTCCTATGGATTTTTCAAGCATGAAGACTTTAATAAGCCCTCCGTATGCAGCCTTTCATTTCCTCCAGACGAGACGCTACCTCACGGTTCCACACGCCCTCCGCCTGCTCGGTCATACCATGTGTGACTTGCCAGCTTGACTTCCCACCTCTCCACATGAAACCCCACATTTTAAGAAAAATTCATATAGTAATTCAATATTTTTAAAAAGGGAACTTGTAGCTGTTTCCTCCCAACAACAACAAAGAAGTGTTTTTATGCAGTTTCAGAGATGAGTCAGGTGCCTGAGTGTAGGCCACTGATGTAGCAGTATCCAAATACTGCAGAATGGTGCTGGACAGGTTTTGAAGCTCTGGAACTTGGTGCTCCTAGAATATCACATTTTTCCCCCTCCTATTCTGTTTTGTACCCCAAAAAATAACAACAAAAAAAAATGGTTACCTTTTTCTTCATAGGGTGAGTATGGAATTTAGTGATGAACCTCTCACTATTTTGGACACCCGGTTTTTATTAAGCATTGGATGGAGCAGAGCGAGCATTTCCAGAGACAACTTGGCCAGAGAGGTGGTAAATCAGAGTTTTGCAGTGTAGCATGTGAGTATGAAAAGGCAAGAATGTAAATGGTACTGCTGGGAACCGCAGACCTTGCTGTAATTGCACACCAGGGATGTGCAAAGGCGAGGGAGACTTTTATTTACTCCTCTGTCTGGATGGCAGGAACTGGGCTGTGTGCTGCCTGCGTTGCATCCAGGACCCAGTGCTGTCAACGGTACCATCTGTGGGATGTGGGCAGAGGAAATCCTTCCTGCCTATGAATTCTGCTTCCCCTGTTTTCTTTGGAGGGAGAGGAGGACAGGCAGGATTTGAAAGGCAGGGATGGTACTCCAGGCAGGCAGAAAGTGTACGGGTTGCAGCACTAGGTGGAACATCCTGGGGTGTGTTTGATCCCTGCCGACCTATCAAGGTTGTTTTCCACTTGGATGAATCCTGATTTTTGGTTCTTAAATAAGTAACAAAGTAGAAAGTTCACCATGAAAGTTCACCTAGCCACTGTCTAAAAGGTTTCTTACTTCCTTTTAATGATGTGGTTATCAGCTCATAAAATTCTTTCTTTTATTACTGTTATTTTGCTCTAAGAAGATGGGGATTAATTGTTTTCATTGAAGAAGCAGAGGATTCGGCAACCACCTGGTGTGAACTTCAGAGTTGGTTTGAGAGAAGGAAGGAGGTTTGGGTCTCTTTTCATTGCTTCTCTTGAGAGAGTGAGTTGGAATATATCAAGGCAGAAATAATTGATAGTGCTGTCAAACACGTATTGACTGCTTTTAATGTGGCTTACCTGGGCAGGTTTCTCTCCTTTTTTGGCAGCAACATTAAACAATGAAGAAGCCTAGGTTTGGACAGAAAAACTTGTCCTGGGGAATCTGCAAGCATCATCTGTTCCATTTTTTTGCAACAGTGCGAAATTCATCTTCCTGGCAAAGGTACACACATATCTCAGTGTGCTTTTTATTCAGTAAAAAAAAGATAATAGTTACAATTTACTAATACTCTGTTTCTCAGAAGAGAGAGGAAAAATCACTAATTTTACAGTAAGCACTCCACATTTCATGGAATATAATGTTATTGACTAAAAGAATTGCCATTGTTTTATGGATTGCTAAGAAGGAAGAAACGTTGTCAGTTAAATTTACATAGTATCCTCCTCTCACTCAGAGTTTTTATTTTCTTTGTACTGACAGAGCTATTGTAGGCTTATTTAGGCACAGACTTAATGATAGAGCACACTTGTGCATTCAAAAATAGGAAAACACAGCAAATAAAATTGATTAAGTTACTCCTAAAACTTCTTCACTATCAAACACTATCTCTTTGGAAAACTTTTCTACTCAAAGCAGTAAAAACTGATTTTTTTTTTTCCACTTAATATTATCTTCTATGGCCTGATGAACATTGGTGATTGTTGCATTTCATTAAAAAGCATCCTTTCCAGGAATTACATCCAAACCACTGACACCCACCTCATCCTTTGGATGCATCCATAAACCACATCCTGCCTGCTCCCTAGCCAAGAGGGACTGAGCAATACTTCCCTGTTCAGAAATATGAAGCATGGTGGGAAATGTCTATGTCTTGTAACTGATAGCTCACCCTACACTTTGGAATCTGACAAGGGCTTCCCATGTTGTGATAGTTCAGGGAAGGCATGTATTGATCTTCTACATTTGTGTGCCATGATGGCCTAGCATAGGTAGGAGATTGATGTATTCACCCATTCATTCAGCTATGCACCCCATTATATAATACACTTATTTAATGCTTAGTATAGCCTGAGCATTATACTAGATACTAATAGCACAAAATCAGTTAATATAGTCTTACTTATTATGAAATTACAGAAAAGTTGAGAAATAGATTTAAACCCAGAACTTATGATATAGTACCATCAAGGAAACAGTAGACATAAGTGCAGTGGTTGGGTTAGCTGAACAAACAGGAGATGCAGACCTACTGCTGAGCTCTAAGCAAGGACATTCTGTTAGAGGAAACAGCTTGCCTTCTTTCAAAGCAAGTCATATGTCTAGCTATATGGCACACAGGTAGAGAACCCTCACTGTCTATACTTGACTGTGTTGTAGCATTTTTACAAAATACAGTGAAGTCTATAACTTTTGAATGTCGCTAATGATTGGAGAACTATAGCCTTATCAAGGAGTGGGATGTTAAGACAATAGAAATCAGAGAGGAAGCTGGAAATATGTGAGTCGGAGTCAGTGGAGCTGAGCCAGGTGTGCAGCTGGTCCTTAAAGAAGATAACTCCTATGGAAAACCCACTACTATAATGGAATACTGGACTATATTGGAATATTGAATTCTCACAAAATGACAATGGAATACTCATCTCTGACAAAGCTAAACAAAAAAGGGGACACAAATGAAAGACCATTTTGTATCTGTATATTCAAAATAGTTAGGATATATATACAGCTACTTTCTTTTAATTCAATGAATAGAAAGATTTGCTCTAATAGTGTTTGTGGACAGGATATCATGTTTGTATCTTGGACTATGAATAACCACTATGAAGACAACAACATGCAATGTATTAATTATTGAAACTGTCCTACTAATCAGTTTTGAAACTGTCTCATTGCTATTTGTTTCTCAATAAAATTAGAAAAAAAGGAAGATAACCTAAGTACCACGACACTAAAACAGAGATATGTGACACTGGGGCTGATGGACAATGGGAGACAATAGCATTTCCAGCAGATCCAGCATCAGGATGAGGCCAGCTAGCAGTGCTGTCTTTGTAGTGACAGAAAATCTATAACTGCAAAGAGAATGTTCCTTCTTGGGGCCAGGGAGAAATCATATCTGAGTCATGAAGGTCCATAGAGGTTCCATAGATGTCCAGAGATAATACATGAATGAAGTTTCTATTTAGATTTTGGTACCATCCCCAAGACTTTGTCTACATGTAAATATTCCAAATTCCAAACAAATCAAGAGTTCAAAACACTTCTGGTCCCAAGCATTTTTGTATAAGGGATATTCAACAAGTACTTATGCTTTGCAGAAAGAACTGAAATTCCAAGGTGATGAATAAGTGTTTAAGTTTATCCAGCTAGTCAGGGTGATGGTTGGAAGGGGGCAAACCTTAAATCTAATTTTTATTATTCTAATTTCTTTAATAGCTGCACTGAGAATCCTTCTCCCTTCTCTGAGATCTCTCCTCAAACCTAAGACAGACTTTTTAAAAATGTCTTTTTGTACGTCTCACTATTCATCTTGGACTCAGAGTGATCCTTCTGTTTTCAGCCTCCTCAGAACTGGGATTACAGGTATGCACCACCACACCCAGTCTCAGTAGCCAGCTCAACGTGCCCAGGTGTGGGGCCAGTGCAGTGTGTGGTGCTGGGGATAGAACTCTGGTCCCTGCAATTGCTTAAGCAAGGCTTTGTTTACTGAGCTATCTCTCCAGTCCCCTCAGACAGAATTTGGCCCAAGCTTCTTTTTCTTATTCTGAGAAATAAAGAAGAGCTATAAGTGACTCACCCCACCCTCTGCCTCATAATTCTGCAGCTTCCTTACCAGAGAAAGATTTTTTTGTTCTGAATACAAATTTCACTGGATTGTAAGCCCCTTGTAGGCCAGGTCTTGCATTGAGAGAAGCCATGCAGCCACTGCCAGTGTTTCTTTCTGCTTGCAAGGAAGGAGTCTTCCTCTTACTTCTTACATTTCCCAAATAGCCTTGGGCAGTGTTCATGGCCCCTGGCCAGAGGCAGGCTGTGTCTAGCCTCCTCATCCTCTCCCTGTTGCTCTTCTTCGTCTCAGTTGACAGCAGGTAATCAGTTAGCAGCCCTGAGTAACTGGGTCACCTCATTGGCTGGACCGCAGGCTCTGGTGGGACCTTGTCTTGCTTCTCGTTTCTTTGTCACATCACTGCTGGGTGCTGATAGAGCCTGAGACCTTATTTAAGACTATTGGGCAATCAATGGCCAATACCCAGTAACTGAACATTCAAAAAAAAGTTCATGTGCCTTACTTTCATTATTGTTTCTTCATTTTCAGAGTCCATTAATTTTCATAGTTCTAATCAATTAGCTCAACCACCTCTTCACCTTATCCTAAAACTGTGAGATACCATTTAGTGTCTGCTAATTCACTTTCCATGTGAGGCAGTGACATTTCGAAACCAAGCCTCAGAGACTATAATGAGTTATTTTCATTCACTAGAGGCCAACATAAACAGTGCATCTTCTGCCTTTTGACAGCAATCGTTTGTTTGGAAGAACTTTTTCCAGGGTAATGTGGCATGAAAATAAAATTACGACAATCAGAAAGTTTTTGCCTGCTAAAGAGGGGCAGACAAAGCAAAGTTGAAAGGAGGCAATGAGTCACACTGAAGTTTGGAAAACAATTCCTAAAACATACTTGTACACTGCCAGCCAGCAACAGGATAATAGTTTCATCTGATCAGAACTGCCAGCACAACCTGGAATTACTTTCTATGATGAGTGCTTCCTGCATTTAAAAAAGTTTCTTTTATATTCATGAAAGCAGGTTAGAGAATAAAAAGGAAAGAGAAATATTTTATTCTGTAACAATGTCCTCCTAAGACTGCCAAAATGTTTCTATAATTTTTAAAATACCTTGAAGTTTTCAAGTAGGAATCATTTCCTGTAGTGACTTGAAATATCTTCAAAACCCACAATTGTTTAACCCAGTTTATGTTTTGAAACATTGGAGGGTCATTGCAATCTACTAAGCAATTGTCTTTGTTGTTTCTCTGGTAATAATAAATGACAAATTCAATCAATCTTTGTACTTTTGACCTGTCATTCGATGTTGTACAAATTCAAAATTAATTAAAGTGCTATGCCTTCAGAACCGATCTTGAATGTACAAGATAACTGGTCAGTTTACAAGTGGTTTTGTATTAGTAAATAGAGCTCATTTGGCTTTCATTTACTCAGTTTTGAAACAGAGACAAAGCTGGACTTCCCTGTTAGAAGTCAGTCTTTGTCTTATGTCTCTGTCCTTCCTTTCCTTTTACCTTTTATCTTTTTTGGGAAAGAAAGACTTTATTTAGTAGTATTGCCAGCCAGTTGCAGCTACAGCAATTCTTGCTTTCACTCAAACATTTCCTTTTTTTTTTTTTTT
>NW_004524671.1:7552723-7557152 GCF_000260255.1 Octodon degus | reverse complement strand
CTCAGGTGATGGGCATCTTGGTTGTTTCCAAGATTTGGCTATCACAAATTGTGCTGCTATAAACATAGGCACACATATATCACTATGATATGATGATTTCAGATCCTCTGGGAAAATTCCCAGTAGAGAAATAGCTGGTTTAAAGGGGATTTCCAGGCCAACTTTTCTAAGGCATCTCCATACTGATAACATATAGTTTTTCTTTGCAGTCATGAGTGTATTCCCAGGGATGCTGGCCTCTGACATTAGATAGGATTCACCAACGGGAGCAGGTAGGATGCTGAGGAATTGCTTCTGTGACTCTTGATACCAGAAATTAAAGGACTACCTGTGCTGTTTTGGATTGTTTACATAGGCAGAAGTCAGCCACCATGTTCCAAGGACACTGCATGAGCATTCTGTGAAGTAGACGTGGTGGAGAATTGAGCCTCTTGCCCACAGCTGCCAGCCTTGCTGAGCACTAAGTGTGCCATCTTAGAATCTGACACCCTACACCTGTTTAATCCTTTATGCATATGTTGTATAAATCGTCATTTTTAATTTTTTTTATTTGATACAGGGTCTTGCTATGCAGCTCAGACTCATAGTGATCCTTCTGTCAGATCCTCCCCGGTGCTGGGGTTACAGGTATGTGCCACCATGCCTGGTTCTGGGTTGGCATGGTGCACCCAGGGTTCTGGAGCCAGTACTGCATGCAGTACTGGGGATCAAACTTGGGACCTTGTGCTTGCCAGGCAGGCACTTACGCTGTTGAGCTATTCCCCAGCCAGTAGCAGTCATTATTTTAACAGCAACATTGTAAGAGACCCTGACCTACAGCCACCCATTCAAACCACTCTGGAATCATAAACCAACAGAAGCATTCTAGAACAAATATTTCTAATTTTTTATGCTGGCATTTTAAGGAGCAACATTTTATGAAGCAATAGATAACTAACACATAAGCCCAAACTGTGATGAAGCCTTGAATATTCTTGCTTTCATGTGTAGGAAAGAAAATAATGTTCTTTATTTTTCTATAAAAATTTAACTCTATTTTAAACTCCATTCTGTCTGATTATGGGAAAGTAATAAATGGAACTTACATTGAGATAATTCAGTAACTTCAGATCTTAACTCATTCGGTGTAGTAATTCTTCCTTCCATAGTCCTCCATTTGCCTAGGAATGGCATTAAGTGACAACTATTAGGTGACAATGGCTTACCTATTATCCTGGCATCAGGAGTATGGATACCTGCCTTATTCCTGGTCTTTGTAATATATTCAGTGGCTTCTACTAAAATGTTAATGAAAAATCCAGATGGTTATGGCTATACTACTAATCAGAGATCTAAAGAAAAAAAAAAGTCACAGGACTGTCTAGCTACAATGCTGTATATGGTTAGATTTCTAAATTTCTGTGTAAAAATATGTAATTATTTATTCATATTTTTTAATTTTTAAATTTTTTCTTCATATTCTGTAGGGACTTAAAGTTTAACATATCAATACTTGATGGAAAATACCTGTTCCATTTTATGCCTAAGATGTTTGATATTCAGACAGATAGTGAGTTTAAACCCAACTGCATATGTTATAGGGTTATAATAAGCTTCTCTTCTAGAGGGTTAACAATCTAAATTTGCAGACCAAAAATTAGAGAAAAATAAGGGCTGTGAGGACAGCCAACATTTTGGCCCTAGCCATTCAAGGTCAGTGAGGACTCAAAACACAGGGGAACCTGTACTGTAACATCATGTAACTCAGTTATGTCCCAAATTTTCTGATCAAGGAGATTATGGGGCCAAAGAGGAAAGTGATCGATGATGTAGTGTGCTTAAAGAGAGTCACATAAAGAGAAAATATTCTCTCAGGCTTTCCACAGAAAGCAAATTGGTCAAGCAATGGCCGTGATTCATCCACATGGCTGACACTGACAAAGGATCTACAAACTGCAGTACAGGATTTCAGGATAAATCCTGAGGGAACTTGACTGACCTTATCAGATACAAAAATTACATTTCTTATTATTTGGGTCTTGCTTTATCTTGGTCTTAACCATCCAGCCGAAAGGAAAAAAATGAGGTGTAAGAGGTGAAGTCATGTTGGTATGCTGGGCTGTAAAAGGCTCAGGTCAACAACTTCTGACATTGCCAGGCCTATGGATGACCCACTACTATTATAAACTACTGGACTATATTGGAATATTTGACTGAATTCATGCACTTACAATATTTCAATGACAATGGAATACCCTTCTCTGACAAAACTAAACAAAAAAAGGGGGATACTAATGAATGACGATTTTGTATCTGTGTATACAAAATAGTTAGGATACATATACAGCTACTTTCTCTTAATTCAATGAGGAGGAAGATTTGTACTAACAGTGTTTGGACAGGATATCATGTCAGCATCTTGTACTATGAATAACCACTAAGAAGATAACAATATGCAATGTATTAATTATTGAAACTGTCCTACTAATTGGTTTTGAAACTGTCTCATTGCTATTTGTTTCTCAATAAAACTATTTTTTAAAAAAGAAAGAAAACTATGAGAGAGAGAGAGAGAGAGAGAGAGAGAGAGAGAGAGAGAAACACTGGCAAGTGGAATGAAGATAAAGAGATGAGCCTGATGGCACTGTGGTGTGTTAGAGTTCAGTACTCTCAAATTTTTAATGAATTAAATGGAAACTACCATGTTTCAGATGATGGGGCTCACAGAGAGCAGTTATTCTAACATAGTGTGTTTCTCCAGTGTGACAGAAAAGGGATAAACACAATAGAGAGTAATAGAGATAGTTATAGATGTCCCCAAGCTGATGACCAACTGAGGAACACACTTAATAGGGCTATGCTGAGGTATTCTTCTCAAGAGGAAAGTCAATGTCTGCTCAGAACACACCTGGGAGAGATTTGAGAGTGACTATCCTTTGTCCACCCTGAAAACTGTGCACACAGTAAAAACTCGTGGTTTTCAGTTTAAGGAGAATATAGTTCGTTTGGGGGAAGAATTGGGCCATACAGAAAGAAAATATTTATAGAACCCAGAAAAGTAGGAATCTAGAATGCTCAAGGACAAATATATATGCGTGCATTAAGTATAAGTTAATTGCATTGCAAATTATTTGAGTAGGTATTTTACAGTGATTCCTATGTAAGTTATTTGTGACATCTATAAATCTGAGTTTAAATACCTCCAAGTTCTGGGGTAGCTACTTACTAGTACTGTACTGTACATTTGAATCTTAAATGTGCTCCCAATGGTGGGGAGGGCTCATGGGGGAAGTTAGGTGATTGGTGGCAGGGAATGTGATCCTGTTCCTTCCTCCCTCTACTTTGGCTGGCCATGAGATGAACACACCTCCCTCACCACATGTACCAGCAATGATGCCTTGTGTACCCGCAGACTCTAAACAACAGGGCTGAACAGGCCAAGCAGCAATCAAAATGAACATGCCCTCTCTAACAAAAATTTAAAAAAATAAAGGAAGACTTCTCAATATGCTTTCTAGGACAGTGCTTTTCACTGGTTTATCAGCTCTAACATTTCATTAAAATCCAAAAGAATTGTACAGGCCACCAGATGAACCAATGAAGTCCCACTTAAAATTCTACAGCTTCTTGCAGAAGGCTGATATTAATTTAAGTGTGTGGATGCTTTTGCAAGTCTGTCCCCATGTTACATGCCACAGGCTATTTATAAAGGTTTATTAATACCCTAAAGATATTCGAGAGAAATAGGAAGTTCAAGAACCTATTTTCACACTAGTTGATTTTATAGAATGAGTGGGGGAGCTTCACCTTGACTGCCTCAAACTACTTCGAGTATTAAAAAACTATATGTGGTTATTTTTATTTGCATTTAATTTTTTAAAAAATATTTTTTAATTTATGTATTTGACACAAGATCTCACTATACATCTCAGACTCAGTGATCTGCCTGTTTTAGCCGCCCCAGTCCTCGGATTACAGGCATGTGCCACCATACCAGTTTTCAGTGGCCAGCTCAGCACAGGGCCAGCATGGCATGCAGTAACAGGGACTGAATCTGGGTCCTTGTGCTTGCCAGGCAAGTGCTTAGACTGCCAAGCTATCTCCTTAAATCTATATTTGCCTATAATTTTAATCCTCTTAGAACAACTGTCATTGGGGGCCTGCCCATTAGCACAGTTGTTTAAGTGACTGCTTAAACAGAGCAGTCAGGCTCAGGTTGCTGTTGTTCGATCCCCAGATCCTTAAGCCATACTAGAAATGCCCTGAAGTCATCCTGAGCCATCAAAAAAAGAAAAGAAAACCCTTCTGAACTTTCAATGGAATGCCCTTCTCTGACAAAACTAACCAAAAAATAGGATAAAAATAAACGACCCTTTTGTATCTGTATATTCAAAATAGTTAGGATAGATATACAGTTCCATTCAATGAATAGAGAGGTTTGTTCTAATAG
>NW_004524671.1:7536545-7549473 GCF_000260255.1 Octodon degus | reverse complement strand
TGGATTGGGTCTTTAAATTTTGGGGCCCTAGTGTTTTTTAGTTCTTTATAAATTCTAGAGAGCAGACCTTTGTCTGAGTACTTATTTGTCATGAATTTTTTCCAAATTTGTGGGTTGCCTTTTCACTTTGTTGGTAAATTCTTTTGACATGAAAAAACTTCTCAGTAAGAGCAGGTCCCAGTTGTTAATTCTTTCAACTGTTTCCCTTGCGATTTGATTTCTGTTCTAAAATTACTTTTAAAAAAAGAATAACTGTCATTATCACTCCCTAGAGTCAATTAGAAATAAGTATGTTGGACATAACAAAACATATCAATGACAAAAATGTGGATTTTCATCATTCAGAATTAGAGTTGTTATATAGTTAATCACATCCTTAGATATATCTAGTACAAGACTCATGGAAACAGCATTGTCTATGACAATCATTCAGGACAAACATTACCGTGCAGTATGCCCCTCCCTACAGTGGATCTCAGAAATGAACAGGATCAAGCTTTCTATTGCATTATGTTAAAGGATTTCTTTTTGTTCTTTAGTCTTTGTTTTACAGCTAAAATTTAAATGACTTTGCTTGCATCCCACATTTGGTTAAATCTCCACGGTTAGGCTATTTTGTCAAAGTAACAGCCTGAGATGCACTCTGGCTGCAGGGCTGCTCTTCATTCTTATCACTTGTTAGCCTCTGCAAGTCTCATCTAAGATGAAGTATAAAAATAATATGTTGAGAGAATGATCATGTAAGAAATCTTATCCTTTTGTCAGAGAGAAAATTACATGGCCCATTTGTCCTTTTGATTTTTCTTGCTATTAATTTCAGGGTTACTGTTACCTATAAAGAAATGTCTGAGTTCCCAGCCAATATTAACTTGCAGTCTATAGAGGTGTACTTATTTTCCTAGTTTATGTTCTTGGATGGTTTATCTATCTGCAGCTTCTTTACATTTTTATAGCATTCTTGATTTTGATAATTTTTGGCATATGAAAGTACATCAAAGGAATGCCATGATGTATTACAAAAATTGACAGATAGAACAATAATATCAAGTTTTGAAATGATTAAATTACAAAGAGATGAAAAAAATGCAATATAATAGAAATATAAGCACCTAAGCTTTAAAATAAGATGATGTTTATGGCTTCTTCTAAACAAAATCAGTTTGAAAAACAATATAAATTCTGATGTTTGAGCGTAGGAGAAAAGCTGGGAATACGAGAGGACAGCGAGGCTAATTATCATAGTAACAAGTGACGCGCTGAATTGAGGGGAATGTCAGTTATCTTGTCCCTTTGAATTTCCACTGCAGTGGTAGGGACTTTTGGTGAAATGTAATCTTGGGAGACAGCATATTTTATTTAAAGTCTGGAGCTTGTACTCTGTGAACAAGGGCATCTATTCCCCAAAATAATTTTCATGCTAGTATTTTAGAAGTAGTTTTTTACCTTTAAAATGTTTTTATTCTCTATTGGATATGTAATTTGGAAATACAGGGACTTGCTATAATGACCACAGCTATGGTAAGCTCTGCAATGAGATAGGGTTCTCTTAACTTCCATACCATGGTCCTGAAGGGGAAGGTTTTCTATATAGAGATACATTTTAAACCCCATTACTTTCACGATCAATACCAAAATAGTTGTCAAGTGTCTACTAAGTATTTGTCACCATGCAAATCCTACAGTCAATATACAACACATACTAACTGCCAAGCACAGACTGGTGGCCTCATACTATCTGCTTCATGAACAGAGATGTAGCATCTTAACAAAATATCTAAGTCAAATCTGATGCACACACAGAAGGTATCAGAGCTGGATGTGCTAGCACACACCAGCAATCCCGGCGACTGAAGGCTTAGGCTGGAGACTCCCAGGCTCCAGAGCAGCCTGGGCTTGTAGTGAAATAGTGACACCCTGCTTCAGGAAGAAAAGATGAAAGAGAAGAGCAAGGAGAAAGATGAAGAGTAGCAGAAAAAGGAGCAGGAAACTGAGAGGGAGGATAAAAAGAGAAAGAAGGAGAAGAAAAAGATGCTATATTAAAGATACAGCTATAGCAGAAACACTAACTGCTTAATATTAAAAAAGGTATAAGTTAGCAACATTAATGAATTAGTGAAGGAAAATTATGTATCAATGTAGTATGAGCTGCAAAATTATTTGATAAAATACAACACCTAGTCATGTTAGAAATAATTTATGAATAGAAGAAAACATTTTTACCCTGATGAACATTATCTAAAAATACACAGAGCAAACTTCATCATAGTGAAATACTGGAAATATTTCCTTTTCAAGTTAAAACCAAAATAAAGTATTCACTATCACTGAATATATTCAGTATTTACCAAAGACCTTTCTTAGTTCAGCAAGACAAAAGAAAAAAAGCATGAGGAGTAGAAAAAGAGTAAATACATGCTCACTTTCAGTTGATGATTTATATTATTTATTAGAGAAAATAAGAAAATAGAGAGAAATGGGTATATATAAGACAACTAAACAAACATCAATGATATTTTTAAATATTAACAAAATTCTGTTATTTTATAAGATATAACATTTATAGTAGTACTGAAAACAATAAGGTCTTTGAGAATAAATTTAAAAATTGTACAGAATCCCCCTGGGACAATTGCAAAACTGTATACACTGACAGAAAGATTTAATTTGTACAGTTTATCAGGCACATAGTTAGAACCAATCATAAAGATTTTGATTCTTTATATCATCATGTGTCGACTCTATATTACTGCAGCAAAAAAAAAAAACAATAGACTTTTTTTAAAAGACAGCTAACAATTGTTTCTAAACTGTAGTGTAAGAACTCCAAAACTAGACAGCAAGTAAGAGGCTTTACTCCACTCCACATTACCATTATTATAAAAGTTTACCAATAACAGGGTTGTATAATTATAGGAAGAAGCCCAAATACGAACATGCACACTTAACTATAATTGATATGTAACAAAGACACTGTTTAGTAAGTATTGCTGAGACTACTGGTTATCTATAGTGGGGAACAATATGTTCTTTTTACTGACTGTTTTAATATAGAATAAAAGTTTGGGTGTGAAACACAAACTTCGAAACATTTAGAAGAAAATATGGGAGAACATTATTTATTTTTTTGAATAAGATAAAACATTCTTAAAGAGCTGCCTTAACCCACTGAGGTGGCTATAATAAAATTTATATGCCTGGTACTATACTATATGCCTGGTACTATATGCCTGGTAACCTGCAAATGGGGACCTTTATGGAGGCTGGGAGGACCGAGGCCAAGAACAGCCCCAGGATGTCTCACCTTCTGGTTTCCAGGTTCTTTTTGCTCTCTTGTGTGGGAGGAAGTCTGTGATCTCTCTCAGGCTCTTGCATGAAGAGGTGTAGTACTGCGGCTCAGGAGCATGCTGCTGCCATGACCTACCACTTCCAAGTCTCCCACCTCAT
This sequence comes from Octodon degus, assembly GCF_000260255.1. Taxonomy (NCBI): domain Eukaryota; kingdom Metazoa; phylum Chordata; class Mammalia; order Rodentia; family Octodontidae; genus Octodon; species Octodon degus. Next base: position 7,546,029 of record NW_004524671.1, on the reverse strand, counting down.
GCCATCAGATTGAGGGTTTCAACAGATGGATTAGGGTGGACAGGAACACCCAGAACCACAATGAAACACTAGATGTAAAAAGAAGGAAAAAACTGATGCATTTGCCTTTATATTAAAATCAAGAACTTTCTACTATGCAAACATTTTAAAAAGGAGTGAAAAGGCTAATCATAAAAAGAGAGGATATATTTGGAACCAGTATAGTCCGTATATAAGAAAACCTACACATGAAAAAGAAAAACAAAAACAACTAAATAGAAGAATGAGAGAGTGAGTTAACAACCTGAGCAGATATTTCTAGAAAAGGAAACAAGTGTGGCCAGTAAATATATTAGTAACCAGAAAAATGCAAGCTAACATCACAAAGAAATGCTGTTTTCTGACTACAATAGTGCCATAAAGAAGTCTGAAATAACAAATGTTGGCAAGAATATGGTTAAATTTTACATGCTCTGTATAATTTACTGCCAGTGGGAATTTAAAGTAGTAAGAATTCTACAGAGCAATTTGGTGTTTGCTCCTTCTGAGAAACCCTTGCCTTTATGCATCATGATTTTTAAGTAATAAATCATTTAAAAATGCAATATCTACAGCAAAGAAATACTATTCAGCTAAAAAGAAGGATAAATTTGAGACTTTTGTAGAAAAATAGATGCACCTTGAAAATATATATATTTTTGGGGGGTTGAGGAGGCCATCTCAGCCGGCCCTGAAGGCAGGGTTGGCAAGTCATCTGGTGCTGGGGCTCAAGCTGTTGTCCCCTATGCCTACCTAAGCTTGCCTAAGTGCATGCTTTAGACCACTGAACTATCTCGTTGGCCTTTGGAAAATGTAATATTGAGTGAAATAAATCAGACCCCTGAGCTTAAATATCATATTGAATCTCTGTTTTGAGTAAGGTAAAGTACAGAAAAAGCATGCCAGGAAAGATAAATAGAAGGAAACAGGGGGGCAGATATTTTGGGAATGGGATGGGGTACAGGAGACCAACCTGGAGGGGTGAGGGGAAGTGCCAATGAGACGAGGCAGGCCACAGCAGATGGCAGTGCTGCTGCACACGGTGGACGGAAGCGCTTCGTGTCAAACACATGAACTAAGCACAGTACTACAAATAAGAATGAAAATGGGGAAAGAGATTTAGGGATGGAGGAAGGAGGAGTGAGGAAGAGGGAAGATTGAAAAAGAATTGGTCTGTGTTATGTACGAGCACCTACTCCCCAAGATGGATGTAAATTGTGTAGATTGAGAACGTGTACTAAAAAAGGGAAAAAATTTAAGTACAGATAGTTCATGGGAGCACCGTTTGCAGTGGTATCAAAGAAATAACCCAGGAACCTATCTATCTGCAGGAGAATGGATTAAGTCACTGTCACACAAGGGAATACTTGGCAGCAAGATGCTTGAATTTTAGAAGCACAGTGATAAGTAGGGAGAAAACATTTCTAGAAGACTATGTTTACTAGGAATTTATTTCATAACTGCACAAACAATAAATAAACCAGTATATAGTTTAGAGGAATACACTTATAAACAAAACTGTGGAAAGCAAAGGGGGGTATTTAAGATAGTTTTTAGCTCTGTAAAGTGGGCAATGGGCTAGATTAGCATGGAGGGATATTGATAGATGCAACCTCCTTGAAAAACTTCTCATCTTTAGTAATGTAAAAAAGTTGATAATAGTTTATTGTTTCTATGATAATAAATAATATTATCAAATATTAAGCAATCACAGTAATAAGCAGTCACATTCAAAAATCTTGCCTTACTCCAAGAAAAAAATATATAAAATAGTAGCATTAAGATACTCCTGTTTTATAATTTTGAAAAGAATAAATGTTATTTAGTGATAAAAGAATGAATTATCAACCATAAAAGACGTGGAAAAACCCCATGTACAAATTACTAGGTGAAAGAAGTCAACATAAAACAGTTTCTAGTTTGGATGATTCCAATTATATGACATCCAATAAAAGACAAAATGATGGAGATAGCAAACAAGTCAGTGGTTTCCAAGGGCTGGGGTCAGAGCAGACGGGGAGAGACGAAACACAGACTACCTTTAGGGCAGTGAAATAATATGTGATGCTGCCATGGTGGACACAGGTCATTATATATTTGCCAAAATCCACTGAATGTTGACAAACCAAGAATGAATCTTAACATAAACTGTGGTGATAATGATATGTTAATGTAGTACGAATATTTTAATTGTAGGAGGGGCCCTGCATGGTAAGGGACAGGTGAGGATATGGGAACTTTCAAAACCTTCTGCTCAACCATGCACCTGAAAGTATTGAAAAAATAAAGCCTATTTGAAATCAGTAAAAATGAAGAAAGTTTTTTTAAAAAAAGAAAATATCGAGTTGCCCTCATGCTTCCTACAATAGGATCTAGTGTATAGAAAAAAAAGTTTGGCCCAACCTAGATGTCATTCCAATTTAAAAGGAACAGGTATGGTCGTGTGTGGAAATCTGGAAACAGAAGCCATGAGGCTTTCTTGGGAAACAAATACACTAGATGCCGAAGCCCAGGTAACTGGATGTAAAGCAAAGCATTTCAACATTAGGATGTCAGTGTAAAAAAAATGGAACTAAAAGTAACAACTGAGAGAACTATAGTCACAAGACTGAAGACAATTATTATAAATGCTGACCTAAACAGCAACAACAAAAATCATGTTGCTGTTCCTGTCCATTCAGAGCAGAGCATTGTCCTCAACTGAACTAGTGACACACCCAAACACCCCCCACCAAACACCCCCCACCAACATCATGGTTTTCATGGTGCCATTTATTGTTGGAGGCCATTAACCGGTATCCATTCTATTCCTCTGCTGAGTCAAGTTTATAGCCCTTCTCACCTTGCCCATTCCCTGGGAATCACGTGCTATGCCCTAGGGGTTGCACCCTCCCCGTTGCCTAGATACCTGCTGACCCCAAGAGCTGAGACTTCCTCATTCCATCACCCCCTATATATACCCAGAACCTCCCCTAAATAAACGAGGCTTGATCAGAATCTTTGTCTTGCCTCCGTTTCTCGCGTCTCCTGTCCTTTGTCCCCTCTTCAATTCCCCGCTCCTCCCCCAGGTGACCTTCGTTGACTGACCCGCTGGTTCGGGACAATTTATTACTTAAAAGACACTTTCATAATGGCCAGCGAGATAGCTCTGTGGACTAAGTGCCTGCTTTGGCAAGTGCAAGGAGCAGGGTTCCACCCTTGGTCCTGAAGGCTGCACCGGCCCTGTCCCCAGGGTGTGCTGAGCCAGCCACCAAGTTTGGGTATAGTGGCCCACGCCTGTAATACCAACGCTTGGGAGACTCAATACAGGAGGATCACTACCAGCTGTGTAGTAAGACCTTGTGCCAAATACATGAGGAAAAAAGCCTCCAGAAAAAGACTCTTTTGTAAATCAATTATCTTGAATAATGATGAACTATCTTTGTGAACAGTAACAATTCCTTCTTGTTATGATTTGCATCTAGATGTTTCCCAAAAAAACCTCATTGGAGATAATTGGAACTAGGGTGTGTGATAACTCATTTGTCCACTGATTGGATAATGGGAAGGGATGTGGGTGGCACCAACCAATAGGTTTGTAGTCTGAATGGAATAAAAGAGAAAAAGAAGCTGGCTGCTTTATGGAGTTTTTAGGGTTTTTGTTTTTGTTTTTTTGTTTTTTGGGGGTTTTTTTGTAATGGGGATTGAACTTGGGACCTTGCGCTTGCCAGGCAGGTGTTTATGCCTCTGAGCTATCTCCCTGGCCCCATGCTTTCTTGTTTTTGACTGTTCTCCACGGATTGTTTCTCCTCTGTGATGCCTCTCTCCACACCACCCTGCCTTGGAGCCAGCTGATTAGGGACTGAAACCTCTACAAACTATCAGCTAGAGTAAGCCTTTCCTCCTGGAATTTCTGAGTGTCATGTAGCTTGTCTCAGCCATGACAAAGTTTTTATTTTATTTTATTGAGAAACACATAGTAATGAGACAGTTTCAAAACTGATTAGTAGGACAGTTTCAATAATTAATACATTGTATGTTGTTGTCTTCTTAGTGGTTATACATAGTACAAGATACAGACAGGACATCCTGTCCAAACACTATTAGTACAAATCTTTCTTCTCATTGAATTAAGCGAAAGTAGCTGTGTATCTATCCTAACTATTCTGCATGTACAGATACAAAACGGTCCTTCCTTTGTATTCCCCTTTTTTGTCTATTCCTGTCAGAGATGGGTATTCCATTGGCATCTAAATGCTATAGGTGTGTGAGTTCAGCAAAACAATCCAACAGAGTCCAGCAGTCCACAATAGTAGTGGGCTGTCCACAGAAGTTGTAGACTTGAGCCTTTCACAGCTCAGCATATTACTATTGCTTTACTTTATATACCTCATTTTTATACTTTTCTGCTGGATGGTCAAGATGAAGATAAAACAAGACCTATATAACAAGTAATGTAACTTTTGTATATGATAAAGTCAGTCAAATCCCCTCAGAATTTATCCTGAAACCCTGTACCACAGTTTGTAGATACTTTGTCAGTTGTCAGCCATGTGGATGAGTCACAGCCATTGCTTGACCAATTTGCTCTCTGTGAAAGCCTGAGAGAATGTTTTCTCTTCATGTGACTCTACTTAGGCACACTCTATGACATTGATCACATTGCTCTGTGGCCCTATAATCTCCTCGATCAAAAAATTTGGGACACAACTGAGTTACATGATGTTACAGTACAAGTTCTCCTATGCATGACAAACTATCGATGCCACTCTGTTGTGCTTTATTTTCATCTTCTGTTAAGTCAAAACAAACAAAAAAACCCAAAACTAGTATTTCTCACTTTTACAACCCATTATCCTATTTTTCCACATTGATTACTTTCCTTTTTGCATTTTTTTTTAGCATTTCTTCTGTCTAAAGTTTATTCAGGGTACTGATTATTTCTGGTACTAGTAGTTGAGGTGATTTGTTGCTTTTTTAAAAAGAAATATTTCTGTATTATCTTTGAATTATTCATGATATGTTTCATTTTTAGTATAAATCAAAGTAATTGCTTAATAGTAGTCATTAATTTTTGTTACATGCAGGAATAAGACATGTGAAGGGTTTTCACTTTAGTGGATTAATTTGTGTTATGGTAGTGTATAAGATCGCACTGTACTTGTAGGGATAAACCCTGCCTGTGCTTGTTTATATCACTCATCACACCAGGCACAGGACAAGTAGTAAGTAGATGTTTCTTAAGTAAAATTTCACCTTGCTTTTCTATTTTTCTTTTAGATTTTGAATAGTTTGAGAGTAGCACCTTCAAGAAGTGAATTACTCAGAAGATTCCTGGCCAGGTATAGTGGGGCACATCTGCAATCCCAGCTCTCTGGAGGCTGAAGCAGGAAGATTGCTATGAGTTCAAGGCCAGCCAGGCCCATAAAGTGAGTTCAAAGCCATTTTAAACTATACAGCAGAGCACTTCCTTAAAAAAAAAAAAAAACAAGAAAAGAAGATTCCTATTGGACTTCATTGCGTATGTGTCCTCAAAGCACAGCTTCTCCAGTTTGTTTTGTGAATTAATAGTAAATCTTAAGTGACTTTCTTTTGGATCTATGCTCAAATAACTCTTTCCTGTGTTTTCCCACTATTCAATCAAGGCATACAAATGTCTAAACACAATACATACTATGAAGTAGTGTGCTTCCTGGTACACCTGCAGCAGTGGCCAGAAAGGATGTCCCTACTCTGAAATAGCTTACATTCTAGTGGGAGTACATCTATAGGAGTAAACTCTCAGGCACAAGTCCTCAAATGGTGAAGATGCTATGAAATGTAATACAGGTTACAGAAGGAAAATGATGAGTTAGGGGACATAGGCTGATCTTGGGAGCCCTCTCTGCTCAGGTCACCTTGGAACACAGAATGATCTGAAGGAGTGAGGTATGAGGATATATTAGGACACATTCCACTCTACCAACATTCATCATATGCAGAGCACAAAAGCTGAGCATTGGCATTAAGCAACCAAAGTGTCTGGGTAAGTAATCAGTTGGATAGAGTAGTTTAGAGGTCAAAGTCCATACTGAGCAAATAGTAGGCTATATAAGACTGCACACCTAGGCACATATATAATTATGTTTTAAATGCTCAATAAGAACAACTGGGATGAGGGAAGGAAGAAAAGAACAGAGGAGGAAGTACACACACACACACACACACACACACACGATAGCTAAGATAATTGTACTACTAATTTCTTTTGGTTCATTGAAAGGAACAGTCAATGCTTAATTTTTTGACCGATTTTGCATGCTTATATGTAGTAATCTGAACAACTACTTTGAAGACAGCAATATACAGTATGACAACCATTGTTGAATTCCCATCATCTTGTATTTTGAAATTCTGTATTGTTTCTAATGTTTTCATTATTTTTATTCTCTTTAAAATAAAAATAAAATTAATCTAAAGAAGAAAAAATGTGTATCTGAGCAATGTGACACTGGTTAAAGCAGTAGAAAATTTGCTCCATATCAAACAGAATACTACTTTAAAATGTACATCTCAAAAATCACTTTCTTAAAAAAATGATTAGCCTTTTCCATTTGTGTAAAGAAAGAAAATCTTCTGGTTGCAGCTAGGGTGGAGTTGTCTTTCTGTACAGCCATTTTAAACACAAAGCCAGGGCATTATCAATGAGGCATTTGTGAAAGGAAGTGAGGTCATCATTTGCCTTATTGAAAATGCTGTGCTCCTTGCCTTGGTGTGCCAGCATCCTAGATGGCTCAGTGTTTTCCAGCCTAGAAGCCCCACGGGTGAAAGAGTCTCTGTGCTCTCGGAGCCCTAGCTTTGAAAAGCATTTGCACCTTCGATCGGTTTTCAGTGGAGCCAGTGTAACGAAGAGGACCTCCTGAGAATTAATGAATGCTGACAGGTTGCAGAGCCAGGTGTGCCAACGCCCAGCAGCAACTGTGCCTAGAAACCGGCTGGTATCCCACCTCCTCGGATGCCACGCCCCCTTGTGCCACGCCCAGCAGAGCCCCTCTGGCCCCAGTGATGCCTCCTTTCCACTCTTCATTCTTTCTCCTTTGGATGATGCTGAGGTTTTGGGTAAAGGAGTTCATTTAAGTCAGCTTTGTGACTCCTGATCCCAGTCTGCTCCAAAAGCAGTTAAAACTTGGAACTGTAGGGGGCCGGAGAGATGGCTCAGTGGAATAAGCGCTTCCCTGGCAAGCGCAAGGGCCTGAGTTCAATCCCCGGTTCCGCCAAAACAAAACAAAAAAACCTTGGAACTGTAGACACCCATATGATATAAAGCACTTTTAGAATAGCACATGAGCACTGTTCTTGCACGCTTCACAGAAGGGCAGACGTATACGATGTGTCACACAGAACTCTCACCACTAGCATATCTAAGTGAAGGCATGAATGACAGGCAGGCGTCACCCACTTTGAATCAAAGAGCATTATGTCTTGTGCAAAATTCATACGTAAGATCCAAATGTCAGCTGAGATTTCCATGACTCTTGGAGATCTCAAAGTTGACTCAACACCAAATTCATATGCCATGACCGGAGGTAATCCGCCCTCCATGATTTCAGTTAGTCCCCAAACCTTCAGTTCTTCATGGTCCTCGCTCTCCTTGGTGCCAGCATCCAGCTGCCTGGTCTCTCTTTTCCTTCCTCATCTACCCACATGTGAAACTAAACTCGGATTCAGTTTCACCAGAAGGATTCATTCTCACGGAAGATCTGGCGGTGATAATGGTTTAGTAGAGTTTCAAAGGGAACAAGGAAGGTCCCATTGTGCACTGCACAGCTTTGATCTTCTCACTGGTTCTAACCCTGCTCTTTCCCTCTCAGTCACTCTCAAGGCCAAATGCTTTCTTTGCTGGTTTCAAGATGCATAGTTACATCCTATGAAGGTAGGATACCAGTCAGAAGGCATGTTCTGGAGACATTATAGAGACTCACCTCCAACAAATGGACCAATGTTCAAAATTTTAATCCCAACAGAAAGGGCTTAGGTGAAAATCTAAAATGAGTTTCCAAGAAATGCGATATTCTCCATCATATTACATCAGACTTGAAAAAAAAATTGGATGATGTAAAATTCTTGCTTTTTATGGGAGAGAGATTTGCATGAGTTATATTAAGTACTTCTTCTTAGTACTGCATCCAGAGATTAGAACCATGGAGTTCCACAGTGTGCACAGGTGCCACCTGCCTTCTGGACTAGTGGTTTCCATTCCTGGATGCTCTTTAAGATTACTTGATATGATTTCAAGAAATCTTAATGGCCAGGCTTACACTAAGCTAATTTCTTGGAAATAGAACCCAAGATGTAAAGCTCTCCAGATAATTCCAATATATAATCAAGGATAAAGTGCATTATATGAGCTTTTTAAATATTATTTGAACATAGAAGAAAAAGAAAATTTATTAGAAATTTGAAGTCCGATGCTTTTTAGATGTTACAGTGTGTTGGAAGCACAGAAGTTGAAGTAGCAAAATGTTTTGACAAGAATTATGCAGCAAAGTTATAAATACCGGCACACAAAACCTTGGCCCAGGAGTTGTACTACTGGCCTGTACCCCGAGATATTTCAACTTACTCTGCTAGGGATTTCTATTTTTTGAATGTTTTCCTTCTCTCCAAATTTCCTGTTGAATATAAATCCTCCAGCGCCACTGTATTCCCAGGGGATCCTTGGGACGGTTGAGTCAGAAGAACGTCACCCACGGGAATGGAGTAAAGCATCTTTGTGAAAAAATTTGAGGAAGAGGGGGTTGGCCTTTTTCCTGCCTCTCCACATCTTCCCTCCCCTCTGGAGAATGCAACAAGACTCTGTCTTAGAAGCAGAGAGATGGAGCCCTCCCAAGCTTTATCTTGATCCTAGACCTGTGGGGATGGGGGGAGGAGCGATAGAATTTTCTGGCAAAAATATGCTGTCGTACATCTTAACTAAAATACAATTTCTCACTATGGGGCTAATTGTATTACTTTTTTCTTTTTTGCCTTATTTCTTTTCTTCTGCACCTAATTATTCATGTGTGTGATTCCCTCATATCTTTCCAAGTTCTAATTATTTATATAAGGAATGAGCAATAAACACATTGCTTTTTGAACACATCACAATCTATGAAACATATATTGATAGACAGTGTGCTAACCATTGCCTTATTTTATAGCCATTTCCCACTCTCCATTTATAGATCAATATAAATAGATATTTTGACTTTATATCATTTGCTTGTTAAATAAAATATCACTAATGCAAATTTAGAAAACATATAATGACCATAACAAGTTAGCATAGTCTGTCCCATGTAAACACTGTGGAAGTCTGCAAAATGTTTATTCTTCTATGTATATTTCTTGATGGAGAGAAAATCTCTAATGTTGAAATGCCGAATGTAAATCTCTATTGAGAAGTGCCACCTATAATTTATCCTCAAAAACTAAAAACTAATCATCATGCCACTCCTCACAAATTTCT
>NW_004524671.1:7533320-7535000 GCF_000260255.1 Octodon degus | reverse complement strand
ATTTGATGTTTGCCAGAAGAGTAGAAATGCTGCTTAAAGTTATGTAGGATGTTGGGGCTTTTGGTGTTTATTTTTGACTTCTTAATAAGCACACATGCAAGTCACCCTAGGCCCTCAGTTATCCTAGCTTCCTTTCCTTCTGTGTACATTTGGGCATAAGTGGCTGGATAAATCAGGCACATTACATGAGGAAGAGAGAATTTGATGGGTTCTTTGATCATTCATCTTTCTTGGGAGGGCATTAGTTTCTTTCCATGTTCGTAGCAAGCCCTGGGTGAATAGAAGGGTGGCACCTGTGGTTGTCAGTGTCCCTATTTCCTCAGCATAACCATAATGTGCTTCACCTCATGCTTACTTTCAGTGGCACTGAATTCCCATCCATGAGAACTGGATAGAATTTAGGTTTGTGGAGCAGTGCAAACACTCTATGCAGTGGAGCTGCAAAGAGTGCAGGTATACACATGACCCCTGTTCTCTGCTGACATACCTGCCTCTCCCACTGAGCTGCACTTACAGAGCACAAGAGCAGAGAGAGCAGGTCTTTTACAGAATGTCAATATGGCAACATCACTCACTAATCCAGAGCAGGGCTCTTCGAAGCCCCATGCTTGAGTGACTGCACCAACCACACACCCATGAAGCAGACCTTGGAGCTAGTTTGAGTCACACCTTTACTTTTCTGCAGTATCCTACCTCACTGAACCTTAATGAAATAGCAAACCAGAAAGAACCAACTGCCTCCCAAATATCTGACCCATAGGAACTGTGTGAGATGATAATTATATGTCATACAATAATAAACAACTAATAGCAAAGTACAGACTCAACAGTTCTGATCCAGAGTCAGGTCATATCCCAGGAATGTGCTTTTCAACAATAATCTCAACCATCGATGAAAAGCAAATGATAAGCACAGGGAAAGATACAACCTCAGCCCCTCTAGACTGGCTATATTAAACGCAAAAACAAAACACAAGCTCAGTATAATGGCACACACCTCTAATTGCAATTACCTCAGAGGCTGAGGCAGAAGGCTTGCAAGTTCCCAACAAACCTGGGCAACTTTGTGAGACCTTGTCTCAAGTGAAAGATGAAAAGCCCAGAGGATGTAGGTCAGTGATAGAACATCTAATATACAAAAACAAGCAAACAACAGAACACAGGTGACAGGTTTTGGCAAGGATGTGTAAGGAATTAAATTCCTTACGCACTGTTGGTGGGAATGCAAAACTGTGCAGTCACTTTGGAAAGAATCTGGAAGTTTCTGAAAGCATTCAACACAGACTTACGCACAATCCCATCCCTAAATCTGCACCATTGTGGATGGAGAGCAAATGCCCCGCCCCTGAAGTGTATGCAAATGTTTGTGGCAGCATTTTTCATGGAAGTCCAATAGTGAAGATCATCCAGTTGTTTTCTTGACAAATAAACAGATAAATGAAGTGTGGCATAACCATACAATGCAAGTTACTCAGCCAGGAAAAGATTCATGGTACTGATCCATGTTACAACATAGGCCAACCTTGCAAACCTCGCACCAAGTGAAAGAACCTAGCTGTATAAGACTACATATTTTATGACATCATTGAGGCAATATGCCAGAGCCGATAAGTAGAAAATAGAAAATAGATTAGTTGCTTCCTAGATTTGAGGAGGCTGGAGGGAAATGGGAAGCAAATG
>NW_004524671.1:7531069-7531890 GCF_000260255.1 Octodon degus | reverse complement strand
CACCAGCAGAGCCACCTTCAGAGTCACTTCACTTCCTTTTAGTACCTCCCTCTTCACTTCTTCACCCCCAGTCAGTATTCTCCAAATGACTTCAAGGACTGGCTTGTATGGTTCCATCCGTAGCGTAGCCTCTTCCCAATCTGACAAGATATTCCTTAATGAAGTTTTGCTGCACTTTACAGGCTATGAATACTGTCAAATGCAAGGTAGCAAGATTATTCTTTTATTCTTTCTGCACTTAACTACCTTTCCCAAGTGTCTTGCTGAGAGCAGGTCAAAAACTGCTATGCCCATTCCACTCAACCATGGTGCTTTAATTTCAGGAAAACTCTGGGCTCCTTCCTAGTGCTGCTCCTACAAGTCCATCCTAGGACAGCTGGTTGTGCAGGAGAGTAGTAAAGTGTAAAGTGAAAGAAAGCAGAACCCCAGTAATCACAGAAATTCTCAGAAACATTCTGCTTATGAGCAGAATTCCCTGGTGTAGTCAGCAACAGTGCAGAAGGCTGTGGGTACCCTAAAGCCCAAGATTATGAAATGCCCATTTATCCATTAACTTCTTCTCCCCATAGACCTGTGAGAAACTTTCTCTTTGAAGATAATTTAATCCTCATGAGGAAGATCTGATGAACATGTTTGTCCTAGTTGAGAAATGTGCAAAAGTAGGAGACAGCCATCTACAGTCTGTGGACAGGACAGAACCTGTCAACTGCCACCTTCTCTCTCTCTGCATCTGATTGCAAGTCTAAGCTTCAGAAGCCCTTGTCACACAGCGGAGGACTGAAAAGTGGCCAGCTGTCTAAGAGCCACTTACGATTCTAGTG
>NW_004524671.1:7512831-7530263 GCF_000260255.1 Octodon degus | reverse complement strand
AATACCAGTAATGCACTGAAGATTGAACAAAATAAGTTGTGTACTCACTGCAGTGGCTGTACCACAGGCAATTTTAAATAGCTAACAGTAATTAGAACTATTCACCAAACATTGATTGGGTGCCAACCACAAACCAGGCTAGGGGACTAGAACGATAAACATGGTCAGTGCCTTTCTTTTCTTTTCCAGTGTCTTTATAAAGAGGGTCACAGTCTACTGGGACATAAGTGTGTTAATAATTAATACTCTATAGTGTAATTAATAACAAAATTAAATCACACTCTTTACTGATTTTGTTGTTCTGTTCCTTTTCTAAACAGCTTGTACATTATCTTTAATGTTATCAGAATGTCCAACTGGTCAAGTGGCTCTTTTTAATCACTTGTTTCTTTCCAATTCAGCATTATATTGTACCAATGATTATTTTTGTTTTGTTTGCTTTTGCTTTTCCTACTTCGGACTGCCTAAATTCCCATTTCACTTCTTAGATCTCTTATGAAAATTTTTAAAGCTATTTCTAATTCAGATACTCTTTTTTTGGAGAGTAAGTGCTCAATTTCAATTGATTTGACTACTGTTTGAATCTTAACTGATGTAGTTGAGAAATGACTTCCCTGACCCCTCAATTGCAACAGGTTTCCATGACAATGTGGAAGATGTCGAAGATGTTCCTATATGATTTCAAAATCAAGGTGTTTTCAAATATTCAGACAACAGGATTTTAGCATAAATGTAATTTAATCCAGTATTGGTCATTTAGATTATTGGCCTCTGTAGGTTGTTGTGCTAGATGAGCCAACTGAAATTATCTCCTCTCAAGCTTTTGCAGACTCACATGGTCACACTCGCATCCAAGGGTGACTGATGAGTGTGTCACAATGTTTGTAAAATTATGGCCCATCTTATTGCTTAGGAAAGGCCTGCCACTTATCTGGGAATAAGCCTCTATTTTCAGCACTTTATGACTTTTCTGTAGAGGAATTCTTGTGGAGTGAAAAGCCAGGAATAATTCTCAGCTCAGAAACATTTTTCCTTTGTCTCTTCCTAAACTGTCTTATCAATTTTTAATTGTGTCTCAGTCTGAGATGTTGGAAATCATCTTCTTTTAATGATTTTCCTAATAAGTCCCACATGAATTATGAGGTATTTTTTGGCCCTTTGTAGTTTTTGTATGTGTTTCATAGAATTCATACCAGAAGATATGGTGTGAATTGAAAAATCAGAAGATCTGTTATACCACTTGGGCGAGGGTGCAGAGAAAATCAATAACTGAAAAAAAAAAGTAATGACAGCATTAACACACATGCTTATTGCTCAAAACTGCAAGAGATTCAGTTGAACTCCAACAGCCCCATAAAATGATGCATGAAAATCTAGGCTAGAGAACTAAATCAATATAGGTGGACAAAGGGAATCACTCAGGAAGTCCAACCAGACACAGTTACTTTTATTTTAGTTAGCTGTAACATGTGGTTTCTATTTGCATCAGGACCATGCATGGCTCCCACCCTTCTCCTTGGCCACAATACCACCCAACATTCTCACCTTCTTGCTGCTGCATTCCCTCCATTGCCTCTAAGTTTGCCACGATTTGGCCATTCTCTGCTGTTCCTCCGTAGTATCCGCAAGTGCAATGGCACTTCAAGCACTAACATAGTAAGGTCTCAAAAGACTTGGAACCCCTGATGCATCCCTCAAGATCGACCTTCAGAAATGCATTATTCTCCGCATAGTTGTGGATCTAGGTGATGATCCATTCCTAAACGCTTTGGCTGGATATCTGAGGATCACTCTTGCTTGGCTTAGTCATAAATTTTCAAGATCTCTCAGTGCTATCTCTGACCCCAGTAGGCTGACCTGTAGCTTCTGCTCATATTTTTATATCTTTTTTGTTTTGTTTTGTTTTGGACAGGCCCTACTGTCTAGTTCAGGCTGACCCCAACCTTACGGTGATCATCTCATCTCAGTCTCCTGAGTACTGGGATTGCAGGCATGTTCCTCTTTGCCTGCCATGCTCATATTTTATTTAACCCTGCTCTGTTCACTGCAGCTAACGTTATGTAGTTCTAGATAACAGTTACTCATTGTTCTTTTAACCCTTCATACCAACACTATGCGGTAGGTAGTGTGTCATCCTTATTTTGTAGGCTAAGAAACTGGAGCTTAGGGAGCTTAAATATCCCATTGAAAAGGATAATTGAAACATGGTTAGGCAAAACCCAATCCAAATCTATCCAACGATAAGAAATGGTAAGATCCATGTCAGTCATTAGGACTTCATTTTATTTTTCTGTTTAATACCACCAAATTGGAAAAACTCAAACTTCATCTTGTTGCCCCTTAGGGTTCCACAGGTGCCAGTTTCATTTGTTCTCAGAAGTCTTTTGTGACTAACCCCAGAGAACCCAGTTTTGCTCTCTATTAAACCTTTGAAACTACAGCCTTATGCTGACTTCCCTCGTGGTGTGTGTGTGTGTGTGTGTGTGTGTGTGTGTGTGTGTGTGTGTGTGAATGTGTGTTAGATGGTATATTTCTCCCATTATCATCTCCTAAATTATTTAGTTGTTTGTTTTTGATGAAAGTCAATGTGTCCTTCCTTTAGTCATTATAGTGTCTAGTTTAGCACAGAAATTTACAAAAAGTAAATGAATGATTGGTGCTGGAAGTACTGGGCCTTTAGGTCTTTCTTTTTTAACAGTTGCAAAGAAGATTTCTGCCAACCTTGGTGGCTAAATATGAGGAAAGAAATATTAAACACTGAAATATTTTTTCAGATCTTGACCTTGGGAATTCTGGCAAGAATCACCTACATTTGCTAACTATACCACACACAACCAGCTTCCCTGAATTACAGAGAAGTGTGTTCCCAAAGAAACAGGAGAAATTCTCTGTGGTGTTCTGACTTTACTTCCCATGTCCATTACATGGAATTCATGTGAGGGTAAAAAGGACAGATCCATTGATGCAGAAGCATCAGTTCTACCACAACAATAATAATGACACCAAAACTCCAAGGATAAGCATGAAGTATAAATTATAAAACAAATGGTTCATGCATGGCTTTCTCTATTACCTTGATGAACTGAGCTTCTCTAAAGCTTCACCTCTGTGTTACTGTCACTGTATCCAAGACCTGTGAGAAGAGATTCTAATTGGGGTTACAAACTGGTGCATTATGAGCACCAAAAAGCCAATACAAACTTGTGATGTGAAGGCAATGTATGTGCATAACATACTGAATGGACTTTTTTCTTCTTTATGTATTTGATACATGGTCTCACTACACAGCTTGGACTTGCAGTGATCCTCCTGTTTTCAGCGTCCCCAAGGCTGAGACTACAGGTGTATGCCACCAATCCTGTTGTTAGTAGAGGGCTCAGTGTACTGAGGTCGGAGTCAGAATGGCACATTGTGCCTGGGACCCAACTCTAGTCCCAGCACTTGCCTAAGCAGGCGCTTAGTCAATGGAGCTATCTCATCAGTCCTACCAAATAGATCTGGGAAGTATCCAAGGGTAAAGGGAGTTTATATCTGCCCCCTTCAAGGGCTTTCTCATTTCTGGTTTCTAATGTGTTGAATTTGGCTCCTGATATTTTAAAGCAGGTGGAGAGAATTTTATTGTGGGTTCTGTTTCTATCTTAAAGGGGTAGATGGGCTTTCACTGGGTTTCCAGGTATGACATCAACCACATCCTTTAAGGAAAGGAGAGAAGAAGCCAAGAAGAAGCATTAAATGACATTAGGTTGTCCCCCTTTGAGAGCTCAGGTGCTGACTGGCAATAGTAAACTCCAAAGGCTATCAATTTACATACACTGAGCAGACAGGAGATGTGAATTTGGATGGAACCATTTAGATAGTCAAGATTTCAGGAGCTGTTCCATGAATTTTAAAGGAAACAAATTCTGCAAATCCACAGAGTCTTGCTTTGCTTTCTTCTGAGATCACCTCCAATATTTGGAAGACAAAATGAATGTTTGGTTAAACTGTGTGTATTTTAGTTTCTGAAAAGTTGGGTTTTTATCATTGTATCCCATACTTCTGTGAATGAGAACAAGGAAATCCATCTTGCTTCTGTAGCTACAAATCAAGAAAAAGGTTTGACTGTACACCTCATCAGGAAAGATGTTTATTATACCTGCTGCTTTTAACCAACTACCCCAGCTGTTACCTAATCCTCTTGTAAAGCTTCATGTTTACAGCTTTTAATTTCTCCCCTTTTGTAGGCTTGCATAAATCCTTCATGTTATTGCAATGTTGCAGTATTTTGCTTTTTTCAAGTATTCATAAGTAGTGTGTGAAGAAAAATCAGAATATTAATGCTACTTGTTCTATTTTTACTTATTCATAGTTCTCCTTTGGGCTGAGCCTTTATGTGCTGTTCAATTTTTTTCCCCTCGAATTCTGTGTTTAATCTGTTAATCTCTTTTGTGTGTAAATAGATCCCCAGCAGAAGATTTAACTACTAACTTGATAAAGATTAAAGCTTTTCAAGTTTCACTACAGCTTCAAAGCTGAAAGTGGTCCTAATGGATATGGCACAACCTAAGGAATTTCATAGGTTGTAATTGTGTTGAGAACACTGATTTCAGTGAAAAGTACATCTAATCATTTAAATACATGAGCTCCCACAATGCTATGATGATTGCATCCTGTTTAGATTATGGAAGAATTATGATATCCTACACTTAAGCTCTTAAAATTGGAATATTTGCAAACTTTACACCAGTATTATTATGTTCTTGTAATTATTCTCCCAAATGATTGCTTTCATTATTATTCTTTACTTTTTATTTTTTGAAGAGAGTGCAAAATAGTATTAAAACAGAGAAATCACAAGTAATACAGAATTTCACTTAACAAAACAATATGAATTTCACAGTATTTGTTGTAATGCACAGTGTGGTCTTCTAACTGGTTGTTCACATTACCACATTAGAAGAAAAAAAAAGGAAATATGTAAGAAATTAAGATGAGAAAAAGGACAAACAATTGATAAAAGGAAACAAAACAAATTAAGTATTAACTGCTCCTTTCCATAGATCAGCATATTTATTCTCTATTGAAGAATTACAGCAAAAAATAAAAGTTTTTATCAACATTATTTTACTCAGAACTTTTCATGTGTTTTTTTCTTACAGATTTTTATTTTCTCTTGACTGTAACACTTCTGAACTGAAATGCAAGGGTTTCCAGGCTGAGAACCCATAACTCAGAGCTGGTTGTAGACACCTCCTAGTCAGGAAACAACTCAGGGAGAGATGAATGGCCCAGCAGAAGGACAATTACCACTGAACAAAGGAAAAGGGAACTAAAGAGCTGCTATAATGATGGTATTAGATATATTAAATGAGGCAAGCTGTCTGGGGGACATAGATCTTCCCTGGCATGTCTCTTCGATGATTTATGATATGGTTGCATTGAGTGTCCTTGTGGCCTCTTATGCAGCAGATATTACTTTGATTTTCTTTTTGGGGGCTTCATTTCATTCCACAGAGCACAATCAGATAAATAAATAAATAAAGCCAGAGAGGCTCCTGTCTAATGCACCATATTCCAGTTAGGCACTGGTCCCTTTCAGTTAAAAAGAACAGAAAGGTGGATTTGCAAATCTTACTCAGCCAAACAATTCAATAGTAGATTGTTCTGACCTTCGCTGCCTTTAACCCTTAACATAATACCCAATAAAATATTATACCTCTCCTTCCATGTGCTTTCTTTCCAACTATAAAAAGCAAGTAGAAATCTGCTTTGAAATCAGTTTATTGAGAGCAGGAAGAAAGTTGCATACATTGGTCATAAATGGAGAAGGGGAACTAATGCCTCCCCTCAAAGGCATCTTGCCCTCATGCACATCTAAGGTCTGGATTTTTCCTACCACTGGATTATGAGTGGGTGCAGTCTGCATGTTGTCTCCAGAGCTTTTCAATGAGGAGACTTCCATGAATCAGGATGCCACCTCTTTTCTTTCCTAAATTCAGAATAATTAGATTTGTCTTGGTACTAGCTGGTGTGCTTTCCTATCATTATAATGACAGTACAATGAATCCAAGGATATCGTTGCTCACTCGCTTATCAACATGCTGTCTGAACCGCATGTATCGGTTTGGAGTTCACCTGGGGAGTGGATGGGGAGGGATGAATTGGTCCACAGGGGAAGCACGTGCTCACTAACATCTAGCTTGAACTTTGGCAAGCCAGCAGCATCGATAAGCATCCAGAACTGGCAACAAATGGGGGTCCAGGCTGATGACAAGCCCTTTGCCTATTTGTTTCTCATTCTTGAGAGCTGTTGAAGGGCAGTGGTCCATCTTCTGGAGTGGCCTACTGCTAGGAGTGGGTGCCACCATGTCCCCAGTTAGACCAGCAAAACCCTTCCATGGATGTCTCATGTATATTTAAAGGTTATCAGGCTATAGCTCCAACTCCTCATTCCTTGAGTAATAACCACCTGAAGGTTGATGGCTTCAAGCCCCCTTTCTCACAGAATAAATGTGACAGTTTAAAGAGCGGAAAGGACAGTGTGGCCATCATGGGACACAAGACAATCAGACACCAGGTAAACCTCAGCAGAGTACTATTGGCCGTGCTCCTACTATCTTGATCAAAAATAGCTGAGAGCTGTTCTGACAGTCAGGTCGCTTTTTCTGAGAGTCCTGTGGCTGCTTACACCATGCCAGTGTTGTAAAAATAGCAGGACAATTTGGAGGGCTGCCACTTTTTTTTGGACAATCAAAAGAAATTGAGTATTGAAAATTAGACCAAGAGTTCAGTCCTAGAATGGGAATAATCATTAGGAACACTACAACAGTTCTTCATCTTCTTTATTTATTTATTTATTTATTTATTTATTTATTTTGCGGTACTGAGACTTGAACCGAGGACCCTGCACTTGCCAGGCAGTGCTTATTCTACTGAGCTATCTTCCTGGCCCCTCTTTATCTCCTCAATAGTTAGATATTTTCAAATATATCATTATTTAATTGAAATTCCACTAATATTAAATAATAAGAAAAATAATAGATAAAGGCATTAAATATGCCTCAGAAACTTACTAACTAGAAAAATCATGATTCAACCCAGAGCAGTCTGAATTAAATCTCAGAAGCCATATACTTTTCATTACATGATGTGAAAATCTTGCTGAGTTTTTCTATATAATGCTCATAATTACTAAAAAAAGAGTTTTTCCCTTAACAAAAATACATTCTAGGAAATTCCAATATTCCAATCCAAACTAGATTATGATTTTTCCACTCTGGACTGTAAATTCATTCACTTTCTAACTGAAGAATCATAGTTAAGCATTCAGATAAGGAAGGGCAACTTAGGACAAACTTGTTTATTTAAACTGATTATAAGTCACTATTTAAGCCAAAGAAAAAAATAGTTATTGTTTTGATGACTGTGATATTATGAAAGAAATTATTAGATCACATGACTCACTAAGAAAAAGTTATCCTCTCATCAGATGGATAGTGGCAGCATGTGATCAGGATTCTAAGATTTTCCTCTACTTTAGAATGAATTACAAGTCCGAGTCATATTTGTTTTCTTCCACATTCAAAGCTTCTAGTCATGGCTGAACATCTAAAGTTCATGGGTTTCTTTTTCATTGAGGAGAAGTGAACATTGCACTTACTGGCTCAGTACTAACCACTCCTCTTACGTTGCACTTGATGCTTTAGCTGGGTTTTGCCATACTCAGGTAAGATTCTCCTAGAAGCAGAGCAGAGGCAAGCATTTAAAAACAAGTATTTGAGAAAGCCATCCCAGAAAGTACCAACAATGAAGTAGAAAAATGAGACAGATCAGACAGGGAAGGAAATAAAGCCAATAAAGAGTGTGTTTATGGCACCAATTACAGAGGTATACAGCTAAAGCTGATACCAGTACATGAACTATTTCTTACCAGGTAACAATGAGATAAATCCAGAAATCAAGACCAAACATTTATAAACATTAATAGAAACTTGCCACTGAAGTGATATACAAATGAATTTTTATTATATTTTACCAAAGCATTGGTTAGACACAAAAGATCAATATTTCCCATCTGATAGGCTGCAAATGTCCGGGAACAGATTCCTCAGCAGCCACTTGCTCTTGTGGTGAGTGAACTGCAGGGTTGCACACCAACGGAGGCACTTACTTTAGTGCTACCAATAAGAGGCATTAGCAAGTCATCTCTCAGTTTTTTGTGCATATGGAGGGAACAGAGAAAGTAAGACAAGACTTGGCTTTTACAATTTGGATAAGGCATCAACAACATCTGACATATCTGCTGCATCGTTTTCACCTGAAAACAATTTGGAAGTTAACCGTGAGGTAAGTGTATGTCTAGGGCATTAAAAATAAAATGGCTTGAGTAGGACTAGTACTGTCTGGACCTCCTTCAAGAAGCGTTCTTATTCCTTCCTTCAGCTTGGAATTTTAGATGTCTTTCCCAGAGAATCAACCACTATTAATATAATTATGGCATAAATTATCTTGCTTCCTCCTCTATCACATATTTCCACTTTATTTCTGGGATTATTTGAGCACTTTAAAAGAAAGCAATTTGAGCTATCTCCTTTCTATATGGTAGTGGCAGCTCCTAAAATCCCTGTACATGAACATACACAAATTCTGTCAAAATACTAAGGAATAAAGTTTACCTGAAGGCTGTGGTAATGATCCATAGCAGGCAGACTCAGGAGAGGAGTCTAAGTTTGGGAAAAGTACAAGTGCATTTATCTGCTGTTTTAAAAGAACCATCGTGAAAGAAGGTCACAGCTGTGACATGGTGTAGGATGCCTAAGTCACTTCTAGGAAAAAGACTATCTTTTCTAGCCTAAAGAACCAGAGAATAGAACCAGAGCATCTATGGATGTTAGAAGGCGAGAAAAAAAAAAGACCTGCAGAAAAAGAAATCAAGGGAAGGGACACTTAAGCAGTGTTATAAAATATCCTCAAGTGTCAGGCTGACCCAAGAACTACTCTTGTACATGAAGACTTCTAGAAGCTTTCCACTTAGACTAAAATTCAGAGCTGAAATTTGAGCTACCTGTCATCATGGGTAATAGCAGGCTTTCAGTTTGATGATAATTAAATCTGTTATTGAAGCAAATCAATCCACAATATTCAAAAACATATTATAAAATCCAAAACTCTCCAAAATACATACTTATAATGTCCAAAGTCTGATTAAAAAATGATTCAACAAGAACTAAAATAATAAACAAAGAAATGTTACCCATAAATAGGTTATAGATAGATAAGAACTACAAGGTACCTTAGATGTTGAGTTTATCTAAAAGGATATTATAATTATGTTAGTGAGGCAAAGGAAAATACTTTTATGGTAAAAGCAAGAAAATTCTTAGCAGAGAATGGAAGAAGGGAAATACCCAGTTCCAGCCACAGCTACTTTCAGTGTGAAGAGGGAAAATCCTCAGCTCCAGCGTCTTGCAGAAATGCTGGTGCACCTAAGAGAGGCAAAATAAGGAGGTACTTGGGACATTTGCCATGTAGAGCTGCAGGTTTATTAGAAGACCGAGCTTTAATGAGAAGTTTGCAGCACACGTTCCCATCCTCCGCAACTCACAACCACATTATCAAGGCCCTACTTAAGCAGCTTATTGTGTTCACTACATCATGTGTGGCTATGAGGAAAATAGGTATAAGACATACTAAATGTCAACAAAACACAGTTTGAAGACATACAGTAAATGTCAGAACCCTACTCAGCTAATGGCAAGGTTGTTAGAATTGCCAGGTCTGAAATTTAAAATATCTAAACATTAACATACTAAAGGCTGAAATGGGTGAAGTAGATGGTATGCAAGAACAGATATACAATAATAAACAAAGAGACAGGAATTATAAAATGTAAAAAATAAGAAACACTGAATATTAAAATACCAACAGAAATGAAGAGTGTTTGATGTAGTTATTAGTAAACTACATATGGCTGAGGAAAAGAATCTCTGGCTTAAGAATATTTTGATAGAAACTTCAAAATGGAAAAAGCATAGAAGTATAACTGAAAGAAAAAAATAGAACAGAATATTTAAAAGCTGAGGAAAAACTACAACATAGGCAACATGTAATGACAACACTACAACAAGGAGATTAAAAGGAGTAGAAGAAATATTTTTAAAAACAGCTGAGAATTTTTCCCTAAAATCAAATACCAAACCACAGATCCAAAGAGCTCAAGGAATACCAGTGTGAAAAGATTAAAAAAAAGTTAAACAAAAAATCTTATGTATAGATACATGCATAAAGCATAGGCATATGATATGATAGACATATCATAGGGAACTACAGGAAACCAAAGTAAAGGTTCTTATGAGAATCACAGGAACAAGGTCTTTACCTAGAAGGAATGTAGATAAAAATTGCACTCAACTTCTCTTCCAAATAGGAATGGAGTGAAACATTTAAAGAGGGAAAAAAGTACCATCCTACTGTGCTTCCTGAAAGTATGTTTCAAATAAAAGAGAAATAACCTTCTCAGACAACCAATGAAGGCAGTTTATTTGCTAGTAACTCTTTCTTGGAAAAAAAAAAAAAAACATTAAAAGAGGCTCGCTAGAGCAAAGGACAATTCTATGTCCCAAACATTCCTAAATTCTATGTTACAAATATTCCTAAAGAATAAATATTAAAGAAGAAACAAGTGAAGGTATAGGAAAACTTACTTTTCTCATTTCTAATTGATGTAAAAAGATAAATTGTTATTAAAATAATAATTGAAACAATGTATCGTATATTTGATTACATTTCTAATTAGGTCAAATTATGTCCAGGTTTAATGGATGACAATGAGACAAAGCTTGAGAAGGAGGGATAAAGCTAATTTGTTATTATAAAGTGTTCTCTGTGAAGTGGTATACTATGTGGAAGTGGATTTGGATTAGTGGGCTAGAGGGGAAAAGGGAAGTTGGAGCATAAATAATTTTGCAAAGTGAAATTACTATGCATGATACTATGTGAAGGTTACAAGTCATCGTACATTATTACAACTCCACAGAATAAACTAATAGAAGGTATGATATTAAAAACTGAAAATAAGGTGTCTACTTACATTCTCCAAATTGCCATTCTATAGGAATACTGACAACTGAGGATGGGGGCTGATGTGAAATTTTTGAGCCTTCTGCTCAACGTTTCTATTAAAACTATTCTAAAAACTGCAGCTTACGATTTTTATGTTCATAAGATAGTAAACAAACAGAAATAGGAAGATAGTTCCTAACAAAAGTTCACAGTGCTGACAAAATGCTAGACTGAGGTAGAAGGGAAAGAGAAATAACACAAAACACAAACCAAGATGTACACAAAACAATAAGACTGTCACTGTAGATCATGAGTTTTTTAAACTAAGAATCTATTATAACTACTTTGTTCTAACAAAGTAATTGTTAAAATTACTTCACTAAAGTAAATGTAATTTACCAAAATGTAATTTACCAAAATCAACAAGATGAGCATATATAAAATATGACTACCCCTCCATCCATTAAACTAAATTGAATTTATTGTTCAAAACCTCCCAACCAAGAAATCTCCATGTACATACATATTGTTTCACTTAAAAATTCTATAAAATACTCAAAGAAAAATAATGCCAAGCTTACACAAAATTATTTCAGAAAATAGAGTTTTAGCACATTTTGAGAGGCCAGAAGAACCTTAAGGTCAAAACCTAATAAAGACAAAACAACATAATAATTTTTAAAAAATACACAGAAAGTCCTCAACAAAATATTAGTAATAAAATCTTAAAATTTTTGTAATACATAAAAAAATAATGCATCATATTTTGGTAAGATTTATCTCCAGAATATAAAGCAATATGATTTAACAGGCAAAGAAGAATCGATTTAATTCATCTTCTTCATAGAGTAAAAATGAGAAAATATATGATCATTTTAACAGATATAGAAAAAGCACTTGTCAAAATATGATACCCATTCATGATAAATATTCCCAGCCAACTGGCAATACTAAGATTTTTTTTCAATCTGATAAAGGACATTTACAAAAAAGCCCTACAGCTAACATCATATTTTATGTAGAGATTATAAATTCTTCCCTGAGATGGAGACTAGCATGAATTGCCTTTTGCTATCAGATCTATTGAACATTGTATTGAAGTTCCAAACCATTGCAGTAAAATCATAAGACAAAGGAATCACAGGAGACATAAGACTTTCTCTATTTGTAGATGGTGTGATTATTCATATAGAAATAATCCAAAAGATAGTAGGAAACAAATTTCATTATAATTATAAAAATCTATGAAGTAGACAGCAATTAATACTTTACAGTATATATTGTTAATTTGCATACATCCCATACCAAAGGTATGAAAAATTAGCCAAGATACTTGTAATTGTATTAGTAATAATAACAGTAAGTGGGTTACAAGATAGAAGATTAAAATGCATAATTCAATGTTTATATACTAACCATAAAAAGGAAAACGGAAAACTAAATTTAAAGACTTCATTTATAATAGTGTAGAAAACGATAAAATACTCCATCACAACTTAACAAGAAATATATAAGACCTCTGACTTAAAAATAAAGCATTCCTGAACAAAACAGAAGCTTACACTTTTTCTCAAGTTCTGCCATGTTTATAGCCTGAGAGAGTCAATGTTGTTAAATGTCAAATCCCCATACATTCATCTAGAAATTCAACATAATGTCAATTAGTCCCTGTAGTGGTTAATTTGTACTTCAACTTGTCCGGGCTAAGGGGCGCTCACACAGCTGATGCACAGTCGCTAGGTGTGCGTGTGAAAGTTAGCTTTGGAGAAGAGCAGCGTTCGGATGTGTTTACCAGGTAAAGTGAAGTTGTGTGCTCATCGGTGAGCACGCAGGCATCCTCCAGCAGCTGAGGATGCAGGCAGAGCAGCAAGCCAAAGCAAAGGTGCAGTTTTTCTTCTAGAGCTTTTCCTGCCCGAGTGTTTGCATCCCCGCTTCTGAGGGCTTCAGATCTCAGTGCTTACACCAACTCCTCAGACTTCACACAACCTGTCTGCCCAGCTCTCAGGCTGCCTGTGTTAGAATAAACTATAATGCTGGCTTTCCTGGTTCTCTAGCTCTGCCACTACAGTATGATGAGAATTGTAGGCCCTGGTAATTGCGTAATTCAGCATCCAAATAAAGCTCTTACACATCTACATACATGCTATTGGCTCTTTTTTCCTAGACAACTCTTAATACCATACCTCACTGAATCTTTTGGAGATAGTGACTAAGGTTTCTGAATTATATGTGGAAATGCAAATAATCAAAACTGTCAAAACAAAAGTACTTTTTAAGTTTTATTTTTCTGAGTACATGTATATAGCACATAATGATTACTCATGGGGAGTTGGTCCATACCCATAACACACCCTAAGGCCTTTTATATCCCTTTTCCAGTACATCATTTGCCCCTTCTTTGATCTCTTGATTCTCTGTCCATTTTCAAAAGATCTATGTCTTTTATCATGTTTTATTTTGTTCTTCAATTTATTTCTAAACTTTGGGTTTCTCATATAAGTGATACTATATGATATTTGAGTGTTTGATCTATTTTACTTAATATTATGGTCTTAAGGTGCATCCAAATTTATCCTGAATAGCAGAATAGTACTCCATTATGCATAAGTACTACATTTTCTTTGTCCATTCATCTGTCAAACTCAACTTACAATTAAAAGAAGTTAGAAGATTTTCACAAACTATCTGCAAAACTTATTATAAAACAATAGTGGGGCTGGGGAGATAGCTCAGTGGAATAAGTGCTTGTCTGGCAAGCGCAAGATCCTGAGTTTGATCCCTGGTACAACCACAAAAAAAAAAAATCCCCTATAATAATTAAGACAATTTGCTTTAGCAAAAAGATAGGGGAAGAGAATAAAGTGTTAAAAGTGGAACTTACATTTTCATGGCCAATTAATTTTTGGTAGAGGTGGCAAGGAAATACAATTGGAAAAGAAAGCCCTTTCAGCAAATATTGCTAGAAAAGCATAACAATATGATGAAAATGAACATCAACTCTTACTTTACACTACAAACAGACAATTAGGCTGAAATGGAACCTAGATGCAAAGTATGAGCTGAATGTATAAAACACATGGGGGAAAACCAGAAGAAATACTTGTAACTTTGAGGTAGGCCAATATTTCATAGTAGAACAATAACATGAAAGACTTTTGCTCTTTGAAAAGCACCGTCAGGAAAATGAAAAGATAAAGTACAAACAAGGGAGGTCTGCAGAAGCTGCTGCTAGGTACAGCCTTTGGCCAGCATACATTAAGCCCTGGGTTCAACTTCCAGCATTGAAAAAAGAAGAAAAAGATACAATACTTTTATCTTGTATTTGATCACAGGCTTGGATCTCAGGTGAGTCAAAACTCTAATAATTTATATTAATATAGCTCAAAACATACATGAGCATAATATTTAAAAAGAAGAAATTATATGAGTTGTTAACAATCATATGAAATGGTGAACACAATGATGAGTCACTGGGGAAGGAAAAATTCAAACCACAGTGTGGCATTGCTACCCACCTGGCACAGAATAACTAGTAAAAAACAAGTGATAACAAGAAGTATGAGCCGGATGTGGGCAACTGGAATTCTAACCTGCCTCTGTTGAGAATGGGAAAATGATACAGAATCTAAAATAGCAGTCATTTCTACTTTGGAAACGGAGTGGGCCTCTCCTTTAAAAGTTAAGTATAAGGGCCAGCCAAACAGTTCAGCTGATTAAAGTGCCTGCAAGCAGGGGCAGGGGCAGGGGTTCGATCCCCAGGCCTGCCGTTCCGGCCACGCCTCTGGGGGATGCTGAGACTTCGATGGATAGTGGGTGTGGTGGCGTGCACCTGCAATCCAACTCTTGAGAGGCTGTAAACAGGTGGATCAGTATGAGTCCGATGTAGTAGTGAGACCCTGAACATCCTGTAGACTCTTCTCTAAAGTGCAAAAAAGAAAAAAGCTAAACATGCATTTAAACAACCCCACTATTTTCTTCTTCCCCTAAGAGCAAAGGAAAACAAGTCTAATACAAGGACAAAAACATGTTCAAAGTAACTTTATTTCTAATAGTCAATACAAACTTTAGCATCTACATAGGATGTAGACCATGACAAACATCATCTCCTTTAATATAATGATGAGAGAAACATAAAACCATAACCCTCTTTGAGCCCTTTAGGGAACTGAGATTTCAAGATAACCAGTAAAAGAGCAACACCAAGAAGAGATGGGCCCGCCAATCCTTTCACGTCCAGCCGAGCACAGAAGACAGAGGTGCTGCCATATAACATGTTTTAAAAGTTCAGTTCCAATTGTAACAAACGTAAGGGTCAACTTCAGGCTAACAGTCTAGTCTAAGATAGGCAAGGGCCTTTAGTTCTGAGTTTTCAAAATGAAGGAATACATGAGTGTAACCTACTAACTCTCTCACTTAGCCTCAAGGATTTGACCTTCTCACATCTTCCACAACAAAATCTAGGATTCATGCTGTGCAACGGCAGCTCCATTCTGTTTTCCTAAGTCCTAGAAGCTGGCACCCTGACACAGCAGGCACTCTGCCAGCCTCTTACAGGTCCAGAATAAACATGCTGCTCTCAGTTCTTGTCCCTCCTTGTTATCCTAAAATTTGGGCACACAGCACAATGACCCTTTTTTCCAAGACACTTTTTTAGTAGAGACATTCCAGATGTCTAGCCTTAAACTGAAGTCCTTAGCTAAGGTGCCCTTCTCTTCCATTCTTTGTCCTTCCTTCCCTATACGAAAAGGTGGCATCTGTGATAGACCTTTTAATGCTCCAAATTAAGGATTTTCTTTTTTGAAAATATAGTAAGGGCACTTGATAGAAGGAAAATTCTTTTAAACCAGCTTGCACTGCTCTCAAATTTGACATCCTAATTACCTTCCAAACCTTCAAAACTTAATTGAAAGTCTATTTTCTTCAAAGACCATTTCCCAAATGACTGGAAGAGCCTTTTCCCACTCTTAATGAAGTGAACACACCAATATGCATTAGTATTAGTATTGTGTGATTTAATTCATGAGCTCCTGTAAGAAAAAAATTATTTAATTTACATATCATTTATTTCAGGAAGAGAGAACTGAGAAAGGCAGTGTGGAGAAGGAGTAGAAAGGGAAAGAAATAAGAGAAGCAGTAAAGAGAAGGGAGGAAATAAATGGAGGAATTGAAGACAGAAGAGGGGATAGGAGTGAGGGAAAAAAGGAGCAAAGGAAGAAGGGAGGGAAAGTAAGGGTAGGAGAGAAGAGGAGAGGAGGAAATGGAGCTAAGAAAAAAGAACACAGAGACAAGGTGTTTATAAATATCCTACTAAGAAGGAAATAGACATTACACCAGTTATATATCATTTCAGTTTGACTAAGTATTGATATTACATTTAAAACTGTTCACCTGAACATTTCCTGCCCTACAATATGTATAATTATATCTGACTGTGATATTCATGTGCGAGGCTCAGTGCTTTGATTACCTGGTGGTGATATTAATTCTAGAGTCAATGATTTTTCCAATCATTGTTCCTTTAGTGGTAATTAATGATGTCAAAACTCAAAATTGAGTGCTTGGAAAATGAGGGCCATCTTCAATCCCGAATTAATACTACAGATACTGAATGCCAACTTTCTCATGTCTTGGGGAAGTGAACCAGAAGGATTCCTGGGGGTATGTCAAATATAAAGAAGTTATGCATGAGCAAGTAGTAGCTGCTACTGTCAAGAGTAACACCCTTGAGGCAGTAGGTAGCTAGTTACTGGACTGGGGGAAACCTTACACTTTGAGAGAGACACCAGGACGATTGACAATAGGGCAACCTGAAGCTATGCTGGAAGGTTACTATGAAAGATTTATTCAAACATCTCCCAGAATGCTCCAGATCTGAAGCACTGGTGTGACTCTGGGAGAACATCACCTCAGTTTCTGGTGTGGAGTCAAGCTTTTGTTCTGGTGCAGCCTTTTTATTGCTCTAGTGGTCATGAAGACCAATCTTCAATCAAGAGCTGGGAAAGCAGAATGGAGTGGACAGACATATAAAGCCACATGTTGCTTACAAGATTCCGGAGTTACCTGTTTGGATAGGTGTGCTGTTCACAATCCAGAGGGAGGGATGAAGACGAGAGTATAATACCACACACTCCCTCTGAAGCCCCCTAAGAAGCCAAGAGCCAACTCAGTCAGTTCCTTTGTACCTCACCATTGTTCTCTCTGTGTGTAAAATGGTGGTCCCAACATAAGCTTCTTTGTGTCTCTGGTGTACCAGGAGAAATGATCAGCTATTTATTTTTTGTTTGTTCATTTGTTTGTTTTTTGGTACCTGGGATTGAACTGCATTTGCTAGGCAGGCACTTATACCACTGAGCTAAGCTATATATCCAGCCCTCAGCTATTGCTTTGAATGG
>NW_004524671.1:7510483-7511656 GCF_000260255.1 Octodon degus | reverse complement strand
CTCAAACACCTCTGCACTTCACGAGGTCTTTCAACCATCTGTATGTTGCTTCAATATCCTTTCATACTGTGAGCTTTTATGTTTCTGTTCTAGCCCCAGGGTGTACAGACAAACCCAGAAACAACAAGTAGGATCAGCAGGAAGTGAGGGACACAGGAAGACCCTGGCTAAACAAGTAAATAAAAGTTACCTTTCTAGACTTCAAAGCATACTAGGGTAAGGAAAGCAATGGTAGGGATGTTCTAAATGGGACACCAAGCCTTAAAGCTCAACATTTTCTATTTGTGAAATGGGACTCACATGCCTCCTTCATGTAAATAGTTTCTTTTCTGCAAGTCTTTCTTCCAAGATTTGACTCTTTCTACAGGAGCTCACTTCTCTTGTGAAGTTTTCTGGTTGCCCAATTTCCATTCCCTGAAAATATCTTATGTATCTTTTTGTCACATTTTCCTAGAATCCTAACTTCTCATGCTAGCTCCTCAAACTATCCTAGAAAGAGTATCTGTGGTCAATGTGTTCTCTTTTTATACAATGACTTTGCATTACTAGACGGGGCCTTATCCTAATCACTCTCTTCTCTGCCAAGCCAGCCATGAAGTGAGACCTTCAGAGGCCCTCTTATAACCCCACTATGCATTGGATACGTGACTACCATCCCGCCTGCTTCTAGATACCATTTCGAGATGTGTGTAGCTCCTCTGAATTGCTTCTTTGCCTCTG
The DNA here is from genome assembly GCF_000260255.1 of Octodon degus. Taxonomy (NCBI): domain Eukaryota; kingdom Metazoa; phylum Chordata; class Mammalia; order Rodentia; family Octodontidae; genus Octodon; species Octodon degus. The sequence continues at coordinate 7,510,936 of NW_004524671.1, read as the reverse complement.
CCATGTAACACTGCTGTACAATGTGGCTCCTGGAAGAGCAAAGGAAAAATATTAGCAAGCATGGGCTCTTCTGAGTAGAGCTGATGGGATATAGTGGAAAAGTGACCTGCAAATCACCATAAGCCCCAAAGTACTGTTGGTACAGCTCTAAACACAGCACTGTCAGATACAAAGAATGATATAAAATATTCAGTTATAAAGAAAGATAAACTCAAGGCTTCTATAGGTAAATGGGCGCAACTAGAGACCATGCTCATAAGTGAAATACGCCAGACTCACATGTGTCAGCATTGTATTGTCTCCTTAGCGTAAGAAAGAGTAAATGAGATCTAAAAGGTACAAAAGATATAGTGAAAGGAAAGGAAACTGCTCAAAAGGGAGAACAACTGGGATGGGAAAAAGAGAAAAAAGGAAGGCAAAGAACAACTGGGATGGGGGCAAAAAGACAAGAAG
>NW_004524671.1:7508281-7509568 GCF_000260255.1 Octodon degus | reverse complement strand
AACTGTCTCATTGCTATTTCTTTCTCAAAATTAATTAAAAACTAAATTAAATAAAATAAATTTATGTACTCTAAACCAAACTCTTCCACCTGAAAGCAGTAACACACCTAGTTTTCTCTATTATTGTCTTATTTTCCCTAGAAAAAAGAGAATGAAGAAGAAAGCCCAAAGCCAGTAAAGTGCCATAGGGTTCTTGAAAATATGGGAAAAGGGCACTGAACTTGCAACAGGGATGTCTTGGATATTCAGATTTTTCAACAGAACAGTAATTATTATCTCTTAGACAAAAATCTTGGCAGTTAAATTTCATGTCAATAGTGTAGCATGGGGGGCCTGCCCCATAGCTCAGTTCTTTAAGTGGCTGCTTCAACAAAGCTGTCAGGCTCAGGTTGCTGTGGTTTGATCCCCACAAATCAAGCCAGCCAAACCTGCCCTGAGGGCATTCGGAGCAAAAAAAAAATAGTGTAGCATGGATTTATAGCTGTACCAAACAGAAACAAGTCACCCTCTAGTTCAGCCATGAGTAGTCAAAGGCCTACTTCACCAGGTGCTAAATTCCAACTGGATCAGATCAACTGGTGCTGATCTTAATCCAGGAAGACACCATTCTAATGCCATAACTCCAAAAGTTGAAATCCCAAAATATCGAAATCCACAAATCCTAAAGTCCTGAAAAATCCTAATTTCAAACAACTAAAATGTCATATGTTGAAGTCCTGAAAGTCAAAATACTGATAACTCACAACTCCCAGTTTTTAACATGCTGTCTAGAGGGAGTAGGAGTCACAACTCCATGGAAGGGATGGATCACGCAATACAAGAACAAAAATTATTTTACTTTTAAAATGTGTCATTTTCTTGAGTTGTTATTGTTACTTCTAGCTGTTGATATTACAGCAGATTTTAAGGAATGAGTCACATTTGCTAGAGGAAGCCAGCAACACTACTGACTGGCTGGAAAATCCTCATGTAAGCAATCGGGTATGAAAACATGCAGGCAATGATGTTCCTGTTCAATCAGCAGTATTGTTTCCAGTAAATCTGTGGTCTGTACATGAACACATGCAAAATGGATTTCAAAATACTCAAACACTGAAGAAATAGGGTGTGTAAGATGGGAAAATCTAATAAGAAATGCTGATGATGGTACATATAGGATTTCAAAAAGAGCCTCACCACATAAGAAATCAATGTGAGCATACTGTCTTGGAGACTAAGACCCTGAAAAAAAAAAAAAAAAAAAAAAAAAACAGTTACTCATCATGATGCAAGATTTCAAAATAGTTA
>NW_004524671.1:7505685-7507811 GCF_000260255.1 Octodon degus | reverse complement strand
TAAAACTATCAGCATTATTTCTTATTCTTATTTGTTATTCTTTGTATTGAATTTTCACATAATGTCCAATATTGGAAGTATAAAGTGTGTAAATACTTTTAGTGTGTTTTAATGTATTTTATGAATTTTTTTTTTGCAAATTTGACTCCACAAAAGTGAATTTTCACAATGTTGGGTTTATGGGTAGTCAATAGCCATATACCTAAAATATTGAAATTGAGATGTTCTTTGCCTACATGTACATTTATGAATGGTAACATCTTATAGATCTTCACCTCAATAGATTCAGAAAAAGCTTTTGACAAAGTCCAATATCCAGTCATTATAAAAACTAAAAGAAAATAGGCATAGAAGTACCATTTCTCAGTCAGACAAAAACCATTTGTGACGAACCTATGACCAACATTATATTAAATGGGGAAAAACTGAACACATTCACTCTAAAGTCAGGAACAGGACAAGGATGTCCATTATCACCAATCTTGCCTACCACAGTACTCAAAACTAGCTAGACAAATGAGGAAAGAGAAAAAATAAAAATGGCCCAGATCTAGGAAAGAAAGAAATCAGACTACCCTTATGCATGAACAAAGTGATCGTTGACATAAGACAAGAAAAATGCCACCCAAAGACTCCCAGAATTAATAAGATAATTCAGTAAGATAGCAGGATTCAAAAGCAACATACAAAAAGCAATAGCTATCCTCTACTTCAGTAATTATCTCAGCAAGAAAGGGATTAGAAGAAAAATATCATTTCACAGTAACTTCAAAAAAGGCAAATACATAAGAATTAACCCAAACAAAGAAGTGAAAAATTTATATAATGAAAAACATTAGTACTCTGAAGGAAGATATCAAATTAAGCATTAGAAACAGGAAAGATGTCCTATCTTCCTGGAAAAGCAGAGTCAATACTGCTAAAATGGCCATCCTACCCAAACTAGTATATATATTTAATGTAATCCTAATTAAAATACCAGCAATGTTACCAAAGGAACTTGGAAAAGCAGTCCTCAGAATCATATGAAATCAGAAGAGACTCAGAATAGCACAACCATGGGAGGTAAGAGCAAATCAGGATGCATCACAGTCCCAATTTTAAGTTATATTACAAAGTGACAGGGGCCAGGGAGATAGCTCAGTAGAATAAGCGCTTGTCTGGCAAGCACAAGGGCCTGAGTTCAATCCCTGGTTCCGCAAAAAAAAAAAAAAAAAAAAAACAACAACAACAAAGTGACAGTAATTATAAACTGTGTACTCTGCACACAGAAGCCAACATCAGATCAATGGAACCAAATGGAGGCTGTAGAAACAAGCCAGGCACCTTCAGCCAGCTGGTATTTGAGAAAAAGCCAAAAATGTATGGTGGAGGAAAGATAGCCTCTTTAGCAAAACATTCTGGGAAAACTGGCTCTTCACATGCAGAACATTATACCTAGACCTGTATCTCTCACTATTGCTAAAATAAAATCAAAATGGATAAAGAACCAAAAGCTGAAACAAAGACACTTAATCTTCTGGATGATAAAAGAGGTAAAAACTCTTGAAGATGTAGACATAGGCAAGTGCTTTCTGAACAGAACTCCTGTGGTGTAGAAAGTAACATTAACAAATAGGAGTATATCAAGTCAAAAATCTTCTCACAGTAGTACTAACAACCAACAGAGTGAAGAGAGAACTTATGAAGAGACAATCTACAGAATGGGGAAAAATTGCTAGCTATTTCTTGCACAGAGAACTAACATCTGGACCACATGAAGAACTCAAAAATATTAGACCATCTCAAAATAAAAGACTAAATCAAAAAACAAGCAACTGAAATGAATGGATACTTCTCAGAAGAAGAAATAAAAAGGGCCAACAAATTTATGAAAATATTCAACATCTCTTCCTATGATACAAATGCAAAGTCAATTAATACTGAGATTTCCATCATACTCCAGAAAGAATGGCCAACATCAAGAAATCAAAGAACAACAAATTTTGGTAGGCTGTAGTGAAAAAGGAACCCTTCTACTGCATGGTTAGTGGAGATGTACACTGTTACAACCACTATGAAAATCACTATGAATAGTCTTCAAAAACAGTTTCCTTCAGAGGTATTTTCTCAAAAAAAGTTAAAGA
>NW_004524671.1:7496223-7504840 GCF_000260255.1 Octodon degus | reverse complement strand
AGCACAATGTAAAGAAAAGTGACATTTTCTCTGTCTTCTATTTTCAGTTCATCTTGGGAAGAAGACACTGAATGTGCAGAATTAAATTATAAGAAACATTTCTCTTGACTTCTACACTCTTGGCTGTACTTCTTACAGTAGTGAAGTGTTTTATATAAATCAATGAGAAATCCAGTACTAGAAAGAGAATAAAAATATTTTTAAAAATACAATTAGAAATGATAAAGAATTTCATTAAACAAAATGACAAAGTGACAGGAATTCAACAATGGTTGTCATATTGCATATTGTTGTCTTCAAATTCGTTGTGCAGATTACCAAATATAAGCATGCAAGATTGGTGCAGAAAAAGGTCAACAAAAATTTAAAAGAAGAAAATAATTTAAGCATTAACTTACTTTCAATAGACTAGTAGAAACAGCAAAACAATTATCCAAGCTATCTGGCATATATACACATATATTTTTTTTCTTTCTTTATTGTGCTTTTATTTTCAAGTGAGAGATAAAACACATTAAGACACCACTTCCAGCGGAGAGGAAGCATTCTTCTGTATATACCAAAAAGAGATTTCTAACTTGCATCTTGCACCCTGGATAGCAGAACAACTTTTCATTGAGCCAAAGAGTGCTATTCCTGAAGCCATCTATCACCTCTATTCAGCAAGAGATTCCACATGGTGCAATGTATACAGAACATAGAATTCATCCTATATCACATTTATAGTTTTGCACTCTGTCCTTGCTGACAAATGTCCCATGAAGTGTTTATCTTAGACTATTCACGTGTAGTGAGGCTCACATCTCTTCCTTCTTTACTGCTTTTCTCTATGCATGATAATGCTTGTGAACCAAAAAGTCAGGATAGCTTCCTGCTTAAAGACAGAAGAACCAACAGGAGGCGTAGAAGAGGAAGCTGTACACTTTTTGTAAGTGGAATTTTTTCTTCTGAGCTTTGTTACACAGAGCGTAGGAACTGAGTCCACCTGGGGTCCTTTGTCTCCATGCTTAATAATAGTATGTGCTGGTATGAAGGAAATTGAACATTGAAAATAGTTCTCCAATAACCTTCTTAAAGAATATTTAATCTACGAAGGAGGCCAGGGAGATGGCTCAGTAAAATAAGTGCTTCCCTGGCAAGTGTAAGGGTCTGAGTTCAATCCCTGGTTCTGAAAAAAAAAAAAGAATATTTAATCTACCAAGATTGGAACAAGCAGGAGGAACATATTCAGCCACTGAATAAATATTTTTTCTATGTCTTTTTAACGGATAAAGTTAGTAGATAGTAAAGTTTACAATTAATATCCTGTTAAATTAACACTGCCGCAAACCGGAATATGAGTCTTATCTTAAAGGAATTTATGCAGGCAAATAGAAAAAAGGAAATGAGAAATGGATGTAGAGTAGCATAGAATGGCATATTTAATATGCGGCCCAAAAGTTTGGTTCGATGATAAAAGTCAGTTATAGGAAACTTTTTATACAAATGGGATTTGTTTGCAAGAGACACAGAAAACTTGAAAGTAGAACTCGTCGTTTGTTTCTCCTGTGCTTGGGAAGGAACAAAGCAGACAACAAATGCCTTAGTGGCATAGGTCTGAAGAGAACTGATGCGGTTAGCTCAATGGCAGGTCAGTACGACCAAAGCAGCTGTATCACATCAAAGTCTGTAAGCAAGAAAATAAATTGTTGGGCCCTTTTCTATTTCCTTCTTAGAGCTTCTATAATAACCCATTGTTTTCCTTCTGTGCATCTTCCTAATTTTTCTTCTTGTTTTCATAAGTTAAAGGAGGAAAATATCACTGGCATCTAAACTAATATGATCTGTGTCTAAAATGCACAAACTAAATTGTGAACTAATGAAAGTATGATTTAAGAGCCATCCTGCTCCCTCTTTGTTTTCCCAGATGAATCATGTGACAAGATGCCACACAAGTAGCTCTGTTTAGAAGACTAGGATTGGTGAAGACCCAAGAGCACGAAGCTCAGGGACAACCACTAGCTGGAGTGTGATGATTTTTCACATCGCGAACAGGTCTGTTTCCAATGACTACTAATTGTGTGAGATAGGCTGCTAGGAGAGTTATGAGAGAAAGGTGAAACTTATTAGTCTCTTTTCAATGTATTTTAACAGCACTCCTTCTTGTGTGAAGAAGAGGAGAGGAAAAACAAAGGGAATAATTGGGGAATAAAACACTATGGGATAGAAAATAACACCATGTTCTGAAGTTATGGAGAAAGATTACCTATGACTGAAGCAGTAGCCCTCCACCCAAGACCTGAGGTGATGGAGCAGATGAGGGACTAATTCTAATACTAGAGTCTACTTAATTAGAAAGAAAATCATAAAATTGTAACTGTGAACAAATTGACAAGCAGTGTCTTGACCCACTATATTATAGAACATGTCAAAGGTCACCAAAGAAAAGTATCTAGCAATGGCAGATGTGGTTGGGGTGAGGAAGTGGGTTCGGTTATTGCCAAAGACTCAAATGGAAGCATTTAAATGTAGTAGTTTAAGCACCCTCAGTGCCAAGCACAGAGTCTGCCTGGCAAGTGCAAGGTCCTAAGCTTGATTCCTGGTTTAAAAAAAAAAAAATCAGTGAATAACATAAGCCTCATGAGGAGCAGATTATTCTTTTTAACCTGAAGAGAATATCACCTTCGCACAAAAAAGAAAATGAATTTCCAAGATGGTTTCATGAGTATGGATTACAAGAGTGTGATTTCCTTGGAAATTTCGAGCACAGTGCATCTGTACTCACAATAAGGAGTAACTGAAAAATGGGCTTCTTCTGGTCCTGAGGGTCTGCTTTACATACCACTGTTAGCAATATGTTTTCTTTGCTGACTCTCTTCTGCCTGTATTCTGTTTCTGTCCATGTCCTTAGTTTTCCAAGGTGAGTAATCTTTACTTAGCAAGGATAATAATACCTATTGGATTTTATGATTGTTATAGATATTATAGGAATCTATTTTATTATTGTCCTCTGTCTTCTGTGTTGTCTCCAGAAGCAGGTTCTTAGATGCAGAGTTGGTAGAAATCAGACCAGACCCAGGGTAATACAGACCCAGGCAAGGCTTCTTATTGGTGCTTCTGTTCCACCAGAAGGGAGTCTGAGCTTTGACAGAGGTTGTCCAGGTGTTCAGTTCTCTGAACAAAGGAAAGAGGGAACAAATAACAGATAAAATGATTCCTGCCCCAAATTTGCCTATAGATCTTCCATGCAAAATTAGAGACTTAAAATTCCAGAGAGTTGAAGTAGTTGGCAATGTCTTGACTGGTTGGTGTGCAAGGTCTGTTGTAGGAGGAATGTTGGCCAGCTTTGACTTCTGGGGAAAGGCAGGTGTTTGGGAGGCTAAGCCTTACTTGTGTCTGTGTCAGTAGGGTATATTTGTGGTTACTTCATTTCTAATTCCTAGGTTGTGTACATCCCACATCCCCACTTACGTCCCTGTTAGGTTCTGCTGTGAAAATAGGTATGGTCCCTACAGGGCCCCTTCCCAGCATTTCAGTTTCAGCCCCTTTGAGGTGGTCCTCCAATGCATCAATGCCATGTTTATTTCCCCAAAGCACAGTGAGCTCTCTGTACCCATAAGCTATGCATCAGTAGTTACTACAAATTGTGAATCAAAACACATTTTCAAAAAATTGCATCAGGGGTGCCAGGGAGATGGCTCAGTAGAATAAGCACTTCCCTGGCAAGTGCAAGGGCCTGAATTCAATTCCTGGTTCCAAAAAAAAAAAAAAATGCATCTGTACTGAGCATGACTTTTTATGTTCTTTAAATAATGAAGCATAACAACCCTTTACATAGCATTTATAATGCATTTGTTATTATAAGTAAGATGTAGGTGACTTAAAGTACGTGTATAGGAGGATGTGCATATTGAAATGCTACACAATTTTTATCAGAGTCTTCAGCACCAACAGATCCAACTGTCTGCAGAAATCAAGGTGGAGATTTGGAACCAATGCCAGTAAATGCCAAGGATCACTGTTTTCTGAGAATCACGGATAGTAATAGAGTCTCAGCCCTGTGTAGCATATAGTCTGATTTGCAAGACAGCATATGCTTTTATCATGAGTATGAGGAGAGTTCTGACATATTTAACATCGAATTTAACTAACTTGGGCCATTACTGCTGAAACCAATCATGAAAAATGAAGAAAAATAATTATTGAGGAGTTCCTTGAAGAGGAGAAGAGATTGATACCTGTGCATTTGATCTCTAACTTATATCCACATAGAAAGACCAGAGGACCCACTGAGGACTGTACACCTGATTGGTGGCTGCCTAGATGGACTGTATCTTTTGCACATATGTGTTATCATCTTTTTACTATTTCCATTTATAAATCATTCATTACTTACATTTCTTTCTCCAGCAACAGTCAAAAAAAGTATAGCTAATCTGGTCCCTCTAAACTGTTTACAATATATTTAAGATTGAAAGCAAATAGTTTTCCATGACATTATTCAAATCATCACGTTATGGAACTTACTGTATTGAGGTTTGCGTCTAACTCCCATGATAGCAGTTTTACATATGTATGAAAACAAGAACAAATCACTTTGGGGGAAGGCTTGTCAAGTTCAATCTTGTTTCATGTTTGGAGTGATGTCTCACTCAGGGAATATGAACTTACTTAACAGTCCTATTTCTCCATAATGAAAACTTCACAGGAAATCACATAATAAAAACACAAACTTCATGAATAAAATTAAAGTCAATCATCCTTGGAAGACTTGACTTGAGCTGCTTACTGATTAGAACAAGTACGGAATGTGGAAGTTGCAATGAATGTTAACTTCTTTCTTCTTTTCTTCCCTATGATCAAGTAGTTTGCTTTTAAAGGGATCTCTCCAAGGTTAGAACCACAGATTATGCTTCTTTACAAAAAAAAAAAAAAAAAAAAAAACACTAATTTGGGACTCTGCTACATTCTCTTACTTGCCAGAGTTTCACAGAGCTCAGTTGCCTGTTATTTGTGCGCTTGCTGACAGTACACAGATTCCTCAAGACGCCTCTTCGAAGCAAAGCAAGGTTGCTTCCCATCGCGCAGGTCAGCAGAGGATATGTCCTCCTTTTCCCCAGGAGAGCTGCTGAAATTCATCCATTTGAACAGCATTATTTAAAAACTGTCTGTAGCAGTTCAAACAGTACTGTAGAAACAAGGTATTCAGAGATCCTCCCAGGATCAGCTGTCCTTCCAAAACAATGATGAAAATTGTTTACTGAGCATTTAAAATACATATGTCATTCGGCATAGCAGAAGAAAGCAGGGAGCACACTCTGGCTGGGTAATTGGAGCCAGATTTAACAAGCAGGGGCATTTAAATGCATGAACGTAGGATGCCAGAGAATGAGAGTGTGCATTGTACCTTGAAGGTAGCAGAAGTGGAGCCACTTCTCCGTCGGTAAGTGTGAGAAGCTGAGGATCTAGAGAAAGAGTGAGGAAAGGCCAGGTGAGTGGGTGTGCAACTTAAGGCAACACGCTCAGAGCGCTCTCTCTGCCACTTGCAGCTCCACATGACCCCACTGGTTGTCCTTGCCTCTGAAGATGGTAATTTCCTTGTGACCTTGGTTCATTGCATCTGAGGGGGAAATCTGTTGGAGGAAGCCATCTCTTGTTCAGGAATGCCTCCTTCGTCCGCAAGCTCCTGGAAAGAAGCCCCCTAAAGTGACGTTTACTTTCCTCTTGATTCCCCATCGCATCCCAGCAAGCCCAGAACAGCGTTACCATTTCAGAGAAAAACTAAAGCACAAGACGCAGCACGCATTCGGATTTCCACTTTTGATTCACTGGTGATAATCAGAAACCTGTTCCTACAATCTATTATTTTTCATAAATATGGTTTCCCTGAGAATTTGTTCCAGGGTGACTATGAACATCAAACTCAACACTGCCGTTCCTTATACAAAATGCCTAGTGTTTTCATATAGTTTATGCACAGCCAATATGTTACACTATTTTAGAGTACTTACAATATGTGATACAATGTAAATGATAGGTAAATGATTGTCATCTGTGGGGGATAATAATGAGAAAAATGTCTATGTGTTTTCAGCACACTCGCAGTTTTCTTTGTGGTGGTACCATGCATTAAACCCAGGATTTTCCCCCGAGCTATATTCCCATCTTCTTTTTATTTTATTTACTGATATTTTGAAACAAGATGTTGCTAAATTGCTAAACTGCCCAGGCTAGGCTCATATTTGTGATCCTCCTGCCTCAGCCACCCAGAGTGCTGGGATTATAGACTTGTGCCCACATGCTGGTCAGCACACAGGTTTTAAAAAGCATTTTAGATCCATGATGGTCAAATTCACAAACCTTCAGGTACAAAAAGCTGACTGCAGTTTGAAGTTTCCTTTTGCATTTGAACTGAAAGAAATCTTTCCTCCATTGGGAAATATGGGAAAAGAAGGGTAAAATGACAGGACGTGACAGCAAAAGAATGGGCTAGTGTTTCAAAATACTTCTGCTTCTCATACACATGGAGGAGTGAAATGCGCTCTTCCTGCAGCTCCTGAGTCTTGCTTGAGCCCTTGAAGAGGACGAAGTTCACCAGGTCAGTCTCTCCTTCTCCCTCAGCGTCCTCCATCTCCACCCACTCTAAGGAAATGGCTGCCCTGTAAGACAGATCCTCAGGCAGCTGCAGTGGAGAATGGGGAGGAAGGGGAGAAAAGAACCCCTGAGGAAAGGAATACAAAATAAAGGAGCATAGAAAAAACAGGAGACTTAAATAAGGACCCCTGAAGGTGACGAATCCTTTTACAATATTTAAGAAATACGTCTCAAGGACTTGAGTTATGCCTGAATTGTCCTTTTTGTTGTTGTTATTTGTTTTTGGTCCTTTGAGGCAAGCTCTTATTATGCAGTTCAGGCTAACTTTGAATTCAGTATGCAGCCCAGGCTGGCTCAAAATCATTCTGATCTTCCTGCCTCAGCTTCCTGAGTGCTGAGATTATAGGCATGTGCCAACACACCGAGCCTAAGTCGCTTTTTGAAGTCTTGTTTTAAAGAGAAATAAAACAACAAACAAATAACAAGAACAAAGACAAGAACAAAGCAACATAAAACAATAAAAATGGTGTAGCTTTTGATCTCTGGATTATGTTCTTTTCACAGAAGCCTCTCTCAGGGATTGAACATTAGGAATTGCATAGTATAAAACTTCTACATCTGTCTTTATCTGTTTTCTCACTTCTTTTCTCTCCCTCTTCAATTTATTTCCCTCTTCCCCATCCTCCTTCAGGGCTACTGTTTTTAAAAGACTTTTCACAGACTCATAGGTTATAAGAGCTGGGAGTTTATCTGAACTACAAATTTAGACTTTGGTGATGAAAAGAAAAGTATTATCTTAGGCTCTTCATCTTAAAATGTTGGCTTGTGCATATAGCACATGCTATACTATAGTTACACATGAAACTCCTAGGCAAAGCTGATAGGTCCTTCTTGATCCCACCTCATGCCCTCAGCCATGAGTCCTTAGACTCTGTAGGCCTCCCTTGTCTTAAATTGGCAGGGAACCCAAGCCCAGTGCTGGGCAGCATTGTCAACCCTTCTTCTTCAATTTCATGGCTACTTTATAACTTACAAGCAATTTCTAGGATTGCTGTAACAAATCACCACAAACCACATGTTAAATCGTTATAAGCAGCTAAATTACATAGAAATATTATGGGCAGTCAGACAGGGCTCAACCCTCAGAAGGAGACAATCTGGAAGACAAGACCTTGCAACTGTGGGAGAGAGACACTCCCATTGTGGGCCAGACCTCAAGACAAAAGAGTAAACAAATGCAGCTACCTAACTCTGGCAGGACAGACAACAGGAATAGATATCATAAATAGGGAGCTATCACCTTGAAAGAGCCAGGAAGGGACACTAACGCAGGCCCCTACAGGAAGAGCCCCGTCCCCTCTTCATGTCCAGTTATTATGTTACTTACTTCCCCATTTGATCCTGATTACAAGTAAGCAATTGTACTTGTAATCTTATTGATTGGCCATAGTTTTGTCCCACTTCATGTGCAAGGTCTCATGTTTTCCATCTCAGACCCACCTCACCTCATGGTTTTGCTCTATAAAAATACCCAGAAAAAGCAGATCCCTTGGCAAAGCACTCAGATTGCCTTCTGTCCTTCTCTTAGACAGAAGATTTCTTTCCCCCAATGAATATATTCTGCTCTTAACCTCTGTTGCTCCTAAAATTCATTCTTCAGTTTTAGAGAATACTAACTCACCCCAGATTAGGAGTTTCATTCCCCTATATCAAAAACCAAAGCATCGGTGGCCCCTGCGCCTTCTGAAGGCTTCTGGAATGAATCCTTCCCTCCCCCTTCCTAGCTTGTGATGTCTGTCAGCTATCCACTATGTTCCTTGGAGAGCTGCACTGTTTCTGATTTCTGGGCCTGTCTTTGTCAGAATTTCTCTCTGTGTGTCTCTTCTCTGTGTGTCTCCTCTTGTAACGATACCAACAATTTATCATGGTGGATTTATAGCTCACCATGTCTAGTATGACCCAGCTTTAGCTAACTGCATCTGCAAAACCCTGTTTTCAAGTAAGATCACATTCCACAGTTCCAAGAGCACGTGATCTGGGGAAC
>NW_004524671.1:7475780-7495842 GCF_000260255.1 Octodon degus | reverse complement strand
CCCTAAGCTGCAGATTCCATAGAATACAAGGCAGGAGCAGATGTGAGAGTTAGGCTTGCTGAGGGCCTCCCTGAGTTCTGCTGCTAAAATGCAGTGTGTGCCTTTCAGCTCGCTCTAACACCTCTGCTCTGTCCTTCCAGAGAGGCACTTATTCTAAGGGCTGGGGGCCTCTATTGTGTCATGGCGCCACAACAATTTGAGTGGGTACAGTAAGGGGGTTAAAACCTCCAGTGACATGCTAGCTATCCAGACACCTTACCCTTTCATAAAACCCCTTAAAGAACACACACATGTTTGACAATAATTTAAACGTTTCTATATACCAATAAAGAAAAGTCGCTGTGGTTTATTGGTATCTTTCTGTTTATTCCCTGCCATTTGGGCAAATTTGTGGAAGTAGACTGAACTCCAAGGCCAACCCAAGAAAGGCAAGTCCAGCAAAGAGCAGAAGAACCAACAGCTTCCAACAGCTGGAACAACCTCTCCAAATAGCATCCCTAATGGCGTCCCAACAGCTTCTCAGCTCTGCCGCTTACACTGCTGGCAACAGTCCTCAGGTGAGCCTCCCGCACCCGGCAGCATGCTAGTTCAATTCAGCTGGGTGTAACAAGTTGAACTCTACTACAGAGTCCTTCTTCAGTTGCTGGATGTAATCCTGATTTGAAAAATGCAAATAAATCAAAGCTTGTTAAAATTATTTCACACATCAAAATAGAAGGATAATGCCTCTAGCATTTATTACTGTATACTGGTTCACTTCCTGAATCCATGAGTGTGCTAGAAAGTCCAGCTGCTGCCGTGATTCCGACTGTGAGTAAAATTCTGGTCTGGCTTGGGATCTATGTTGGCGGCACTTGGGAAGCACTGGGAAGATTGAGACGCCCATGGCGATCTCAGCTGGGTAGTAACTAAATGCAGTCATTAAGGAGTCACCTCATGGCTTAGAGTGGGGGCTGCAAATTTAATGTCTCCCAGGGACTGAGCAGGCTGTATAAATAAAAGAGGTAGTTTGTGTGAGGCCTGGAGAGCTTGGGCCTCTCCTGATTAGAGAAGGTATTATTTATGTTCACTGAGTGTTACTCCATCACAATGTGAGTATCAATACCAGGCGAGCCAAGTTGTTAGAGTTCTTTAAAGAAAAAAACTCCTAACTTTTATAAAAAAAATTCCTGCATTTTAAAATATAGACAGCAGATTAAAATTATTTAAAAGCCTTGTTCAGATAAGATAATAATAATAATCTATAGAACTTGGCTTCTACAAGCATCTATTGACCACAATTTCTGTCTCAAGATGAAAGGAAATATTTTTTGGAGTAAAGAAAGCCTAGTAGTTCTGGCTACGTTACCCACAGAAGGTCTGCATTTTAGATCGGATTTGTGTGTGTGAGAGTGTGTGAATGTGAAAGTGTGTGTGTGTGTGTGTGTGTGTGTGTGTGTGTGTTAGGATAGATCTCAGACCTTGTAAGAGCTAAAGTCTCTGAGCAAGTTTGTCTCCCTACTGTGGCCTCAGTTGCTCTATGTGGTACCAGAGTCTCCGTCAGTGTTACTGTCACAGGGGTTTATCTTATGACTCTGTGACCACAGCGACTGAGAGCACCATCGCCTCTCTTTCCCCACAGGTCTGAACAGTTAGCAGTCGGTGGGTGTAGGATTGTTCACTGCAGGATTGAATAAGTAAGCGAAAAATTTGACAGTATTTCCATTTTTAAGATGAGCAAATTGAATCCAAAAGAAGGTAAATAATGTGTCTATGTTCTCACCATGAGTAAGGGAAGAACTGAGATAGGGAACAGAGGTCCTTCTGTTCATGAAATAATAAAAAGTATCTAATTTCTAACATGGAGGAAAATGTACCAAATGCAAATTCCTGGTCACCACTTTGTGCTAGGTTTTTAAAACATTTATTTTTGTTATAATTTATCTATTTAAAAAACTATTTTTAGTGTACAATTCTGGAATTTTGAAGACAATTAGATAAACACAACTTAAATCAAGACCAGATCAGTTACTTCAAAATTATGCATCTATTCAGTACTATTATTTGTCTCTTAACTGATTTTTTTTTCCATTTCATATTAAATAGTTTCTTCTGCAATGTCCAGCATTATTTCAGTGATACCCTGTGTCTCTTTCCTCATAAACAATGTGTTTATCATACCTAAAAGCTTAATTGAGATTGATTTTATATATTCTATATTTCTCCCTAACTTGCTCAAGTAGCCCTCTGACTTCTTGAACATGGACCATCCAGTTCCATGAATATAATTGTTCTAATACTATCATGTGTACTCCTTCTGGATCAGTTCTAATGAGTTTTTCCCCTCTTCGTGGTGGTCCACCTGGTTTTTACATGTCTGAATATTTTTTATTGTATCGCAAATGTTTTCAATTTTATTTTGATGGGAATTAGTCATTCCCTTAGTTTTAAAAATGTCTATGAACTTTATTCTAGACTCTAGATGATGTATTCAAAAATGCTAGAATCTTTTTGAGGTTTGCTTTGACTTTTTGTCACATGAAATCAGAGGAACATTTATCCTGGGGCTGATTTTTCATCAGCATTTGGCCATAGCCTGCTGACCACTCTCCCTTGTACCGCATACGTTGCGTAGTCTATCTGTTTCACCCGATGGGAACTCCAGATCCCTATATCTGCCCTGAGGGATCTCCAGGGATCATTTCATCTGCTCCTTCTGGGCAGTTCTCTTTCCCTGGCCTCAGATGATTTCTTCCCACACACAAGCTGGTAAGTAAGTACATACCAGAATGTGGTTCTCCACTCCCATCCCTCCCCTTGCTTTCTATTCCCCTGCTGCACACAGTAGGGGTCTTGGCTTTCAATGCCCCCATCTCTGCTCCTTACTCTTGGAGAGCTCTAGTTTTGCTGGGTTTTCTCCTCCTGCCGAAGGCCTGAAAGAGCTCTCCTGGGAGTGAGCTGGCCAACAGTAGCTCACTGTCTTCATTATTCCCATCTAGAAACCACAGTCCTGCCCTGGGGCTTGTTATCTAAGGCCTGGAAGACCTTTCGCATCTATTTTCTAAGTTGTTAATTTCTTTAAGAACAAGGAGTGTGATGGGGAAAGAGTATAAATCATGTTCCCTTATTCCAACTTATCAGGAAGCAGGCCACAGATGTCTTTTTACAAAATGTGCCACCCTTTCATTCAGCCACCTGAAGTGGTTCTTTGAATATCTTCTTTTTTCTTTTAACAATGCCCTACTCAGAGTACCTTCTCACCACTCTGTCTCCAGTTCTAAATACATTGGGAGTGGAAATAACTTTGTCACTTTATCTCAGCAAATAACCATGGGTAACCGTCTGACTTTTGCAATGAATCTGTGGTGCCCATACACTGCCACATCAGCTGCTACTTGGGATTAGTACTGACTCCTGGCCCAATGCTCAGCTACACAGTGGGTACTATCCTATCTTGGAGGATGGGTATATCCTGGTGTGTGGATTCACTTCTCAACACTGCACCTAGCATCTCCAAGGTCTTTACATAGATTGCTTACATTCATTTGTACCCATTCAGACACTGAGGTGGAGCTTGCCTTTTCCTGCTTCCTGCCCTCTGTCCTGGGCATAGAGTGGTCAGCGAAGAGGCCCCATCCCTGTCCTCAGGAACTTGATCATGCTCCCAAAGCCACTGATAATAACTGAATCTCCACTCACGTATTTAGAAGAATGCAGCTTCAGGTGCTTGTTTCTTGCAACATTAGAGGCTACCTGGGTTGAAGATACTCTTCTGTTTCTGAACATTTAAAATACTGGATAAAATTGTTTTCAAATATTTTTTGCAATTTCCAGTGAAACAACTGATCTGGTAGGAAGAAAAATTTTAGAACTGAGGTGTAAAGAAAAGGTGTAATTGTTTTGAAATAAGCTAAAAGGTGCATCAAGGTCTGTATCTCCAGGGTGCTAGAGGCTGGCTTTCAACAGGCCAAAATGAGAGAGGAACACAAACAAATCTGGGGGTTCAGGAGGAAAGACTAGCTTAGAAAATCCTATAAGAGCTGGGACCCTCGAGAATGGGCATACAAGGGGGTGAACCACCAGGCTTCTCCCCCTGCCCAAAGGGCCATTCAGTTTCACTTTCCTTCTGGGTGGAGTAGAAAAACCATCCCCTGAGAGTTCATTACTGCAGTTTCCAATCATCCCACATAAGGACATGAATGAAAATTTGAGGACCAAAAGTCCACAATTTAATTTAATCTATCACCCACAGTTCCCAGAAAAAGAAAATGGGAAGAGCTCCAACATAGGACAAGATGATAAACCTCCATCAGAATAAAAGTACATCAAGGTAAAATTTGATGAGCAAGAAAAACAGCATGTGTGTTTACCCTTCCACATGTCAAACCCATTTCTAGGAATCTATCCCAAAGACATACCAGAAAAAATATAAGTTGCCATCAGCGTGTGGCTACAACCTGAAGCAATGTAATAGCAAAATACTGACTACAAATAACAGCAAAGACAATATCAGTAGCAAAAGACTTAATATAAATAAAAAAGCTTACAATATGCTATTCACGAGACACAGAAGATGTAAGATGAGTGAAGGGAAAACAATAGGGTAAGATACATTGGGCAAACCCTGGAAACAGAAGAAGTCAATACGTGAATGCTAGACCAAACAGTCTCATACAAATGTTGTAAGATTAAAAATAACATTGATAGATGATTGATAGATAGATGGACAGATAGATAGATAGATTTTTTTGGTACTAAGTATCAAACTGGGGCCTTGTCTGACAGGCGCTACACCACTGAGCTATATCCTCAGCCCTGATCATAGCATATTAAATGATTAATTTTACTAAGAAGATACATTGTTTCTAACTTTGTATATAATTAATACTATTATGTAAAATATAGCCAATAACATGGTAGATTTTTGATAATAGTTCACTTATTGCTAGATCAACTAGAGAAAAATTATAAGGATTGTGGCAAAGACTGTGACTTTCCAGATATCTGAAGTTCTTTTCCTTCCCTTCAAAAGGCATTCAGCTATTTGGAATAAAGACTAATTTCTCAGCTTCCCTGATATGCATGTGTGGCCATGTGACCCATTTCTTGCCAAAAGATATGTATGAGTGGCACATACCCCTTCTAGATCATGACCTTAAAAGGCCATTTGGTCTCCTTCATCTTCCTTTCATCTGGCTGGAATGAAACTGTGACAAAAAGCAAGAATGGTCTGTGAGAAGGAGGTACTTGTTTAAGGGTGTCTTAGTACTTTTCTCATTGTTAGGACAAAATACCTAGAGTTAAGATACTCAGCACCCAAATACTGAGTCCACGTTTTGTAGAGGTTTCAGTCCGTAATCAGTTGGCTCCAAGGCAGCGTGGCATTGTGCAGGGGCATCGCAGTGGAGAAATTGTTCACGGCAGGCAGAAAACAGCAAGTGAATGAACCAACAAGTGAAAGTAGTTGCTTGCCTCTGTCCACTTTGTATTCCATCCAGGCTGCCAGCTTAATGTGGGTTCCAAGCCAATCAGTGGACTGATGTAGTAACCCCACACCCTTAAACCTAGCATCTTACATTCTAGAGCCAGCCATCCCAGCAAAGTCCCCCTGACAGCATGAGGCTTTTGGGGGACACCAACATACAAGCTATAACAAAGGGTGTTCAGAAAGAGTAAATCACAGACACTGCAGACAGCTGGGTCACTTAGGTAACACTCATTGAGCAAAAGGGTTTGAGCCTCTGTTATTTAGAATCTTTGAACAGCATTTATATCATGACAAATGTATTTAGATCCTGGAGATCGAGCTTCCAGGACAGAATCTTGGTGACATGTCCTTGGAAGGTTCCCTACAGCCTGCTGTAGGTGTAGCAGGTTGGCCTAATCGTAGGGGCATGTGAACAACCTCCAGTAAGCCTATCTCCTGGGAGATTTGGCAGGGTTTCCGTAAGCTGGCAAAGCTTCTCTTGTTTCCTTTCTTTTGAATAACTTAAGGCTGCTGATAATAAACTGAAGCACTGGGAAAACAAAGAGATCATGAGCAAAACTTCAATGTACAAAATTCCTGCTTAGATTAGTGTTTCTCAAGCATCCATATTCCATACCAGTATTATGCTTTCTAGCCGTAGTTATAGGAGCGAGGGTACTCATGACCACTGATGACCAACTTTGTGTTCTGTTTAGCCCAAACAGGCAAGAAAGAGACCATTATCTTGCACAGATTTGTAACTTCTTTGTGGCTAACCAGCACCCCCAGTGCCCTGCTTGAATATCTCTCTATTACCTAAGATCTTTGGTTGTCAGCAGTCCAACATGGAACTGACCAGAAACAAACATTCCGAGAAACCTAGGAAAATTTGCCTAAGAACCCACAAGACTCACTTGCAAAATTGTTTTGTTAACTCCTTAAATCAACTTCCAAGCCCCAAAGCCTAGATGAGCAAAAATTGTCTGCAATAGGATCTCCCCCCAAGGACAGCACACTTTCCAGTAACCACTTGGATGTGGCAATGGACTGGAAAACACCTTCCCATGGCAAAACCAGGAGACTAAGTTCCTACCAAATAAAAAACAATAGCTGCCACATAGATAAATCAAGAATTTTTTGTCACTGCCAGAAGAAGCCCTGTTTATCAGCATTTAGCTTTTCATGGAGTGGCTATGGGATGTTGCCTGGGTCTGCTTTTCTTAGTAATAAATTGTGCTTTGTTTTAACCATCACCTCATTCATTATGTTCAATTATAGGAGATAAAGGAAGGTGAACATATAAATAGATTTCATTTACAGGTGGCTGGATTCTAGAGCCAGACCTGATAGAATAAATGGAGCATCTTCCAGAGAGCCTGGGTGGGATTTCAGAGGGAGACTGTTGTCCCTGGAGAGAGAATATTGTGTTATCTGTGGTAGGAAAGGCTAATCCCTAAACAATGTCTCCCCAAAAGCACCAGGTTCAGAGGTAGGGCCTGGTCAGAAGAGGTAAATCACTGGTGGTGTGGCTTGGAGTATTCTTTTCAGTGACTGCCTTCTTTTCTTTTCTTTTTTTTTCTTTTCTTGTCTCTTTGCTTTGTATTTTGCCTAAGAAAATGTAGCACTTAACATTTTCTTTGCTTCATTTAGCACTTGACAAGTGAAAGAGGTATTGTTTTCATTGATAGGATAGAAAATTAGGCTCAAAGTTAGAGACTTACGAGTTTCATGATAAAGGCTACAAGTTGCATAGGATACTGTTTCCAATGTCTCCAACATTTTTCATGCGTTAATCAATGGTAGACATATTAATTCACTATCAGAGCTATAGAGATAGAAAAATGGCAAAGAACATGCCTCAGGTCACATCACAGGTCACATGTGCTAAGTGGCAAAGTCAAGGTTTGAATTTTGACCTAGATCAAATGACATTTATACGGTACCACTACATATAGTGACCATACAAAATACAACAACTGTAAATAAGAACTTGATAACACAAGGAGATCATAAATGAAATCATGGGAGCATTAGTTTTTCTTAACATTCAAGTGACAATGTATAAGGATATTTTTCTTAATATTAAATAACTATTTTAACTAGTTGAAACTCAGAACAGCACCAAGGTAGAATTTCTTGAGTTTTTCAGATGGAACATTTAGCTATTTTTACTTTCAAGTTCTTAAAAGTCACTAGGAGCAAATGTGGGGACACATACCTATAACTCCAGCTATTCAGGACGCTGAGCCAGGACTACCTGAAGTCCAAGGCCAGCCTAGGACACTTAGAAAGACTGTACTAATAGTGTTTAGACAAGAGATCATGTCTACATCTTGTACTATGAATAGCTACTATGAAGACAACAATATGAAATGTATTAATTCTTATAACTGTCCCACTAACCTGTTTTGAAACTGTCTCATTGCTATTTCTTTATCCACAAAATTAATTTTTTAAAAAAGAAAGACCCTGTTTCAAAATACAATTGTAAAATAAAAGTAGTGGGAGGGCTGAGAATATAGCTTAGTGACTCGGTGTTTGCCTGGAATGGCCAAGGGCTTGGGTTCAACCTCCAGAACTGAGAGGGAAATCCGCTAGCAACCTGAGGGTACAACTCACTGTGGAGTGCGAAGGGCCTTGGGGTTGATCCCAAGTATCGCAGACATAAAATCAATTAACATACTGTATCGCCTAATCTTAATACCTTTAATTAAGTTACTTTAGCTTAAAGATATCATTTATAATCCTATATTAAAAAAAAAAAAAACAATGTAAAGAAAGCTAGCTCAGTGCAGAGGCCCCATGTTCAATCCCCAGTATTACAAAGGTAAACAAAAAAAACTAAGTTGGACATGGTGGTGCATATCTGGAATCTCAATACTGTGGGAGACTCAGGCAGGAGATTATAAATTCAAGCCCAACCTAGGTAACTTAGCCTGTCCCTCTCTCTAAATAAATAAATAAATACTGGGGATGTAGTTCAGTGTACAGGATTTTAGTTCAGTCCCCAGGATTCAAACAAAAAAAAGACACAAAAGTCCACAGCTTTTTAAGTAAATGTTTACTGTTCAAAATTTGCTAACGTATTTTTACAATAGATGTCATGTTATATGTGGAATACTATTTTCCACAAAGATGAACCTAATAATACTTTGAAGGTCTTTCTGTTTTGCTTCCCGGCTAGCGTGCAGCAAGCCACTTTCATCACTGTGCCATTTGGCTGTGTGGCTTTTGCTTTGGAGCCAGGCACCCATGAACTCAATTCATTGGAAGTACAAACAAAAATAAGTTCTCCTCTTAAGTTCAAGGTGTTGGATACTTTGTCCCAGCAATGGAAAACTGAGTAATACAGGAGGTGTGTGTGTTGATATGTTTGGGTAAGCATGCTGGGTTGTCAACACAGAAGGGCGTATGGCTCCACAATCTGCAGCAGAGGAAAAGTCTCGTACATCACAAATCTCTCAGGCTTTTGCATAGGAAATTAGCTGTATTTTAACTAATCAGGATTTAACTAACAAATCTGAATATCAAAACCAAAAAAGGGCAGAAGATGTCTATCAGAATAGTCCTAAAAGTATCTTTACAATTGTGAAAAAATTAAACAATCCAAATATTTATCCACAATAGGAGGGATAAATACATTGTGATATAGCAAATAATGGAATACAAAACAGTAGATAAAGAAGAATACTTATGTGAATCAATCATACTCCAAGCAGGATAGTAAGTAAAAGAAAAACATAAAAATATGCATGCAAAAATTATTCAATTTTATGGGCTGGTGAGATATCTCAGTGGACTAAGCACCTGCTTAGGCAAGTGCAAGGATTGGGGTTTGATCCCTGGTACCACATGCCATGCCAGCCCCACCCCTCGGGTGCGCAGAGCCAGTAATTGAGTCCGGATGTGGTGGCGCACTCCTGTAATCCCAGCACCAGAGAGGCTGAAAACAGGAGGATCACTATGAGTCCAATCTGCATAGTGAGATCCTGTAAAAATAAAATAAAATAAATGTTAAAAAACATTCAATTTATTCAAACTGATATAAAGCTTTAAATGAGGCAAAACTAAAAGATTTAGCATATAGATGAACATCCATATGTGATCTCCATATTATGTTGGTTAATTTTATGTTTTGAATTGATCGTGCCATGGGGCTATCTTGCATGTGGTCAAGTATTATTCCGGGAATTTCTGCAAGGACATTTTGGGTTGATATTAACATTTAAATTGGTGAGGTGAGTCATCTTATTCTACATGATGGCAGTGATCTTTATCCCTCCATTAAAGGCATAAAGTGGAATTAAAGTCCTGACCATTCCCAGGACAAGAACGCATTCTGATGACCTTCAAGCTGGCATCAGACTTTTCCCTACCTTCTGATCTCTGAGCTCTTCCTGCATCTCAGATCTGTAGCCTTCAGGGTGAGGTTGCACCATCAACCCTCCAGGGTTTCCAGCCTGCAGATTTACCCTGCAGATACTTAGGAGTGCCGGTGTCCATGACTGTGTGAGCCAAGTTTTTATAATATGCTTTTATAGACTTATATGCATCCTATTCATCTTGTTTCTCTGGAGAGCACTGACTACTGCAACCATCTAGAAAATAAAACTAGGATGATTTTTTTTAAATTATACTATAGTCACATCTGTCAAGGACAAAGCAGAAGGTACAGTCAGGAGAAGACACATAGGGGCTGTGTTGTTCATGCCATACTGCTTCATCTCATCTAGATTTCATTCTTAGACTTTAAAAGCTATTTTGCTTACACATTATTTTTGTTGGTATGATATACTTCACCCTTTATTTTTAGTTGCAAAATTGTAATTTGGAAGTGCTTTGAAAAGAGAAGTTGAAAGTTACAAGGGGGGTTAGGAAGCCTAGTCAAAGATATCACTGTCTGTTCCTGTCAGGCCTCTGCATCTGTAACTAATGTTATTGTATTCACTTGTGGAGCACATGAAGGGCTTCCAAATATAAGCGTGACTTTCAACACTGCTACCCATGAAATTTTCCAGAAAAAAAGCAGAGTTGAGTCAGTCCTTGAGAGAGCCATTAGCTCAGCAGCTCCCAAAGCACAACAAAGAACCAATGTGAGCTCCGAAGTGTGCACACGCGAGCACACACACACACACACACACACACACACACATCATGCCTCACCTGTAGGCAGGCATCAGAAACACATCTCTCCCCTCATTTGGTTCCAAGCTTCCTTCATTAAGTGCACTGGGGTTATCTCAGACAAGAAAACGTTGTCCCCAAAGTATCCCAAAGAAAGTGCGTAGACCATCAGTGACATGAGTGTTAAGAGAACTAAATTCACTAGCTGAAGTCTTTCTGATCTGGTTAAGACTTGTTGATTTAAGAGTTTAAAATTGTGAAGCTGTTCTCCACACTGGTATGGGAGGTGAACCTGGAGGCTCCAGCAACAAAGCAAGATTTTCCTAGCGCTAACCTACATGCGTGGACATACCTGCCCTCCACAGGGGGCATTGGCAATAAAAAGATAGATTTAATGTGAAGAAACATATTGCTGACCAATCTATTTATTAAGACAATAAAGAAAATGAGGAAAAGGTCATTTTGTTTTATGTGGCCATTAGCAGGGGTAGTACCTGAGTGAGTATGGGGTTCTAAAATTTACTGACACAGCACAATACAATTATCTATCATTTATTAAGTGCTTATATGTCTCCAGGAAATACGCCAGGCACTTTCAGCCCATTATCTCTTATTGTGACAAATACTCTGTGATATGGGCTTTACTATCCCCTTTTGACAGAGGCAAGTTTATCACCTCTCCTAGATCTGAGAAATGTGTGTAGCTGTAAGTAAAAAGAATAGTGAGCATCGCGCCCCCCCCCCCTTGAGCGGTGGGACGCAAGTCCTACAGTGCCAGTGTGTGGTAGTCTTTTCACTGACCTCTCTTAAAAGGGTAGCTCTGGCCTTACTCCAAAGTTGCCCAGCCCCCTTTAAGGTTTAAAATTCTCTACTGTTCGTCTGCACCTTGCCTTATGCCTATGCATTGCCTTCTCCCTTCCCTCTGGGCTTGATCGTGCTTTCTCATAAGCATCCAGTCCTGAGGACGCCTTAGGAATTTCATCTTTAGTAACTTTGGGTGGTCCCTCACCTTCTGAGTGAAGCTGTCTCCTAGCTTTTATGTACAAACCCTACGGCTGGCTTTAATGTTGAGGTCCTGGCTCCTTCCTATCATCTCATTCTATGGGAAGCCATCGAGAGCAACCCTCAAGACAGAGCCAAGGTCTTCTTAGCTGCTTCTATGGCAGGAGAGTTTACTTGGTTGTTAAGTCTACTGTACGAAGCTCAAAAGAATGAAAAGCTAACCTTCCTTCTATTCATCTTCTTTCTTTAAAAAATCTTTTATTTATTTACTTACTTGGTAAAGCATCTCACTATGCAGCTTGGACTGCTAGTGACCCTCCTGACTCAGTCTCCCCAGTGCTGGGATTATAGGTATGTGCCACAGTGCCCAGTTTACAGGGCTGACATAGCATGAGGTACTGGGGGTCAAACCTGGGTCTTTGTGCTTAGACTGCTGAGCTATAGCCCAGCTCCTTTATGCATCTTCTGATCCCATATTTTTTGTCTTTATTTTTTTTTGTACGAGTGATAGAACTCATGACCTTGTGCTTGCCAGGCAGGTGCTTATGCCACTATGCGATGTCCCCAGCCCTTTTATTCATCTTCTGAAAGACAGCTTGGCATCTCTCTTCTGGACTCTTATGTAGTAATAATGGGGGTGGTAATATCATTATTTCCAGAATGTCGCTAGATGCTGCAGAATGGTTTTGTATGAAAGGGAAGAGTCTACCTACAGGGTCTCATCTTGTTTAAAAGCTTTTGCACAGCAAAATAAATCACTAACAGAGCAAAGAGAATTCACAGAGTAGGAAAAAAATAGCTAGTTCTCCCTCAAAAACTTACATCTAAAACATGTAAAGAGCTGAAAAAATAAATTCTCTAAATGTAAAAAACCAGTCAAAAAATGCACATTTGAGATGACTGTATACTTCTCAGATTAAAAAATACAAATAGCAAATAAATATATGAAAAATATTCAATGTCACTGGACATTGCATAGATGCTAATTAGAACAACATTGAGATTCCATCTCACTCCGGAAAGAACAAGTACCATCAAGCAATCAACCAATAACAAATACTGGGGAGGCTGGAGGTGAAAGTAGCCCTTTTCCACTGTTCTTGCAGGTGTAGCCTGGTGAAACCATGGTGAAAATCAGCATGGAGATTCCTCAAAATATTCCATTATAGTCCAGTAGTCCATAATAGTAGTGGGTTATCCATAGGATTGGCAATGTCAGAAGTTGTAGACTTCAGCCTTTTACAACTCAGCATATTAATATGGCTCTACTTTTTATACCTCATTTTCATACTTTTCTGCTGGACAGTTAAAACCAGGGTAAAGCAAGACCTATATAACAAGAAATGTAACTTTTGTATCTGACAAGGTCAGTCGCATCCCCTCAGGATTTAGCCTGAAACCCTGTACTGCAGTTTGTAGATCCTTTGTCAGTGTCAGTCATGTGGATGAGTCACGGCCATTGCTTGACCAATGTGCTCTCTGTGAAAGCCTGAGAGAATGTTTTCTCTTCAACATGACTCTAGAATTAGTGGTCCCATTCAATCCAGTACTTTCCCTTCTGAGTATCTTCTGGAAGAATTAAAAACATTATAAATAGTGATATATGTGCAGCCACATTTATAGGAGCACAATTCATAATAACTAAATCTTGGCACCAATCCCAAAGCCCATCAACAGAGGAATGTATAAAAAAGATGTGATCTTTTTATACAATGGAATACTGCTCGGCCATAAGGAAGAACAAGCTTAAGACATTTCTAGGTAAATGGATGCAACTTGAGACCATACCTTATAAGTGAAATTAATCAGACTCATATATGTAATCATTGTATTGTCTCCCTGGTGTGAGAAACTAAAAGAGTAAAGAAGGACCAAAATGTAGAATAGATATTGTGAAATCAGAAGAAGCTGTTCAAAATGAAAGAGGAATAGAGTGGGGGAAGGAGGAAAGAAGGGAAGAGAAAAGGAAAAAAATACAAAATAGTTATACTAGTAGTTTCTTTTAGCTCATTGAAAAGAAAGGTTTACGCTAATATCATTTGGAAAAATGTGTATACCCGTATCATGTACTCTGAGTAACTGCTTTGAAGGTACTGATATAATATATTAACTGTTGTTATTCTATTGTTTTGATACAAAATTTTATTTTATTTTTCCATAAAATAAATAAGAAGAAATGGATACTTTGAAAAGAGAATATTGACCAGTTCAAGAGAGAGGAATTATTCTTGATTTCTGTGAAAATGGGGACATGCATGAGTGGGCACGGCAGGCAGCAGAGCTCGGCTTGCATTTGAGGGCCATAGGAGATAGCAAGACCAGAGATGCACACGTATTTTGGAAAGCTAAGCCTGCTGCCTGTGCTTTGAGGTCCGGAGGAGAAGCCCCTGTCGAGGGAGTGTGCACCATGGCTGCAGCGATGCTGCTGCCTTCCAGTGGGGTGAAATCCACACCAAGCCATTCCAGCCCAAGCCAAGACCTTGAGCACAGCAGGTCAGATAGATGAAGCATCGAGATTCCTCCTCCACTTTTATGGAATAGAAACACTCCAGAATTCACATTAAGGAAGGGAATCACAGAAATGTGACTGACAGCAGAGAGCCCCGAAGCCTTTAGATGACTACCCAGTTCTTTATCAGGATTTATAAATACACTCACATACTTTGTGAGTGTTTTCAGAGTTCTGCTGCAAATTTGTATTTCCAGTTTTTCAAGGACACCATAGTTTCCTAGACCTTTGTGGTTTTCATTATTTATTTAAATGCTTTGTCTTCACCATCACACCCCAGCACACACACACACACACACACACACACACACACACACACATTAGTCTTTTAGGTGGAGAAAAGTTGAGGTTGGGGTCATGTGGTTCCTGCCTGTTCTATTTCAGCTGTGTGGTTAACTAGAGATTTGTGCTTGTTTAATTTGGCCAATACATATATGCGGATCACACACACACACACACACACACACACGCACACACACACGCACACACAAACAAACACAATTTGTGTACATCCCTGATCCAGAAAGGAATGAAAGTTTTAGCAGAGAATTTTGCACAGAAATATGATTTTCGTCACAACTGAGAAACACTGTGAACCAAAACACTGTCCTTTGCCTTTTATTATAGATCCGATGCACTAGTTAAGGCCCCGAGTTGTTCAGCTCTGGTTACATATCCTTAGAACAGTGCTCTCCAAGGAGCCATTTCAACCTGTTTTATATAACACTCATTATAAATTAATTCTTCCTGACAACTAACTAGGGAAATATTTTAATCTCGATAGACAAAATCATGCTTCTCTAAGAAGCCAGTGTAAGTTCTGTTTTGTAGTTAGAAATGATTTCATTAAGGTTCAGCAGTGATTTGCAAACTAATGTTGTTTTGATGTTTTTAATACACTGCATAGTCGCTTGGCTTATCTACCGAATTAGTCCCTCTTGGTAAACATTACATTGGGAACAATCTAGGGAAATGACGGTAACATTGTGCCTTGTTTCATGTTTTGATTACCTGTATTATTATTACTTTTCCCCCTGAAGTTTTTAAAAATTAAATTTTTCTTGAGAATAGAATGAGAGACAATATTATTCTTCTGAACAGATATGCATAAATAAAAATAACCAAATGTTTCCCAAAAAAGTCAAATACAACTCTTCCCATGGGAGTTTGTCTTGTCAAGCATGCAGATTAGGTTTGTTCCATTAAAATCAAATAATATATATTTCAATTGAGGGGATATAGGAAGTAGAACTATATTTCTGTGTTCAATGCAAAAAAAATCATCAAATGATTTAGTGGTTACTGAACAGTTGTTTCTTTTGGTAAGGATTTTGCTGGTGTGCTTTGTCACACTGCAATTCTCTTGAGCAGAGTGACAAAGGAGATGAGCATCTATTTGGCATTAACTGCTGTTACAGTGAAGAGCCAGTTGATTTGAGCTCTTTCAGTCATGACAATTCAAATGCATCTCATGCTTTTTTATAAAAATCTGGACTGCACCTGCTTGAAAGGCGATAGCTGACAAGAAGTATACTTCCTTAGAGATAAAAGATAGATGGGGATCATTGAATTGATTTTTGAAATGTCATTTTCAGAATTGCCATGACAGTCTGCAATCATTCAGTGGCATACTTCCCCCCACTCCAGCTTGTCCTCTTCATTCTCAATGCAAGTTCTGTCCAAAGCTTACAGGCTTTTAGAATTTAGCAAAGGGTAACACTAATTTTCATATTTTCTGGGATCAGTTTTCACAATGACTTGGACCATTAAAAATTGAATGTCAATACAATGCTTCACTGATAATACTGTCAAAAATAAAATTGTTTAAGAGAGACCCCAAAGATTATCTTTAGCCTAAAGAAGTTGGCCTCAGGAGGTGACATAATATGTCAGTCAGTTGGAGGAAAAACTAACTTGGAACTTAACACAATATATGTGTCTTACTTTGTGTCACTGTACCATATCATCGTACCTTGTGTGGCATCAACAGTGTGCAGCTACTTCTACTTCCGGCCAGGGAGTCTGTATGTAGTGAGGGGCTGCTTCCTGTTTTGCAGATGTCCGTGTTCTGGCCAAGTCCTTGCATAGGAAGAGAGTACAGAGAAGAGCAGGCAAGTCTCCTTGTCTTTTAGAGCAACCCTGCTCCACATGAGGTTCCACTTTCCTGACCTACTTTACTTCTCCATCTCCAAATACTATCACATTGGGGATTAAGTTTTAACATGTGAATTGGCAGAGGGACTTCAGCTCCTAGACATACAGCATAGAATAGGTATTCAGTCAGTTCTAAGTGAATTTAATTGAATTGGAATATATCCTTCAATTTTTGCTGAGAATAAAGCTTTAGAGGTTTTTGAAATGGTTTGAATAGCTATCTCTGTTAAGAATAAAGAGATAACATCTCTTGAGTTCATACTGCACACCAGGAACTGTGCAAAATACTTTACATACATATTCTATAAAATTCAATGAAGTACATCCTTTTCATTTCTTTCTTTCTCTTTCTTTTTCTGTCTTTTGTGAGGAGGCTTTCAGAAAGGGAAAGATCTAGAAAATGAGAAATTAAGAGGAATGTGTGTGCATACCTGCCTGCACATGTCTTTCTGTGTCTGCTGGGATTTGTGTTTTCATATGTATGAAGTAAAAGAAGAGTTTGGGTGTGGCACTGTGGAACTTTGCCCTGGAAACTTTGCAGTACATTTGGACAACACGTGGAAGGTGACAGGAGGAGGACTGAGTCCTAGTAGCAATCGGATATGTGATATAGAATTGTTGTTTTCATAAACTGCTGTTGCCCTGTCAGGTATAGGAGGGAGAAAGGAAGATGGAAAAAAAGTGAACAGAAAGTAGAAATTTCTTCTATGGGATCTGTGTGAATAGCTTGAATGCATTTGAATGATTCTTAGCATGCAGGACATGTCAGCCCCTAAATTTGGGATCAAGAATCCCTGTAAGTGAATAAAAGCAGAGTATCCAGAAAGATAGCTGACTCCCAGTAGTGAGTGGTTACCTACAGGATCCTTACTTAATGTGCAACAGCATTAGTCTTTTATTCCCTGGTATGTTCCTGAGAAAAACTAGGCTATTGAGCATCTTGTCCCTGCAATGTGCCTTTTGTGTTCCCAAGACTCTCACCAAGTGACAACACTGTAAGCAGACAGGGACTGGAATGTTTTGATAAGAACTTTCCAGGGGCACTAGGAACTGGGCAGCTAGTGTTATCTGTAGGAACTACCTCCCTACCCAGTGCTAAGTCAGATATTCCCAGGAACACTGCTCATCCAGTTGAACACAGCAAGCAATGATGTCACTGTTATATAGTTTAATCTATTAAAACTCTCTCCCTGCAAAAATGGCATGGAATGGAGGACTGTGAAGTGCTGTGGTCTAGCTGGCCACTTTGACATCTCTCTGGGGGTTTACCTGTCCAGCCTGCCACTACCAAACCCTGGTGATTTTCCAGTGGTCTACTACTCCTAGACCTTTTGATCACTTACTCATGGAGCACCTGCCTTTGGACATCCACATATCTCCTGGTACCCTCCTGTGCCACACTTGGCCACTGGGTCCCACCCTTCTCTGCTAGTAAGTCACAATGAGCCCTATCCTTTACTGTTAATGCCTCAATAAAGCCACCTATGGGCATTTTCTTCAGTCTCTTGGCAACCTACCTCACTGTCCCAGCACACCTGGACAATGGACACAATAGCCCTTAATTCGACTTCAGTCTGAAAACAACATAGGAAGACTTTTAAGTTTCAAAGGAAACACAGAGGAAAAAAAAATCTCTTTCACTGACACCTTTAAATATATATTGTATAGAAAAGACCAGCCAGATAGCTCAGTAGATTAAAGTGCCTGCTTAGGCAGACACAGGGACCAGGGTTCGATACTTGGCATGCTGTGCCAGCCCCACCCCTGAGGTGCACTGAGATGGAGAGTGAGACTTATGGTGGTGTGTGCCTATAATCCCAGTGCTCTGGAGGCTTAAAATAGGAGGATCACTATGAGTCTGATCTGGGTAATGAGACCCTGTAGACCCTGTACTAAATACATTTAAAAAGTGTATTATATAGAATTAAGCAAAGCAATTGCCCCTGATTGTTTTATTGGGATCCTATAACACTGTCTAACTGGGTCTCATCCTCAGTAGTAATGTAAGACAGAAGATAAGAGTGTAGATCCTGGCACTAAATACTTAGGATACCAAACCTGCCTCAACAATATATTACTGTGTCTCCTTAGCAAACAACTTTATTACTATGTCTAAATTCCTCTACTTAAAAGGATGAAAGGGGGTAGTGAGTGACTTATATGCTTGATTAAAACCAGATTGGCAGTATTGCATAATTATTAGACTGAAACACTCTTCAAAATTTCTTCTAGAATCTGCATTACATGCAAGTTCTTACTAGCACAGTAAGTTGAGTTAATAAGAAAGAAAACACTGACTGCTTTCATTTTGTCATTGCTACTTCTCCACCTCCAGTAAACACACTTGACATTCTGTTTCCCAGAATACCCCAAGGGGAAGTGTAACAGTTATGTTATTCTCAATTTGTCTATGCGTCTCCCAGTGAGTAGTGCGCTACACCCAGTAGTGTCAAGTTTGCTCATGGGATGTGTTTGGGGGAGGAAACTGTGAGCAGAAGTGGCACATGCAATTTCCAAATGAAAATGTTAAGGGTTCATTTCATGATGGCATTACTCTTTGGGGGCAGCGCTGGCAACCCAGATCCACGACTGAAGAAGACATTAGTTAGAGCCATATCCATGCTGCAACTGATGAAACCAAAAGCAAGAAAGAGACCTTGATATTGTGTGCCCACTGAGAGTTAGTGCAGCCTCACTTGCCTAAGGTAACTGATGCACTAAGAGGTAGAAGAAGGGTGTTAGGTTAGACACAAAACCTGTCTTTGTGAAGGAAAATTTGTCTAAGCCTGTGAAAGAGTGTTTTCTTTCCAGAGTCCACATCTATTTCTCCCAATCCTGCCATTTCTCTGTCTAGGATACAGGAAATTAAGCAGATTGGTGTATTTAGATAAAAAGAAAGGCTAGTCTGATGGACTTTGGTCCTCTGAGAAGATACTTTATCCCCAAAGGACCTCATGTTGACTTATCCATACAGGCTTTCACACTGGCACTGTGGACTCAAAGCTAAAGGAGCGCCCTGGAAGGTGTGGACTCTGTAGGACTTGAACTATTAGTGATGGAAATGAAATCGGCAGAAACAACTGAGATTGAACTTCTCACTATCCTGCAAGTGGTAGTCATGAGTTACTGGCTGTAAAGCTTGTTTCCAGAAACTTCAGTTCCATTTTGGGAGCTCCTTTTGAAAAGTATGATTAGTTCTTAAACTGTAAGCAAATATATTCCTTAGTATTGAAATGATAATTGAATTGCGGATCACTGTAGCACAGTTCCAGTGATGATGAACTCCTAGCATGACGAGTTATGACTTACAAGTAGCACAATTATTACTTTATTTGCTGAAATCTTTATCCTCTCCACTTTCTTCAAAACTTTTGAGCTGTTGACCTATATCCAATGAACTTTCCCAGCCCGAGAGTTCATTTTTAATTTTTTAACTTACATTTTTTAACATCCTTTAGCTTCTTTTACTATTAAAATAATTCGCAATTGTTATTCTATGAAAAGCTTTAAACCACATACTATGTATATAAAAATATTCCTCGTAAAATGAGATGTTAGTAGAAGAGCAGCAAAGAGGAATAACCAGCTCGGCAAAAGCCAGTGACCATCTGAATGGAAGCTTGCTATTATTTTTTCCATATCTTATTTCTCTGATCTTACTAAATAAAACTTTTTGGCTCAGTTTTCTCAAGAAGGCCATTCTACCATTTCACTAACTTTCCATTATACCTAAAGTTCTTTAAAAATGTGTTTATTCTGTTTTCAAATCCCCTTTCTCTCTCTCTCTCTCTCTCTCTCTCTCTCTCTCTCTCTCTCTCTCTCCCTCT
>NW_004524671.1:7472350-7475680 GCF_000260255.1 Octodon degus | reverse complement strand
GTCTCTCTCTGTCTCTGTCTCTCTCTGTCTCTCTCTCTGTCTCTCTCTCTCTCTCCCTCTGTCTCTCTGTCTCTCTCTGTCTCTCTGTCTCTCTCTCTCTCCCTCTGTCTGTCTCTGTCTCTGTCTCTGTCTCTGTCTCTCTCTCTCTCTCTCTCTCTCTCTCTCTCTCTCTCTCTCTGTCTCTCTCTCTCTCATATATCCCTCAACTCCCCTGGGCCCTACGTTGCATCCAGTCCATCAGGACTTTCTGGTGGTTCTGGCTTTAGAATATGTCAAGAATGCAACCGCAGCTGATCACTAGGATGGTGTGATCAGGACTTCACTGTACAGAACCGGGTTCATCTCCCAGCTTTCATTTTTATTGTTTGTTATGCATAGCCCATTGTCAACAGAGCAACTGGAACTGTCCTGCTAAACTCAGAGCAGATTCCCTTGCTCCTTGTTTCCCATCTCCATCTCTGAGTGGCCTCCCCTTCTCTCAGAAGTCAGTTCACAGAGTTCTCCATGTACACCTAGTGCTGACTGCGCTCCCTTGCCTCACCAGCTCAGTCCCTTACTCATTCAGTTAGCCAATTTGTCCTCTTCACTGATTTTAAAATGTATCAGGGTTGGTCCTGCCTCTGGGCCTTTGCATGGGCCATGGTAATTGCCTAGAACCCTTTACCACCAGTTATGTACTCAGTTTATACCATATTTCTTTCAAATCATTGCTTAAATGTGTTCTTCTCACTAGCTGTCATTGAATCCCATAAATCAAGCCATCTCTGTCAAATGTCCTCATTTTTTCTGGCACTCCTGATTTCCCTGAATCCTTTGTCTTAGCCAGAGAACTTATCCCATTCGGCCAAGCCATAGCAAGTCTTACTTACTTTGTATTATTTATGTTCCCTTAGGACACAAAGGCCACACATTTTACATTAATTCATTGAAGATGTAATCACAAGGTAAGTATCAGATGCTCAGTAAATATTTATTCAGTGGATTAACAGATGAATGAATGATGAGCAGGACAGTATGCTGGTGGCCACAGGCCAGAGTTCAAGCCACACACCTCACGTGTGTAGGATGTGCTGGCCTCACTATGCCTGGGGCAGGCACTTGCATGACCCCCAGGGAAGTGTCTCCCACACCACTGTACCATAATTGTCTTGCTTTGACTAGTCTCAGCCCTAAAGGTGATAAAAATCTGTTCTTTAAAAAGATCTAAACAGAGAAGATGGTAAAAGAGAAACAGTACCACTTACCCAAGTGGATTTTGAACTGTAACCTCAATACATCTAGGCACATACATTTTTTTCTTGTTTTCCTAGAGGGTCTTTTGATAAGAATAGAAATAGAGGAGAAGGAAATCCATTTTCTTCTGGGAATTGCAAGTGCCCTCAGGAGGGAAACACTGTGATACCAAAATTTTTTTAAAGGTTATTTGATTTTAATAACCTCAGAAAAAAATTGAAATTGTACATTAGTGTTTGGAAAACAATAGAATATAATTATTTACTTGCTATGCTGCCTGCTGTTCGACTTAATGTTCAGTCCAGTTCAATTATTAACACTTTGCTTATTCAAAGGTCATCTAGTTGTCTGGGAGACTCTAGGCTTCCTGAGTTAATATTCAGACTTGCTGAGAGGGAGCAAGCTATAGGCACGTCATTCATATATCCGAAAACTCTGCAATGGACCTCTAGCTGACTTGTACTCTTTTATATTCAAGGTATAATAGTACTGTCTGCTTAGGTTTTAATATTAAATTCACTGAAAGATGCCCCCCCAAAAGGATCTATTGTATGACCCAGGATCTCAGCTGTATCTAAAATGCCATTCTCTACTTTTTGGCATAAAGGTTTCCAAGGAGAAAAGTGAACATTTTAGATTTTTATTTATTTGTTTGCTTGTTATCTGCTGGTATAGTAATTGCAGCAGAGACTTGGAGCTCAGCTTCAACACAAGTCTTTCCTTTTACCAAATTAAAAACTCTTCTGTTTGTTTTAATGTGGATGGTGTGGATTTTAATTGCATTGAAATTGCAAACTGAAATTTTTCATTGAAGATGCCATCGTACCATAAGAAATACTGATTTATAATGGCAATAATGCATGACTCGGTGGTGGTGTGCGAGGAAGCCCAGTGGTTCCTCTTCATGATACTAACTGAAAGCAATTTGCCACTATACTTGTGGCCACAATTCAACTCACCTCAGTCTGGGTGGAAGTGGACTCCTAGAGTGCACAGATCCCTAAGGTCTGTTCTGAGCCCCCACTTCTCATTCACACCCATCCTGAACAGCCAAAGAATAAAGCTCCTTCTCTCTTCCAAAATCACCTCTGATAGGCATGGAGCATTTCTATACCTTGCAAACGACACACCAGAGACATGGGCTCGGGAAGAGACCACGGGCTGTTGTGCTTTCCATGTGTTCCTGTAGAGAGGACACCATAAAGAAACCTTAAGTGGAAGCATACATTTGAAATGCCTTTTTTATCCCAAAGCAGAGAAAAGAGGAGGTTGAATCTGCAGATATGGAACCTATGGATAAAGAAGGACAACTATAAGCAATAATATTGTCCATCAGTGTTATTATTTTTCATAATACACTTCCAAGTTTTTGTAAAGAAAAATCTAAAACTCTAGTATGTCCTAAACGTGTGTTGGTCTCTGCCTGGTTTGGGGTCATCAGACAGTAAGTCCTGAGACAGAGATTTAGGTGCAAACAGCACCTAAATGTTTGTAGGTAAATCAGGAGAGGAAGGGCAG
This sequence comes from Octodon degus, assembly GCF_000260255.1. Taxonomy (NCBI): domain Eukaryota; kingdom Metazoa; phylum Chordata; class Mammalia; order Rodentia; family Octodontidae; genus Octodon; species Octodon degus. Next base: position 7,472,929 of record NW_004524671.1, on the reverse strand, counting down.
AGTGTGGCAGGGGAGGGGAGGGGAGCCCACGGAGGTGCCTTCACACTGCAGCCACGCACAGAAGCCAGCTGGTGCCAACTGGTGGAAGCAACTCTTAAAATTTCAGGAGTTTCGCAGGCTGGGTGTTAAGCACAGTCTTTGATAAAAATTAAACTACATCATGCATCACTTGTAACTACATTATTTGGTCATTTTATCACTGTGGGATCATGACAGGGAGCACACACAAATCCGGGTAATGCAGTTTCTATACGCCCTCACCTAGGTGTGTGTAGAGCGGGGAGAGTGGTGATCCACCTTGAAGATTTTCTCTAGCAGGTAGTGTTTATCCAGATAAATTTACACATAGTTTCTAAAAGTTCTTCACTACCTTCACATCAGTGCTGGCATATTCCGCACTCCTTTCCACATTATGTAATTGTCCTGGTTTACTTTTCTCTCATTGCTGGATCAAAGTACCCCACATCAAAACTTAAGGGAGAGGGGCTGGAGAGATGGCTCAGTGGTCTAAAGCACCTACTTAGAACAAGCTTAGCAAAGCATCAGGGACCGCGGTTCGATCCCCCAGCACCACATGCC
>NW_004524671.1:7454557-7467110 GCF_000260255.1 Octodon degus | reverse complement strand
AGAATATATGCAGTGTATTATTTGTTGAAACTGTACTTCTGATTTGATTTGAAACTGTCTCATTGCTATCTGTTTATCAATAAAACTGTAGGAAAAAAATAAATAAAAATAAAAATTAATAGTTTTATTTTTGGCCTGGCCATCAGAAAAGTACTAGCAGGAAGGCGACTGGACTACAGTATTTTTTTCCTACAGAAACCAATTGCAGTAGGCTATGTATTTGGACATAAACCTAGGTTGAGAGAATTGTCTGGCATGTTAAAATGTTCTTTAAGATGTCTCACTGCTCTACAGCGTCTACAGGGTGAATTTATCTTACTTTTTTGAGAGGTAGCACTAGAGATTGAACCCAGGATTTCATGCATGTTAGATAAATGCTACCTACATCAGTGGCCCACATCTTCAGTCTTTTTGATTTTATAGTTTTATTTTAAAACAGGGCTTCACTATGTTGCCTAGGCTGGATGTGAGCTTACACTGCCGTCTCAGCCTCCTGAGTATCTGGGATTATAGACATTTCTTACTGTTGCCAACTACCTTAAATTTTAATGGAAAAAACTTTTCAGCATCTTTGTTGTCATCTTCTCACAGAGACACAAGATAGCAATTTTTAAATGAGTTTTTTCTCTTTTGTCACTGTGATATTCATAATAAAATTGTTTTCCATAGTCAGCAAACAAACAGTTCACCATTTGCTTTTTCATGCTAAACTTGAGGCTAATTCCATCTTACTTTTCCTGTTAATATTCCTTTTGCTCTGATTTCTCAACTTACATGTTTTATTTATATTTTATGTTTATTATGTTATTTACTATGTTGTATTTACTATGCTATTTGTTATTTTGTGTATGTTGTTGTTTACTATGTTACGTTGTTTGGAAATCACCTAAAATGAATTTTAAAATAAAAAGCTAATAGACAAATATAGCTCAAAACATTATTACTGCCTTTGGGCTTCTTCATCTTTCCTGTTTCATAACTGAGAAAGAGCTTGATCTGTGATGACTTCACTCTGTAACCAAGAGTATTTCTTCTGTTTTTCTTTCCTTTTAGTTAATAGTTTTCAGGATAGTAGGTGAGTTTCCTAGCATCCTCTAAAAGTGGAAAATGAACAATTTTAGTATGGTGAACTCAAGGTTTAAATAAATAGATAGCCCTACAAAAAAGAAAGAAAGAAAGAAAGAAAGAAAGAAAGAAAGAAAGAAAGAAAGAAAGAGAAAGAAAGAAAGAAAGAAAGAAAGAAAGAAAGAAAGAAAAAAGAAAGAAAGAAAGAAAGAAAGAAAGAAAGAAAGAAAGAAAGAAAGAAAGAAAGAAAGAAAAAGAAAAGAAAGGCTGTAAAGAAAAAGGACCCTTCTCCACTGTTGGTAGTAGTGCAGACTTGTACAACTACTATGGAAATCAATGTAGAGATTCCTCAAAAAGTTGGCATTGGATGTCCCATTCAACCTAGCTTTTCCCCTTGTGCGTATTTTTCTAAATGAACTGAAAATATTGTATCACAGTGATATATAAGTAGCTATATTTATAGCAGCACAGCTTGTCAGTTTTTCTTGAAAGAACCCAAATGCCCATGATCTAAGGAAAGGATAAAAAAGGTGTGATGAGCTGGGGAGACAGCTCAGCAGTCTAAGCACCACCCTGGAAGCACAAGGACCCAAATTCGATCTCTGGTATGCATGTCCTGCTGGCCCTGGGCACCAAGTCAGTCACCGAAACCAGGCATGTTGGTATAGCCTTATAATTCCAAGGCTGGGGAGGCTGAGACAGGACGATCACTATTAGGCCAAGCTGTATAACATGACCCTGTACCAAATAAATAAATAAATAAATAAAACAAATATATTTAAAAAAAACAAAACTAAATAAATAAATAAATAAATAGATAGATAGATAGATAGATAGATATATTTCCATCCAATATAATTAACTAATTGGTGCTCCAGTAGTGTTTGGACAAAGAAACTTTCTTCCGGGTGGCTCCTGAATCCTCTCCCTGTGGTTGTCTTGTAGCTTTCCTGAACAGACAAGGAATCAGCATTTTACAAATTAAAAAATTAAGTGAAATAAACTAAGTTCTAATTTGTTTCCATAGGTGTTATGGTTTAGCTTCCCCCAAATCCTCATATACTAAGAGGGGGATGCTTTTGGAAGGTGACTGGATCCCAGGGACAGTATATAGTTGAGTGCGAAGTTAGGAGGAGTGGCCTCGGAGGAAGAGAGGGTCACTGGGGGCATGACCAGAAGGGCATGTCTCCTCTCCAGCTCCTCCCTGGGCTCTCTGCTTCCTGCTTCTGGTCCAATGAGTGGAGCAACTTCCCCCCACCCCACCCCCAACTTTACACCCACCTTGCCCCAGACTCTTCCACCCTGCTATCTTTCCCTTGTAGTTGTCATGTCATGCATGAACTCTGACCTCTAAAACCATGAGCCAAAATAAACCTGTCCTCCTTTAAGTTACCAATGTTAAGTGTTTTGGTTCACAAATGAGAAAAAATGACTATGACAGTGAGAAACAGTATATTAAGACCACATCTTAACTTTAGGAATGTTCCTAGCTAGAATTAGACATTATTTCTAATATTTTTCAGTAAACAGAGAAAGAATTATTTCCTGAGATCATATGAATACTTCTAATTCAAATTGAAGACTGCAATTTTACTTAACACTTTTTAATGTATATTTGTGTTTATTTTACACTAAGAATTTTGATTCTGAAGTTATAAGGCATAATAAAATTTAAATATCACACAATTATTAATTAATTTGTTTTACTTGTACAAAATGCAGTCTCAATGCAGGAATACCATTACTATAAATATAATTATGGAGTAGGTAAAAAATAAAATAATATATTTGCATATGATTTCTTACTTTTTCTCTTTGGCCAAAGTACCAGATGAGAACTAATGAAACAAACTGCCCGAGAATGCAACCTGCCAATATGTTTAAAGCATGAGTTCGTGATACTAAAAAAAGTTAATTGTGCACCATTGGTCAATGAAGGAAATCCACGTATTATTTTGAAAACGAGTAAGTAAAAATAAAGGAGAATAACACTACCGATCACAGGGAAATCATCCCATCATGGGTAAATTCACAAGCATTTTACTTGAGTATCTTTCTAGAGTTCTTTCGTTATTTACAAGGATGTTCTCCCATTCTTTATTTCCTTTTTTGGCCATAATTTTATTGATAAACAAATAGCAATGAGACAGTTTCAAATCAAATCGGTAGGACAGTTTCAATAATTAACACACTGCATACGTTCTTCTTAGTGGTTAATTGCTGTACAAGATGCGGACTTGACATCCTATTTACAAACACCATTAGAACAAGTCATTCTATTCATTAAGAGAGTGTAACTATATATCTATCCTAACCACTTTGAATACACAGATACAAAAGGAATATTTATTCCCTTTTTTAATACCATAATTTTATAGAGATTGAACCTGGATACATTCTCTTGATGGTGCTTAGGTGAAGTGAGTTTTCCTGAATTTTTAGCAGATGTGCAGAGATTCCCTAACTTCACATTATAGAGCTGAGTTTCTCCATCTGTTAATTTTGTGTAGCTTTCAATAATAGAGTCCTCTCCTTCTGACATCTCCTGGCTGCCCTTCACATCCCATTTCTTCTCAGCTTCTCTTTCCTCTGTCAGCATTGAGCCTGAACTGATTCCTGTGAATTTCCTTCCCTGTAGTTGCTTTTTGGGGAGTTTTGTTCTGCAAGGAGAATCAGGCAATTCTCTTGGGGGTTTGCAGGCTTGGGCTGCTGCAGCACCTCCAATGCCTCCTTCAGGCCCCTTGGACCCCTGCTACTCTGCCTCTATGCTTGCACCATTTCCCTGTAACATAGTCATTACTTCACTTCTCTGAAACCCACATTACATTAGAAACCTAGCTTGTCTGCTTGATCAGTGTAAGTTCCAGTCTCAGATGACAGTTCTTAGGACTTTCAATGAAGTCCTTATTTCCGCTTCCTCATGGCATCCTTCTGCTTCCTGCTGCACAAATGTGGGCCACATACCTGCTGAGGTATTTCTTAATTTACTCAGTCATGGTTCTAGGTTTACAAAAGTACTTTGTACCTAATTTTATTGTAGATGTTGATCATGGGCCCAGTTTGCGTTATCACAGGGGAATTCAGGGATATTTAAAACAGTGCTGCTGTGGCAGTGTCTCACATGTGATCAATAGGGACTTTTGTCTCCCCAGTTACAGCATAGAGTTTCAGTGATGTCTCTTCAATGTATGGTTCCACCCCAGAGATTCTGACACACACATAAAACTGCCTACTGAACACTGTCACTGGACAGGCCACAACCCCCTCAAAATCCCTGTCAGCCTCCCCAAATATGCTGTCATTTGTGCTCGCTACCATGGGTCCAAACTGAAAACTTTGATAATCTTTGAAATCTCCTTCTCTATTAGTCCCAAGTAAAATCACTTGCCAAATCCTGTCGCTTCTGTTAAATATATCTACTCTCTCCATTCTGATGTTACCTTCCATGCTGAGCTCATGTTTCAGCAAAAGTCAAAGAATGAAGCCATAAAATAATGGAGGAGAACAGAAAAGTTTTACTGGAAAATAAGAATGGCTCCTGGATTTCCAGAAGAGGTCTGGAGTGGATGACCCAATGTCCTCTGGATCCAGAGCCAGTTATAGATGAGCAGAACACAGGCATTGCACAATCTTTTTGTGGCCACCTGTCACAGGTGTCTCTTTGGGTTTAAAATGACCAACTGGAATGCAGGCCTCTAACCAACTTATTCCATATGTTGGACTAAGGGAAAGTGTGATTTTAGAGGAAAAAAATTCATTATTTTACATTTAAATTTCTCAAAACTCAGGAATTTAGTAGGGAATGGCTGCAACTGCCTCTAGTAGAGTGTGGGCAGTGTCTTACATTGCCTGAAGAAGTTAATTCTCTGTCCAAAGTCCAAATACAGTCTGTTCTTGGTTTAATTCACACCAGTATGGCTGTCTCCCAACTCCATCACAGCCTCTTCCTCTAACTAGCTGCCTTACTCATAAGCCAAATAAATAAAATTTTTCTATATTGTTGCTAGTATCCTAGTCCTCATCTCACTGGTACTATGAAAAAGAATCCTACTCAAATGTTCCCTCAGTCACTCTTCACAGACTAGCCCATGTGGTGTGTCTCAAATACTAATCTGATCATCTCTCTCTACTTCTTGACATCACTAAATGATCAGAACCTCAATAGTCTTGCATCTTTTTTATGTAGTTTAGTGCAGGGTCTACAGGGCCTTGCTACAGAGATCTGACTCATGGTGATTCTCCTGATTTCAGCCTCCCAAGTGCTGGGATTACAGGCACACCACCATGCTCAGTCTCAGTATCTCCGTGCACCCCAGGGGACAGGGCTGGCACAGCACGCCAGAGATGAACCCTGGCCACTGTGCTCTGCACAAGCAGAGCTATCTGGCTGGCCCTGCATGTCTTATCTTTTAAGGATTGTTTCATTTTACTTTCCCTTTAAAACCTGCCATTAAATTGAATTATTTTCATTTCCTTGAATGATTCATTCTTGCAGTGATTAGGATAGTTTCAACTTGACTGACTTTGGCTCTGTGAAATGGTGGAGAACACTTCTAGATGTGCCTGGGTGGGCCACAAAGGGCTGGCTTATGTCTAGCTCCTCGCCTTCTCTATGGATGTCTCCCCTTTTCTGTTTCCCTTCTGCTGTGAGCTAAGCAGCTTTCTTCTGCCATTCCCTTCCACCATGATGCCTCTGCCTTGGAGCCAGCAGACTATAAACAAAAACAGGAAGCAAGCTACACTTATGTGCTATGCTGTGGTTCTTGGGTATTGTGTCAAAGTGAAGAGAAAGCCGGGTAATACAAGACTATTCTATTCATGGGACCTTGTACACATACCTCCTTTGCTCAAACCACTCTGCCCTCACTCAACACTGGACCAAGTCCTATCTACCTTTGGTTATGTAAATTAGTATGACTAAATTTCCAAGGAACATTATTCTATAATATAGAGTTGTCAGCTGAGATGTTTACTATCACAAAATTGCTAATCAGAAAATCCTCCAGGTAATTTTTAAAACAATCAGCCTCAGGTGACATCCTTCCCTGTTGTAGAGTCCTCAAGAGAGGGATGTGAGATCTGCACTGATTTATCACCTGAGATGCCAGAGCAGGGGAAAGAACAGTAGACCAAGAGTCAGTCTCAAAACATTCAGCCCTACTAACTCTTCCATTCCTGAGACAATACAAAAATTGCTTGCTGTCTTTAAGCTTTAGGTTTTCACATCACAGAATGCTGACTCTATTTCCTGCACTCTCTATACCATAGGAACATTAACAAAAGCTAGTGTTTGTTTGTCTATATCTATCTACCTGGATATCTTTATCTATCTACCTGTCTATCTGTCTGTCTGTCCATCCACCATCTACTTATATACTATGGTTTGAAATGTATACAGCCTACACTAACAGAAGCCATAGTTAGGATCAGATAAAAGACACAAATCTCTTCTTCCTGTTTGTACAGTTTAATCAGTATCATGGCATTCCTACTCCTTTTTCAATTACAAAGATAAATTGTGTATCCAACTTTACATACTTTTGAGTAAAAATATAAATAGAACAGTGCAACACCTCACACTCAGAGCCAGTCTAGTTTAATAAAGTCTCAGTTTTCTCTATCATCTGAAAGGGACATTCTGGCCAATCATGAGACTCTGCAGGAGGCTGAGCCTCCGAAGGTTCACAGTGCAGGCACACAGTCTGAGGCAGCCCTCGTGGGTAAGGAGCTCCTCACTGTTCAGCTTTGGTCTGCTGATCTTCCCGGTGCCACACAAGCTTCTTCAGTATTTTGAGAGATTAACGAATGTAGTTAAAACCTTTAAAAAAAAAAAAAAAAAAACAGTGTATTTGGTACAAGGTCTCACTGTGCAACTTGGACTCATAGTGATCCTGCTGTTTTCAGCCTCCCCAGCACTTGGATTACAGGTGTGCACCGCTATACGCTGTCTTGGTGGTCGGCTCAGTACATCCAGGGGCATGCAGTGCTGGGGATCAAATCTCAGTCCCTGCACTTGCCTGAGCAGGTGCTTAGTCCACTGAGCTATCTTGCTGGCCCTTAAAACCATTTTTTAAAGAACTAAAACTCCTGAAAGTAAAAAATGATTTGAGTTTATTTACATCTTTCATTCTCTCATTTAATGCATCAAGAAGGTATGCTACATAGAACCAATCTTCTCTTTCTGTTTCACTCTTACTTTTTCTCAAGGACTTTTCATGAAAACTTGCTTTCAGATTGTAAAAGCTGAGCTGAACTGATACAGCTTTCAGTAAGTAATACACGAAGTACTCAATATTCATTTTATGTTATACATACCATACACATGTGGTATCTGTATATATATGAGTGTTATACACTTTACTCAAGACCTCTACATCACTATTAGCTTTCAACTTGCATAAAGACAGCATATCATCAAGGAAAGAACAAAAGGTTTGGAGCCAGATAGACAAGTGTGGAAACCTGAATCTGCCATTGCCAACTAAACCTGATCTCAGGCAAGTACTTGTCTCCACAGGTCTAATTGTTTTTATCTGTAAAGCGGGAACACTAGTGCCATGTTGGCTGAGCAGGAGAGATAAGAGCAGTAAAGTGCAGGCACAAAGTGGGGGTTTGCAGCAGTTGGCTGGTTTCCTCTGGCCACCTCAAGTTCTCAACCCATTGCAATATGGCAACTTTTGCTTGAGCTTGCTGATTTGTTGGAAAAAAATAGATATCTTTCCCTCTTTTACATTTCAAGCTTTTGTTTAGTGTGCTATCCTGTTGTTCAACAGGATTGAATTTCATTTCAGTTTATGGGAAAAGGGAAAAGAATTATGAGATGGGTTAAAGGATCAAAAATAATAATAATCATGCCTTGAGAAGTAACAAAAGGTGAAGATCAATAGAAGTAAACATGTGAGGCCAGAGGTGAGAGCTCCATTTGCTCCCTTCCCCTTCACCACTGCCTTTGTTGAGGTTTGCTGTGGGTTGGATGCCATTCCAAGTGTTTTAAAGACTGGATATATTTGATTTGGTGTTTGATTCGCACATTGAATTGATCATGATCAACTCAGCATACTCAGCACTTCCATCCATAAACAATTTTTCTTTTTGGTGAGTATATTCTGCCTCCTCTCCTATAGGTTCAGATATATAATGCATATTTTTCATGATATTCACATTGCTGTTCCACAGAACACCAGAACTTATTCCTCCTATCAAACATTGACATTCTACTTCTTCGTTGTCCTCTCCTCCTTTTCTTCTTCCTTCCTTCCCCTAGCATCTGCTAACTACTATTCCACTCTCTGTGACATCAACTATTATTAGATTTAGCTTATGACGTGACATCAGGTGGTTTTCATCTTCCTGTACCTGGCTTATCTCATGGGAAGAGCCCTCTGGTACTGTCCGTGTTGCCCATGGTTGAGTAGCATACTGTTGTGTACATGTACCACATTCTCTTTCCCCATTTTAAAGCGACCATTTCTCCATTTTCAAAACAATTGCTCCTGTAATTTCATTTACATTAACTTTGTTCTTTCCATCTCTTGCTTTTTTCTGAATTAAAACTGTCTCTTTCTCTCATCTCGTCCTTATACATCTATGTAAATACCATTCATCTTTGCAGATTATGGGTTGCATAACATTTTCTGTGAAGTATCTTTGCTTGTTCCATTTGGTGTTGGCTACTTCTGCATGTCTTAGTCTTCAAATTTGTGATGTGAAAATGGTAATAATTGAATCAGCCCCACAGGATTGTTGTAGACATTCAATTGTATAGTATGTGCAAGTTACTTAATTGAATATAGTGGGTTATATTATCATCTTCCCATCGTTATCATCTGTATTGTGACTTCTACGTGTCCATAATTTTTGCTTGGGTTTTCACTTGGTATTTGCTTTATTTTGTGTGGTACCAGAATTAACTGCTCATGAACTCCATGTAGGACAACATGCCCTGTTTGCAGTAAGACAGCAACCCTCTTTCCTCATTACACTTCCAGTGCTCTATGAAAAGTGGACATTTATTGGATATTTACCAGGAAAAAATGAATAGACTTCTTTGTTTTCATAAAGAAAAAATTTTAAAGACCTGTCTATGGTTTACATTTAGAAATTTGTACCATAAATCATGTCTTGAGAATACAATGTGATTAAAAGAGGATTTGCCTTGTTGTCTTTTCTTTATTAAATGTTCCATAGCAAATTAGCTTTTCTTTTTGCAAGGCAGTCCCTTGATACCAAGGATCTGAGAAAAATATGTGATGATGCAGTCCCGGAGTTCCTGGTTTCTCTTTCCCCAGGCCCAGTCTCACTTTAGGAATTAGTGAGTCACCTAGGAAGGTTTACTTGACACTGTTGTCCCTTAAAAATCATGCAACTCAGAAATATCAAATTAAGACTTGATATACAGTTAAACTTTATTTGAAAAATAGAAAACCTGCTTGGGCTCATTTAATTAAATCCTCTTAGTCTTTGGAATTTACATCATGTTTAAAAATCAGTATCATAAAAAAGGCTAAATAGCTTTTTAAATCTGTAATCTTTGGGGAACTACCTGCTTGGGCCCTCCTCCTGTCCCATCTTGGACAGAAGCTTTCTTTCCCTTAATAAATGTATCCTGCTCATAAAAAAAGCAATCCTGATCAAAATAAAGTGCAAAATGTTTGTTGATGTTGACAAATTTCAAAAATTAAATTAAAAAATCTGTAATCTTCAAATAAAGCTTTTATAAATAAAAAAAGAAACAGTATCATGATTAGAGAAATAGTTCATGCCTTAGTTATTGTAATGGTTGATACGTTTTGTCAACTTAAGAAGTCTAGAAGCTTCACTGACTTGCCAGTTCTATATGCTCAGGTGTAGAGGACATGCCCTGGCTTGGCCACATATGCCCTAGGACATTATAATGGCAGATTCATTGTCACAACATGAGAAGTTTAGAAGCTTAACCATACCACTCAGCAGGGGGCAGGGTTCTCACTCTGTCAACATCCGCAGCCTGTACAAGAGGATAGCATGGAGATGGTGCAGGTGCTGCACCCCTTCTAGGGTGGGTAGCTCACTTACAAGGGAGGAAAAGAGCCTTGCTCCCCCTTCCCTTTTTTGTTGCTATTGCTTTTGCTCTCTTTTGCCACCATGAACTGTTGCTTCTCTGCTATGAGCCACCCTGCCTTGGAGCCAGCTGATTACATATTGAAACCCCCACAAACTGTGAGCTAAAGAAACCTTTCCTTCCTTAGCTTTTGGTATTCAGTATTTTGTCTCAGTAATGAGAGAAAAGTAAACAGGACAATTATTGTTTCTCTCACAAGCCTGATTTGTAGGGTTAGAAACTGCACTCTAGGGAGTGCCTGGCTCATTCTGTGCTGGCTGCTTCCTTTAATTTTGAAGATTCAGGGAGTCAGAAGAATCTGGCTCTAACCATGTGGGATCTTAATTATATCCAGGATACCAATGGAAGGATCTGTCTTTGGGAGTTTGCTGTGCAAAGTAGAGCCTAAACTACTATCTTCAGGTTCAGACTCAGTGTTCTTGCTTTTGGGACCCTTGTCTCATGCAGAAATTGCTAAGGACAACCACACTGGTTCAGTCCATGGACCTGCACTCTTTGCTCTCACCAGGAGACCTCTCCTCTAATCTTGCATCTTTCCCTATCAAACCAGAAGAAAAGTAGCTGTCTATGCTCCCTACAGGAGGAAGCTATAGGACAAAACAGACCTGTCAGTCCCAGGATAGTTGCCAAAAGGCACTTGACTCTCCTAAACATGACATCCATTCTTCCATCTAAGCTAGAGCTTCCATAACATTAATTCTCTCCATAAATCCACATTGCCAATTATTTTTTTTTGTGGTACCAGGGATTGAACTCAGGACCTTGGACTTGCTAGGCAGGCACTTATTCTACTGAGCTATCTCCCAAACCCAAAATTTTATTTATTTTTTGGTAGTACCAGGCATTGAGCTCAAGACCTTATGCTCGTCAGGCAAGCACTTATTCCACTGAGCTATCGCCCTAGCTTGTCTATCTTTTGCTGAAGATTTTAATCCAATTTGGACAACATAGCATTGAATTGATGGCACCAATGTTTATTCCATTGGTAAAGGAGAAAAACACTTCCACTGGCCCCATTTCCATTCTTTCATCCCATTTTTTCTGAGCCATTTTTATGGCTTCTATACAAGGAAAACCATCCAATAGCTGGCAGCAAACTAAGACATGATCTGTAGCAAACAAAAATTAATGCTATGGAACTATCCAGCAAAAGGGACACAGCTTGCTTCCTAGCCAGATAGCAAGAAGTCCTCACCAGATGGTTAGGAGATGGACTTCCTTTGCTCAGCATAGTTATCATATTATGTTACCTTAGATGTGGTTTTACCTGGATAACAATGTGCTTCACCTTGCTTTTTTAATGATTAGCCAAACAACAGAAATGATTTTTTTGTCTTTGTATTATACCTCAATTTTTGATAGATTTATTGTTATATGTTTTTATTTTGGCAATGGATGATACAGCATATGAAGAGCATCATCTTCTTTGCTTTGTAAAATCATTAAAATTCACAGATGAGAACTACATACACTAAGCGTCCCGCGATAGTTTCAGAGTCCATCAAGTTTTAGAATGAGATGGAAACCTGGATGACTTACTGAAAGGCAAACTTTGGCAGAATGGGGTGCTGTTGCCACAACCATAGTGGACAGAATTTCTTAGATAAATACAGTGTCCCCTTCTTGCCTTACATAGGATTGGGAAAACTCTCAAAACTTATCCAATTTCAAACTTTGAAGACAAGGGAGAGATCTATAAGATCCCATTATTTAATGTTTGATACTTACTTTAAGAAAAGGATGACGGGCCAGGGAGATGACTCAGTGGAATAAGGACTTCCCTGGCAAGCACAAGGGCCTGAGTTCAATCCCTGGTTCTGAAAAAAAAAAAAGAAAAGAAAAGAAAGAAAGAAAAGAAAAGGATGAGGGCCACTAAGTCCATGGTGGCATGAGTTCCTAACTGCTGGGATTGTTACCCTCTCTGAAACAATGGAAAGAACATTGGTGGGATGGGGAAGGGGATTACAGACAGAAAATGAGGAAGGAGTGATGCCCCTCCCAACTTTATGTCTTCAAGAAATATAAAAAATGCCCCTCGCCTTTTTTATATAATCTTGTAGAATTTAGGTTGCAAAGGATTGATAAGGCTAGAGGCTATAGATCGTTGGGAACCCTCACAGCATGGAAGGTGGAGGTGTGTCATCAACAGAAAAAGGTGTGCAGCATGGTACTGGCATCAAAATAGACCTGAGGATCAATGGAATAGATGAGAAGACGCCGAAGCCCCTACGAACACACTCAGCCACCTTATCTTTGACAAAGGGTCCAAACATACTCACTGGAAGAAAGAGAGCCTCTTTAACAAATGGTGCTGGAAAAACTGGCTCTCTACATGCCGAAAACTCAAACTTGACCCAGGTCTATCACCATGCACTAAACTAAAGTCAA
>NW_004524671.1:7452704-7454457 GCF_000260255.1 Octodon degus | reverse complement strand
TTGTTTTTTTGTTTGTTTCTTTGTACAGCTCAAAGTTTCTGGAGGTTGATTACATGCTGTAATCAACTGACTCAAAGGCAGGGTAGCATAACACCAAGGCAACACTTCAAGGTGGCAGAAGACTCAGAAAGAGCACCAAGAGCAAGGGGAGGACAAGCCTCCTTTCTTTCCTCCCTTACACTGTACGCAGGCTACCCACCCTGGGGTGGGTGTACCACTCACACCACCTCCCTGCCTCCTCCTGCCCAGGCTCAGGATGCTTACAAGGTGAGGACCCTGCCCCTGCTGCCCTCCATGTGCACCGGCCTCATCCACTGAGTACAGGCCTAAATAGAATTTAAAATTCCACTGGGAGGAACTGCTCCTGCCTGACTTTTTTCTAGCTGAGATAGTGAATTTCACCTGCTTTTGGTGTCATACTAAAATCTGGTGCTGATACTGCCAACATCTGGACTGGGACTTGTACTGCTGGCTCTTTTGGTTCTCGGGCCTTTGGACTTCGATTAAAACTGCCCTGTGTCTCCAGCTTGCCAAATGCAGACCTGGGACTTGTTTGCCTCCCCAAATAAGTGAGCTAACTTTATATTTTGTCTTTTACTTCCCTTCCCAGCCCCACCATACTCTCTCCCTGCTTAGTTCTGCTTACCTGGAGACCACTGAATAATATTCATCCTAATCAATTTATCAAAGTTAATGTCATTAGCAATAGGCATAGTGACAGTATGAAACTTCAACACAATGTACTAGAAAAGACACAGATATTATTTCTGTGGTATTTTTGCAAAAATATATAATCTCATCTCAATCATGAGTAAATCACCTAAACTGAGAAGGACTTTTTTCTGACATTCATATTAAGTCTGTGAGCCAGAAATCCAGTCTTCTCCTGGGATCTTTCATCTGTCTCCATCCCCACAACATCCAGAGGTTATGACTTTGGCACAGCTATTACAGACTTCTTTCTCTCTTCTGTTGAAAAAAGTGTGTCAATATTGAGTTCAATCCTTCGAATACATCTCTGTGAGAGAGGTCTCCAGACAGCCTCATGTATTCATTCTATTCTCTGCAGTGTTACCCTCAGTCTCGGGGGTCTTGGCTGCTCATTCTACCTATCAGTGACCAATCATTCCAGTTTAGATTCATTGCTGTTCTATTCCTGAGGTCATGCCCTGAGTGTGAGGATAAACAGGGACAGCAGAGAACCAGACACTAGGCCAGGACTGGGGCTTACTCTATCAGTGTAGACCCTGCTATGAATTCCACCTCATCAAACCACACTTCTTTCTAGATGATCAGTTCAATCGGGGAGTGAGGTGGCTTATTCATTCCTGACACCTGATCTTTGTTAAAATCATTCTATCAGATGTCTCCTAATAGCTTTCACATTTCAAAGAGATACAACTTGGTGTACTCTCTTTCCTCATCATAATAAAATTATTGTGAACACAAATAAAATGAACAAAGGAGAAGACCACTTATTCATCAAGAATGGTATGGATCAGGCTTTTGCCAAACCATAAAAAGAAAAAACATCCTGGAAAATTCTAGAAGCTTTCAAGTAGTGCTTCAGAAGAAAAGGTAACTGATGACTTTGTGAAGAGGATACAGTTACAATTATTCAAAGTATTAAAAATTAATAGTTTTCAGACCCAGTCCTAGCCCAGGTCCGGTGAGTGTGTGGAGAGCTTCCTGCTACCCTGCGCCGGCGGGACCAGTCCCAGCCCAGGCATAGTGTGGGCCGGACCCTCTCCCA
>NW_004524671.1:7441859-7448480 GCF_000260255.1 Octodon degus | reverse complement strand
CTAATGGTGTTTGTAAATAGGATCACAAGTCCACTTCTTGTACAGCAATTAACCACTAAGAAGAATATATGCAGTGTGTTATTTGTTGAAACTGTACTTCTGATTTGATTTGAAAGTGTCTCATTGCTATCTGTTTATCAATAAAACTTTGAAAAAAAATTAAGAAGTAAAATTGTCTCTATCCACATACGATATGATATTGTACATATAAAACCAAAGGAAAATACTAAAATATTAAACAAATTAGTTCAGTTCCATCAGGTTGTCAGATACAAAACCATTATGCAAAATCCAATTGTGCTTTTTTAGTGTTATTCGAACATTTATTTTACATTGACAAGTAAAAATCCTATACATTTATGGTATACAAAGTGATGCTCTGATCTATGATATACATGTCACAGATATTATATATATATATATCATATATCATATGCCATATTAATAAAAACAATCTAATATATTAATATTATTTAATATTATTGTTATAATCATAAGTAGTAATGATTATTAATATTATATTGATATTGTATTAATACAGGGTATTATATTAGAGCACAGTATCATGCATTTTAATATTATACATTATAACCTCATCACTTTTTATGGTAAGAACACCTAAAATCTGCTCTCTGAACTGTGATAATTGTGGTGTACAATATATATCTGGAATGCATTCCTCTAACTAAAATTTGTGTTAGAGGTTGTGTCTGGGAAAGCAACATCTCCCCAGTTCCCTAACACCATTATCTCTGTTAACCATCATTCTATTCTCTGTCTCTGAGTCTGACTTTTTAACACTACACATATAAGTGAGATGATGAGATGCTGCATCTGTTTTACTGTGCCTGGTTTTTTCAATTAGCAGCATGGCCTCCAGTTCCATCCATGTAACAGAAAATATCAAAATTTCTTTTTTAAGATTGAATAGCGTTCCATTCTATATATGTACTACGTTTTCTTCATACCTGCGCTAATGGACATTTAAATCAAGTTCATCTCTTGACGATTTCCAATTACATTTCTAACTCTAATGGATAAATCTAAATTAAATTAAATAGCTAATCACTTCCATTTACAAAGCATGAAAAAGAATAAACTACAAAGGAATAACTAACAAAAATGGCACACTTGCATTCTGAAAACTACATAAAACTGTTGAAAGAAATTAAGAGTTAAGTAGGGGCAGCCAGATAGCTCAGTGGATTAAAGCACTTGCTTAAGCAGATGCAGAGACAGGGTTCAATCCTTGCTGTGCCATGCTGGCCTTGCCCCTGGGGCACACTGAGACTGTGATTGAGACTGGGTGTGATGGCACGCACCTGGAAACCCAGCACTTGGGAGGCTGAAAACAGCAGGATTGCTACAACTCTGATCTGCGTAGTGAGACCCTGTAGACCCTATAGACCCTGTACTAAATTTTAAAAAAGAAATTACAGTTAAATAAATGGAAGTACTGTTACTTTTCAATAAAGAAGATGAAGTCAATGTTTGATTCTGCATATAGCTAGCTCTCAGACACAGATCGTTTCCTGCACCTGAGAAGTTAGGGAGATCCCTTGAATTTGTCATCTATGAGTGGTCCTGTAACAATTACACTTCTGGGTTTAAAGTAGGGACCAGGAGGCATAGGCACTTCACACAAGTCCAAATGTAGAAGCCTTGACATCAACGCCAGCTCACAGGGCTGAGGGTAATATTTCAATCTGTCGGAAATGTAAAATTCTTGCAAATTATAATATCTAATAGAAGAAAAACATGAAGCAGAGCAATGATTGTGTTTTCAAGGCCCTGTTGCCAGCCAAGTGAAAAATTGGAAATGGATTTAGAACATCTGCCCAAGTAGACTGATTATAATCTCCCCTATATTTACCTCTAGGGGAAAAAATACATGCTGTGATGAATGGGAAAAGTGATAGAAACATGGAAAGACACATCTGAGTTTAAAAAAATAAAAGAACATACAATATTAAAAAAAAATCCCTTTCAAATGCAGCTGTGACAGAAGACCTCTCTGCAAGCCAGGCTGTAAAGTAGCTGTGATAATTCAGAGAAATTATTTAGCACTCAGGAAAACATTGCCACGGGATGATGGAAAGGCCTGGCAGGAGAAATTGTCAAAAGACTGGCATCAATCACAGTTAAGTGTGGCGTCTCTACTGATTACATGGACCCTGCGGCGAGCCTGCCAAAACAGAGCCTGATATCACAATGACACACTGATGGGTGGCTACAAGGAAGATTGATGAAGTGAACCATCCACATCCGGACTGAAAAAAGAGGGCTTTGATGACTGACGGTCTGAATGTAGAGGGATTCTGTCTGATCCAGGCACCGTCACCTTGAAGCTAAATGTACACACTGGGAAGGAGGAGATGTCCTGTGGCCTGGCTTCAGCATGTGAGGTTATTGTCATTATTCTCTAGGGAAGCCAAAGGTTTGGAATGATCTAAAATTAGCCTAACATATTCCAAGAATGAAGAAAGAAGACCTGTTAGAATTTCTCTTGATCGAGACTAAGAAATGTTCGTTGTATTTTCTTTACACTTTTTAATAAACTCCAGAACGAAAGCAACTACTGCATTTTGACAGTAACTTATGTCCCATACACTTTAAGTAGCATCTCAAAGCTAACACCTAACCTACTAGACTACTATTAATAATCCCATTAAATACCTGAGAAAAATGAGGCCCGAAGAAACGGAGTCATTATGCTGAGGTCACCTAGTCACGGAGGCCACTTGGAATTTAGGAATATTTGACCTCGGTGACTGCTCTCTGCCCACTTTGTCATGCAAACTTCTGCCAAGAAACAGCTGCTTATAACATATACCCCCTGCCATTGTTGAAGGCTTATGTGGTCACCAGACAAGCAGTGATAATGTCGTGTTGACTCGCTGCTTTGAATACCTACATTTCCCATGGAAATAAAAAATCAAATATAAAAGTTCTCTTGTTCACTGCTGACTTCAGTCTCCAGTCTTTTTATCGTGGAGTGAAATCTAATCAGTCTTCATCTAAGTCCTACATTAGCCAGAATTGCAAGAAAACAGCTTACACACTTAGCAATATCTTATCCTATCCGCTGTGGTATAGATCACTATGGAATATTTCTGTCTAACAGAAATAAAATGCAAATCACAAATGCTAACAATAGAATATCATTCAATTCTTCCAGTGGCTAAATTTTTGACAATTGTGACTAATAGTAACATTGAAAAGTACAATTCTGGGTAGTGTTTTGTTCATTTGAACAAACTTTACTTTTGAGCTTACCTCTGCTTTATTTGGCAGTCCACCTATCCAGTTATCTTTAAATGGATTGATTTATGTATACTTTTGCTCAAAGAGATTGAGTTGATACTTCTCTAAATTTCATGTACTTCAAACTACTCTCAAATTCTCTATGTATCGTAGCCTGGCCCTGAACTCACAGTGATCCTCCTGAGCGCTGGGATTGCAGGTATGCACCAACCTCCACACCTGGCTGTTAGTTCACTTTTCCACTTATTTATACTTTTGTAATACCTAGAAGTAAGAAACTCAATTATTTTTTACAAAGTGACGTTACCTAAGAAAACTCTATTAAGACAAGAAATCTTACCAGCATCCCAAACCCTCTTCTACTCTCTTCTAGCCACTATATCTCCAAGGAAAATAGTCTCCTAGTTTTACCACCAGAAATACGTAAGTATTTTTGGTATGATGTAAGTGTGCTCATTTAAGGGTTACTCTTCTGTATTTGCTTTCTTTAGGTCATATGACATGTGTGAGATTCATCTATGCTGTCGTGGGTTGTTGGAGTCTTTGGTTCTCATTGGTATAAGTGTTCTACAGTATGAGCATATCACGGCATTTTTATCTACTGTACTGTTGATGTGTTTGGGGAATGCTCTAGTTTCTAACTATTATATGTCACATCTCAATGAGAAATTTTTAATGCATGCTTTTAGGCACAGAAAGTATGTGTGTATGTGTGTGTGTGTGTGTGTGTGTGTGTGTGCACCCATGTATATGTGTGCAATTGTTGGATCACAGAAGATGATACCTGTGGCAATGGTCCCTCAAAGCTAACAGGTTTAATTCCTAGAACCTTCACATTTCACCTTACAAATAGAAAGGACTTTGAAAATATGCTTAAAGATATTAAGATGAAGAGAGATTTACCTTGCAGGCCCTAAACGCAAGTGTAGGTGTCCTTACAGATGGGATGTAGGGGACTTTACACACAGAAAGAAGGTATGAGGACAGAGGCAAAGACTGACCTGTGTAGCCACAAGGTAAATGTCAGCAGACACCAGAGACAGGAAGAGGCAAGCTGTTGAGTCTGCTGTAGAACCTCCTAAGGGACCAAAGCCCTGCCCACACTTTGATTTCAGCTGGTGGCACTGACTTGAGGCATCTGTCCTTGAGAAATATGAAAAAATAAATTTCTGTTGTTTTATACCACACAGTTTATTACAAGGCACTATTACAGTGCTAAGTAGTTTTCCCTATTGACAATATTTTGTTTAAAAAGTAAAAATCAAAAATGGTCTTTGTTCTCTAATTGCCAACAATAGAAATGTAAAACATGAAGTATAAGGTCTAAAGAAGAATATTTAAAAATGATTGGTCTGTCGAGTAAAATTATTTACATTGTTCATATATCCAGTCTTAGTAAATATTTAAATTATTATAAATATAAAAGATTGAAAAAGGAGATGAATGTTTTCAAAGACACTGCTTGCTACATATGAGGTGCAGTGGCCTAAGCTTAAAGGCTACTTATTGCTAGAACTCGAGCTGCACACCCACAGATGACAAGCCAGATGACCTCTGGCTTGCAGTAGCCCAGCCTTCCCTCGCTCCGTGCCAGTGCCACTTCAGACCTCTCCTATATCATCTCTCTGTGTCCATTTGCACATGGCATCTCCTGTCTGTGTTTCTGTTCCTCTCCTCTTGAACATTTTTTTATGTATTTAGTACCCAGTCCTATAAGATTCCACAGTCTATGCACCCCAGCCCCACATCCTCTCTCTGATTCCGAGTCAGTGAGGAAACAAAGTGGGTATTCATGACTATCCCTCAAGTTGCTCAGAGTACTCTTTTCCTATCCTTCCTTCCCGAGTCCATGACCGAATACCTAGAGATACGGAAAATTTCAGAAAAAAAAAGGAAATCAGAAACCAGTGCAAACTAGTAATAATGCGGAAAGATGACTGTTTTGTCTATCAGCTCATATGAAAAGGAAAATGCCAGCTACAAATAAGATAGGATGTGCACCTGCTGAAAGAGCAGGGTGTCCAGAAATTAGAAGCCCTCATAGAAAATGCACAAGGAAGCTGCCTTTCAGGAATAAGTCAGAACACTTGCAGGACCAAGGACAAGCCACTCTGGAGACAAACACATGCCTTGAATAGGTTGAATGAAATATAAATATGAAGGAAAACAAATAAACCTGAGGCTTGGAATGAGTCAAATAATGTCCCTCCAAAGAAACATTGATGTCCTGTGAATACGAACCTGTCTTGGAACAGGATTACTGCTGCAGAAGTAGCTAATTTAAAATGAAGTCACACTTCTGTAGAGTGGGCCTGAATCTTATACGACTGGGTACTAAATACATAAAAAAAGTTCGAAAGGAGAGGAACAGTGGACAGAGACACAGACAGGAGATGCCATGTGCAAATGGACACAGAGAGATGATATAGACAGAGGTCTGAAGTGGCACTGGCACGGAGCGAGGGAAGGCTGGGCCACTGCAAGCCAGAAGAGACAAGGACGTGTCCTATTCCAGAAACTTCTCACAGATGAGCACAGCCACTCCTACCACCCTAGTTTTGGACATTCAGCCCCCCAGAACTGTGAGAGACTCAATCTCTGCGGATTCGCCACCCAGTTGTTCCTACTTTATTAAGCCGACTTGAGGGCACCAACACAAGGCCTATTAAACAGCACCACCCAAATAAATGAAAAATCACCATCCTGAGGGCTCCAAAGAAAAACGAGCTTAAAAGAAATTATTGAAGAACACACATGAGCATTTCAGTAAACTATCTGGCATCCTCTATAAAATGTGAGCAGCTGGATTCTATTACAGCAAATAAAAACCCTAGGTAAAAATGAGATGGATTAGATTCAGAAAAGTTGAAAGAAAATCTAAATTATAGCACTTTAAGTAAAATTGCAAGGGGTATGTAGGAACCACCTCCTGTGCTTTCTCCATTGTTTCTCTGTAAATCTAAAAACATTATAAAATAAAAAAAGATTTTAAAAGAATCAGGGGAATGGTAAACACAAGACTGAAGATAATGCCATTACTGGTTTTAAAGAAAATAGCGCCATTTATGATGAGCATATCTGCAAAAGTGTTAGTAGGGTTCAGCTCTTTTTGAAGATACGTGAATTAGGTTATGGTGCAGAGGGTTTCCATTGCTTGCATGGGCTGGCATGTGTGCATCACATGTCTTAATTCCTCTTTTTATGCCCTTTCCTTCCCTGCCCTGCCCTCTCCCTCCATCCTTTGATGCCCTTCCAATTTAGGAAAACTCTATCTACCTACTTCCTATTATGAATATCTTATGTTTCTCTTTCTTTCTTTCTTTCTTTCTTTCTTTCTTTCTTTCTTTCTTTCTTTCT